>NC_083752.1:6001190-6317729 GCF_033458585.1 Syngnathus typhle
ATAATTGTGTGCGTGCGTGTCGGTGATAATGTCCATGCGTGTGCTCGCGTGCGTGTTGCCTATCAGTGCTGAAAAGTGGCCGGCCGTCATTACCGTCTGACGGAGGTCAGCATGAAGTGGCTTTCCAATCTTCTTTCTCGCGTTCCTGCCATCTTTGTTTAAGTAAACCCGCCCCCAAGATTGAATAGGCTCAGTTTAGGTAGCGTTCCATTTGAAATTAATTTATGGACTTTGCTTCCAAATGATGGATTTGATGACAATTCAAAGTCTGTCAAGAGAATTCGTAACAGTGAGCAGCAAGCAAACTTGCAGAGTGACACATCAGCAAAACAAGCCCAGAAAATATGTTCAAGTATGGCACAATCAATATGTATCCCGCCTCCGGGCAGCGGCGTAAACTGCACACTCTATTTTTTTGTTTTTTGTTTTAGTACACTATAAACTTTGTCTATGAATCACGCCCTTACGCTTTAAGAGACCAAATAAGGATTCCTTTTAGTTTTGCTGCGTGTTTTATTTACCGCTCGTCGCTAGCCAAACCCTGCGAGGTCGTAAACGGGACCCTGCGTCGCTCTGCAAAACAACACTCGAGTGTCCTTGTCAGCGTCTCCACCTGCCTCAGTATTAGTCCCCCCCCCCCCCCCTTGTCGGCTCCTAGCGTCCTATTGGAGGAGAAGCGGGCGTTACCATGGCAACTGCAGCCAGCGGACTGCGCGAGAAGGGCCTGGTGGCTGCTAATGCATGTGTAGGTGTCTGAAAGACGATGCCTCGCCCGTGCCTGAATGAAAGTGTTGATTAGCGGAAACGGGGATGACGTCATTCCATTGTCGGAACGCAAATGAATGAGTGAGGACCACCTCAGCGGTCTGGCGAATCATCTTCTCGAGTTGGGTCTGTGCCACTGCGGCAAGTCGTACTCCCCAATGTTTACGCTTTGTGACACGTGAAGTGGTTGGAGTGCAGTTTACGCCAGGAAATAACTCTCTATCTGTATATGTGCTCCTCTTGCATAATTTCACGGTGGAACAGAAGAGCCACTTGGTTCAACACTTTTACTTTCCAATGGGGAGCTCCGGCTGGAAAGCTGAGCGCTTTTCTTCAGAAAAATCTTTGGATCTTAATCAAAACTCTGCCAGCGGTCACCTTGACCTCCTCTCTGGAGGCGCCATCAAAGAAACAGGCTCTACCAAGTCCAAGTCCCGGAACCGACCTGCCGCAAAACAAATGATGACACCCCCGTGTAGCGTTTGTTTATTCATCGCTTTCCTTGCGCAAAGAATCAAAAAGCCAAACCCCCCCCCCCCCCTACGGCTTTCCGTTTGGGATCTTCCGCGCGTTCCATGGAATTGTTCTGATGAATAATTCTGTTTCCGCTTCAACTTGGAAATTTAAGGATGTTCTCGCTCATCCACGGCCGACTCGGTTTACGCTTCTGTGGCGCTCGTGCATGAAAGCAGGCGGTGGGAGTGAGCGTTTTGGAGCCGGCGTCCCTCAGGGCCTCGGCGGTTGGCATCGAGCCTTGTAGCTCAGCGCCTCTCCAATGAGAAGCTCCTCTGATCTCAACTTGTAGCAGGATCCTTTCGTGGTGCGTGACGACTTTCATGTCAAAAAGCTTGGCGGCTGACTTCACGGCTGATTTAGATTTGATCCAAGATCTTCATATAATGAAGCATCCGGTGTGCTTTCGATTTGTTGCTCGTGCATCATTTAAAAGACAACTGAATAAGATCCGAAAGTAGATGCAATCTACGAGCAGCACCGGAATTTCCATGTAACCTTCAAAATGTTCTTGCCGTAAGCAATCAATTTGCGAGCTGGGAGAAAGCGACCTTTGCTCCATTGTTTGTTCCAATCTTGCCGTTTGTATTGAAGCATTGACGCCGAACGAACACGGCCCTGCTACTCCGTGGATTTATTTTTAATTACCGTAAATCGTCGTGGCGCGTCGCCGGTTGGGGAATGCTTGTAATGCCTGGTTTTGTTGCACCGTGCTTTCCCATAGTCTCCCAACGCCCGCCACGCGTTTATGAAATCATCAAGCGGAACGTTAGCGCTATAAGCGAGGGCTCTCGGCGGAGCCGTTAATTGGACACCGGCTCGTTAGGCAGCGATAACGTTCAAATATGTCAACTATTGTTAATATGCTGATGTTTTGGAGGGGATTTATTATATGAAGTTGTGATTGGGAATAGGAGCCGCTTGTAAGCAAGACCACGGTTTGACTTCCTTTCGCCTCCCGTCCAAAACGTTGCCGCTGACACGCCCATCAAAGAGGAAAATGCTTCGGCTTTGGGCGCCAAATGTTTTCAAGCTACGAGACCAAAGAACGTCAAGCCGCAGGGATGCCGGCATCCTTTGCAGCCGACCAAAACCAATAAGCCATCAAAGTGTGCTTTTGATACTTTTAATTTCTTTCTTGGCATTGAAATACATGATGTTTTTAAAATAAAAATAAAAAACTGGTCTACGTGAGCCCGAAGGAAGTCGACGTGTTCATTTCCTTTCTGTCTTTCTATGCACACGCGCATAATTGGTATAGAGAGGGTCGGCATGAAAAGAAAAAAAAGAGCTATATCTCAGATTAATTCCTGTCAGCTGTGGCAGTGGAAATAAATGGCTTTGGGAATTGGGGCTGTGCTCGGCGCATGCAAGGAACCAAGCTAAATTTAGCCACCTTTGGGAAAAAAGCGGGAGACGGCGGAGGAGGCCACAAAACGGGCACTGGTGGGTAAAAATGGAGCACCCGCCTGCTGCTGGGATGTTGACAGGGTGCGAGATGCCCAAAAGATCCACTTGTAGCTTTCTTAATCCGAGGCAATCGAGTCGTCCCGATGACTGCACCAAAATAGAAGCGTGTTGGATTACATGACTGGCGGATGTTATGTTCGTGGAAATGGATCAAGTATTGTGTCGTAAGCGTAAAACGATTTTTGTGTGACCTTCCTTCTTCTGTATGGAAGTACGGCAATACCAAAACTAAAATAAAAAATCGAAAAAGAACCCTAGAAACTTAAAAAAAAGAAAGATATTGCTTCAATGGTAGTCCTTTTTAGTAAATGTAGTTTTATAAGCATTTTTGTTTATTTCTTTAATTAAGGATTTTTTTAAAAATAATTTTGTCCATCAAATGAGTCCGTATTGAATCATTTGGTGCTAATTCAGCAGCAGACGTCTACAATTTTTAACCTCGGCCTCTGAAATAGCGGCTTGTGTACATCACGCGCCCCGAGGGAAACCTCCTGTCAGGCTACAAGCTTGTCCTTATTGAGCGTGCCAAAATGTGAGGTCAACAAACACCTTGCCGCCAACGTATATAAATCAGATCGAGTCCAACACAACAATCGCGGCGTAGTAACACGCCTTGAAAGTAAATCAGCGCCAGCTATTCTTTAGTGCGCCGCAAAGTGACACATTTGCAAAGTTCCAGCCTGTTTTTCTTTTGTTTCTCTTTTGCCTCTCATGTAATCAAAGTGTCTTTTGTACAAAGGTTGCACAATTTGGATAGCGAAAATAAGAGGTTGCCACTTTGTATTTTCTACCTCTTGCGCCAAAAGAAAAGCCTTTTTTCTTTTCTTTTATTCTTTCTCCAGCACAATTGAGACGTGTCAACATTTCGAAAAAGAATCCAATCATTAATCAGGAGTTGACTCTTGAGTGCAGAAGTTTCTTTTTGTTAAATTATGGTGAGCAGCAATTTGAAAGGAAACCCAACTGCAAGTGGAGGCTTATTTTCTTCCACATTCGTACTTAGTTATTGCATCCCTAACCTTACCCGCCCCCAACCTACCCCCCTTTCCCAGGGGCAAACAGCATCCCAACTGTTGTTATCTGCATGGCGAGGCCATGATAGCAAAGCCGCTCGCGTCTTTGGTGATAACGCCGCTCGGCTGAGACGGGCGAGGTCAGTCGGGACTGCGGGCCCGCCATTGAAGAGATGAAATGCACAGAAGGCTTTTCCATTAAAACGGGCCTTCCCTCTCCTCTCAAGGGACGTACGTAGTTAATGCATACATCATTGAACAGGCCCGTAAATAGAGCTCCGAGTCACCTTTTTGATGGCTTTATTTTATTTCTTCGGTGGCTAACCGTTACCACTCAACCAAGTACCATCCTCATGACCGACATTAGAATTCAATAGATTTGTTCCTGAATTACAAATATATATTTTTGGCTCGTGGCTAAAATGAAACACGACGGAGTTACTTATTCCAAATTATCACCAGGCCCAAGTCTGTGAGCTCACAATGCTAGTTGGTGCCTCTAGTGGTAAAACAAAGACCAAGAAAAAATACGACATAATTCGAACGTGAGGTTATATTTGTCACGGGCCGTGCACTTTGTATGTGCTTCAATTACTTTTTTTAGTGACCTCATCTAACAATGATGCAATGTGCTTTGTCTCTTTCTGCAGATGCGCATTCTATATGTACCGCTTGTCCGCACGGGAATTCTATTCAGCCTAGTTTCGACTGCTCGTCCTCATTTTTTTCCAAGGGCAAACTTTCTCTGTAGCCCCTCCACCACAATCCAGCAGCAGCAGCAAGAGTGTGCTGCAGTCACCGCTCCTCCTATCTCTATCGGACTCTTTATGGACTTATATGTCCATCTATACATTATTGAAGCATTTGAGAAGTCGGAGGAGTGGGAAAAATGCTACAAGCGAAAAGTCTCTGCGTGAAGCAGGAAGACAGATGTGGTTTTTTTTAACCACATTCCGTTCAGGTGTATGAATAATATATGCACAGGCGTTATATACTCTCTGTCTGGTGGTGCTTGCCGAGGGAAGAGGGTTGTGTGGGAGGGGGAGGGGGCGAGGTGCGCAAGATAGGGATCATCAGTATGCCAAGTGTGTCACTGGAAAGACGCCCTCCACTGAAAGATTGAATTTTGCAGTGAAAACAAGACAGAGGAAAGCCGTCGATGGACACTGGAGTGAATTAATGTCGTGTCTCGACGCTCTGGCTTTTCTGATGTACTTAGTTTAACGGATACACGTTTTATGACCCCTTGTTCTATGCAATTTAAATATAATACCAATGTATTTAAATAACCTACCTGTGACATTTCTGTTGAAATACTCAAAGAATCAAGGATGATAGGATACCGTGTACATCCCATTTTTGTTTTATAATTAACTCAATGTTTTAGTGAAAATGAGACACGCATACTGTTCGGCCAATGGGAAGTCATGCTTTCGTTACCATAACAACCATGTGATCAGCCTGAGCCTTGCGACTTGATTGGCATTTACATATTTTCGACGACCAATATAATACATTGAAGAAAACAATACACCCTACAAAATGCTGGACCGACCCGGTTTTGCAAAAAAAAAAAAAATCAACCCAAATTGATATTTTGTATCATTTTTAATCCAAATAGGGTTCTTTTTAACTCAGCGTATCTGGAAAAAGCATTAAGACCCTCCCGCAGCACAGGATAAACGCTTTGGATAATCTTTCCGAAGCATCCAACTGTTGAGCCTTTGATTGACTTTAATTGCAAAGGAGGTGAAATGCTCAAACCAGTAAATGTATAGCGCGCTTAACTGAATCTCATCTGGCAAAGACAAAGTGTCCTGATAGGCATTGGGCCTAAGCCAGATAAATTCCTGTAAGGGGCAGAATGAAGTCCAGTTCAAATTGAATCTGTCGGAAACGAGGTCCGGCGTATCTCTGACCGACCGACCTGATAACATTCCCCGGGCATCCGTTGTGGGGGAGATGTTCTTCCGACCAAGAGTAGGCGTGCGTTATCCTTTAACCCGTCTTCCTAATCGTTGGGCGGCGGTGAGGGAGGAAAGAAAGTGGAGCGAAAGTATAGGCTCGGTAATCTATAATAAACTTGAATGACTTTACATGTATTTCACCAGGAACGCATACTGCCGTGTCGTCACCGCAGGTGAGAGCTCACGGCTGAGGTTAAGACACGCTGGGCACAATTTCCCGGAGTATGAACGATAAGCTTACGATAAGCTTCAAATTGTGCTGCCGCACCATTGAAGGATTATGCGGCGGTAACTAAAGAATGTCGACAGTTATACTTGACCATGAGTCTCCGTTCAAGCGACAAAAATGGCCTGGAAGGCTGCAGCAGGAATCCACGGGCGATATAGTGACAAATGCGTCCCGTGGATGAGAAGCCTGAAGATAATGACGCTGACTGTCCGGATGGAAGCTTGAGAAATACCTGAGATTGAAAGGGAAATGTTGCATGCAAATCCGTACTGTACCTTTTCTAACACTGATGGATATTTGTGCAGAAAATCAGTCAGGCTGCTTTTTATTGCAGTAGAATACCTTAAAGGGGACATCTTATGGACAATTGGCTATTTAACGGGCTTGTAAACAAATAGTCGAGTCTCTGGAGCGCCTGTCCACCTATCAGGTGTGAAATTGCACAACCAAGTTCATCTTTTGCGAGCTGCCCGTTTCCATAAATGCATGTGTAAACAAGCCATTGTGAATTTGTACCAGCTGCATACATTTTGCGCAGGATCATCGAATCGAGTCATTTTGAAAGACCAGATTGCTTTGGCAAAGTTAACTTGGACTCAAGATAGTGTGGCTTTCTTCTGTTATTGATTTTTCTCAGCGGTTTAACGGCGCCCTGACGGCTGGCCTGCACGCATCCCGGGGTATCCCTTTATGTTGACATGTGGGGGTGCCCCCTTCATCCGAAACCTCCTCCGGCCAATCCTCCATCACCGCTGTGCGAGACAGAGCAGTAAAACTCAAACTCTCGTAGAGGAGGGGCTGTTGAAAAGGAGAATTTCTCCTCTAGATTAGTGTCGCACCGGCACATTATTAAAGCTCCGCTGATCCCATTGCACCGCTGAGAATCACCGCAGAACATGAATTCGCTCAGGAAAAACAAGAAGCG
This sequence comes from Syngnathus typhle, assembly GCF_033458585.1. NCBI lineage: Eukaryota > Metazoa > Chordata > Actinopteri > Syngnathiformes > Syngnathidae > Syngnathus > Syngnathus typhle. The sequence goes on from NC_083752.1 coordinate 6,008,073, forward strand.
ATGGCGGCAATCCTCCGAGTTAACAAAGCCTTTAATAAAGAAAGCAGACGATGACACTTTTTATTGAATATTTCAGCAGGCAACCCACGGGAAGGCAACCTGGATTTCGAATCCCGCCAAGCGTACGCAAGCGCTGATATTCCCCACCGGTGGCCTTCTTGCTCAGCTAGCAACGCTAACGAGGCCAGTTAGCGGTTGTAACTTTTGTCGGGGCCTATTGCGGCCAATAAATGTGGCATGGAGTGACGCCGTGGGAGAGACGTGACTGGGATTCAGAGTCGATGTTGGCGTCTGTGTTCGCTCGCGTGGTACGAACACCACTGTCGTGTCGCTACGCTATTATTATCATCAGCATTAGCTTAATGGTAGCTTAATTATCTTTTCATTATTTACGCGTGTCAAACCGCAACTTCTTCTGGCTGCCTTTGTCTAAAATTGGCTTTTTACCAAAATTGGATGCTATTTATGCGCCATCGTGCCAGCAGAAATGAAAGATAATAATGGGTTGATTTTGACCAACGATAACATTGATGCGAGGGCTCGCGACAGGCCGACCCCAACTTCATTTGGAGGGTGTCTGCGGCGTTGCAATTTACTGACATGCACCTTGGTTCCTCAGCCAAAGGTGTCTCCTATCCCGCCAGAGCCAGTGTGAGAAGCACAAAACCGTTTGCAGACTATAAAAGCAATTGCGTGGAGAAAAATAAGATTGAAAAGGATTTAAGGGTAGCTTCTGCGCCGTGTCCAATCCTGTCTGCGGGCTCAGGTTGATTCGCTGGACCATGTCAGCTGAGCACCGGCTGTCTCCGCCGCATACCATATGTAACGAGGCAAAAGTGGAAAAGCTCAATCTGCTCGAGTTGGAGTCACAAGTGATCAAATACTTCCTCATCTCGGAACTGGCCTGTTCCGAAATTTAGCGGGCGTCCTCAAACACTATCAGTGACTGAGACAGACAACAAAGAATCACAGAAAACTAATTCAACGCTGCATAGCATATTAAGAGATCCATTTCTTAAGGTAATTGAAGACTTGAAGGTGTCATTGGATAGATGAATCACAAAGATGGCAAGTCTTTATGCATGGTCGGGGAACGCCAAGCAGACAAAGTAGGTTATTAAGAAATGATTTAAAAACTGCCAAAGTCGTTTTTTTTATCGCTCTTGTCCTCATGTCAGCGGAGCTGAAGGACTCAGCATTTCTTGTTTTCACTTTTTAAGTCCCTATTGACATTTTTTTCCGATGCAGCGTGTGGTATCCCAAAATGAAAAACGATTCATCCAAGGACAAGACCAGCATTCGATAAAAGGCCGACTCACATCGGTGCGTTGGGGTGACAAAAGCCTCAACGCTTTTTTTGCTTTTTAACGTTGTGATGCAGATTTTGGCTGCTAGAATTGTTTGATGGAGGGATGCCGGTCGATGGACTTAAAGCAAGCAGCATCTCAGATTGAGTTCATTGTGTCGGCCCTATCTGCTCTTCAAGATAGCCGGCTGAAATTGAATCCACATTTGTCGAGTGCCTGTCCACCTGTGCGCAAAGGCATACCAGACTCGTGTCTGGATGGAATTGCCTTTTGGAAGACGAGGCGGGCGATAACCACTTGACTTGTGAGTCGGGGGGGAATATCCGAGACGCCTGCGGAGTGGACGAGTAGGAGGGAGAGAATGTGCCGACTGATTCCTCACTTCAGCTCCTTTGGTACACTCCTCAAGTCGCTCGGTCAAATGAGAATTCCGTGGGCAAGCCCTCCCTAACTAGTGACCATGTTAGTCAAGGATATCCAGGATTCTTTACCACTGCAGATAATAATTTCAAATACCGTCTTGTCTGTTGTCTGACCATAAAATAGGATTAAAGATATAAAAGGACCAATGTTGTTGGAAACTGGCAGGCAGACAAAAACAATTGACAAAGTGGGGGATCTTGGACTTTAGGTGCGCTTTAGCTCCCGAGTCGGTCTACCAGCGGCCCGGGGATCGATAGTGGTCGCAATCACGGCATCGACCGGTGGCAGGGCTCTAAACGGGATGCAGTTGTTAAGATGTGAAGGCGCTGAAACTCCACGCCACGCCATAAACACGCCTCCAATTTTTTAGCTGGACCCCACGGTGGTTTCATCGTTGGAGACTGTATTCAGCGGTTCTTTGAAAGTTAGCTAACTTCAAAAATATTCAAGTTGACTAAGTTGCCCAGCTCGGAAAATGTTTCTGCCTTGATAAAAGCATTGAAGAGACAATTGGGACTTGTTTGAAAAAGTCTCTAATATGTCCTCTTTAATTATTTAAAGGGAACATGAAGTGACTCCAGATAAGGCGATCGAGGGTGGGCTCCTGATATTGGATTTGCCTCCATTAGTATGCCCGGCGTCATGGCTCCACAGTGATTAGCGAGGTTTTGAGATGCAGGGTGCACTCCGGTCAGAGGAAGAGGGTCGGGTCTCGCTCTTTTGGCCTCGTTAGTTAATTACGCCACAGTCTGGCAATCGCTCGCGGGAGCGGAAGACGCGAGTGATCGGCGTGTGTCGGGTCGGCCCCCGAAACCACAAACTTGGAAGGGAATATCAAATGTACGTCTAGCAGAAATGTGCCCATAGGTAGCCGATTCCTTGCTGTTGACTTTTGAAATGTCAAAGCCAAATATGGCCTCTTTAATGGAGTCTAATGGAGGTCGTGATCAGTTCTAACAGCTGCCAAGACTTTTCGTTTAACGCTACGACTGAGTCTGTAGTGCGACGTCACGCAAAGTAGGAGGAGCTTGAAGTCTGGCCCGGACGTCTCCTCTCGAAGGTACATGTTTGCGTTTTCCCGATAATAATCCGACCTCGCTCGGGGGTCTCTGTCCCCTTCTAATGGGAATAATTTTAATTGGAAGGAACATTCAGGCCAGGCTCGAGTTTGACTCGCAAAGCGATAATGAAGGTTTACAAGCGGGTCGGCCATGTTGGAATACTGCCGAGAACAATAACTGCAAATGCCTCGGAATCTCAATAATGTACTACAGACTCCCTTATGACCGCAACCATCTGTCCAAACAAGTGGTCGGTCTATCGAGGCGCCGCTGCAACGGATCGTTGGCCTGCGTTCACCAGCGTTTCAAACGCTACGAGAAAATAACATGCAGCGAGTTGTTTTGGTTGCGTCAAATCTTCTGAAATACCGAAAGGGGTTAAAGATAAACATACGAAACTCTTGACTTCTACTGGAGACTTTTGTGTTCCTTCCACTTGTAATATCTCGAGATGACAAGTAACGAGGTTGTCGGGTTTGGGGAGTGATGGCAACAGCTGTAATCCCCGCAAAGCCGCGGCTGCTGAATGACTGAAGGCTGCGAAGAGTTCGAGGAGCTTAGGAGCCGACGCGCCTGTGTCGATTTGATTAAGGCGGCCGACACCCGCACCCGGCACTTGGAAAAAGGCCGCTTAGCGTTTTGTGCTTCGTCTGCGACTACAGCAGGTTAATGATAAGTGGTGGAGATGGCTTTAGGATGTGTTCTGAAAGGCTCATTTATTTCACGCCGGCGACACAAATTGTGTGGGCATCGTTCTCAGTGCTTGTTGGAATAATTAAAGGTAAACTTTATCCGCCATATTTTCACTTGCAAATCTCCAGTATATTCTTAATTGTTTGATGTCAAAGTCTTATTACCGTATTTTCTATAAGGCGCACCGCCCATTTTAAAACTTTGTCCTTATATAAGGTGCACCGGACTATAAAGCGTACCATTAATGCATCATGTCAGATTTCTAATCCAAATCAAATCATTCTCCATTTTATCTTTTTTTATTTCAACTTCAGACGCAACAAATTACTTTATAATCACAAAATAGTGATCCATAGTCTTTTTGATTCATGATTCATAGTCTTCAGCGGGCCACTTATGATTGATTACATGACACAATGCTTCAGGACAGTTTAAATTTAGGAATTTGGTCCATATATAAGGCGCACCGGACTATAAGGCGCACTGTCGGCTTTTGAGAAAATTTTAGGTTTTTAGGTGCGCCTTACAGTTCGGAAAATACGGTAACTCATTCGCTGCCATTGTTGATGACGCAGAAAGCCTGACTGGTAAAATATCGCTTGTTCAATGAGTTCCCAATAAAATAACTGCTAACCACACTAGCAGTTGATTTAGACAAAGTGCACTTGCAATGACCCATATTGAGGTTTTGCCACTTGGGAGAAAAATGGTGTGAATCCAAACTTGCTCCAGAACATATATCTTGTTATGCGATTACAGAAGACAACCTGCAACATAAATTGTATTGCGGGGCTTGACATGTGTAAGATGTATGCTCGGCGTTCACTCTGCTGTCACTCATGGCTACGAATGTCATGCCTCAGTTCACTTAGGCTGTTAAAAGAGAGACAAAATAGCTTCGGGTGTGCCTTTCAACCATTTTTCAACTGGTGAGACACGGGCGGCGGGCCGGGAATGCTTTTGTGTCTAGTAGCGTGAGTAGAACTTAAATTCTACTGGCTTTGGAGTATGTTTGGCTAAGAACACTTTTTTTTTTCTTTTTTAATCGAGTCTCCAAGATGAAGCTCTCAAGGTCTAAATTTCAAAAGAAGCCTCTCGAAGTCTTTGTTACAAAATATAAATATTATTTGTTACAAAAGACTTCCATTTTAGAAAAATCATCCAAATTGTTGTCAATTCTGACTATTAGCACAAATGGTGCAAATGTTCAGTGCCTTGCTCAAGGGCCCTTAGGAAGCAATTTAACACGAGGAAAAAAGACACACACACAAACATTTCGAGGCAGCAATTACAGCTTGACAACATGATGTAAATGGAAAAGTGGACCCAAACCGATGGGTGCAAAGATTAGAAGAAATCAGACAAGAAAACTAGCACGCCACTTGACAATCATTTTGCGGTCTCCAGGGTTGAGTGGAAGCCCACCTTCGCTTCAAGCTCTACTTTCATCCCCTTCATTACAGAGCATATGAGGTGAATGCTTTTATTAAGGAGATTCCCAGAAGGGATTCATGAATAGATATTGTTCAGACTTGCGCTGATTCTCACTCGCAAGGTCATACATGCACATTGAATGGATCACAACATCCTTGCATTGCGTCCCTTTTATGTCCATTTCTAGCCAGGTAGCTTAGTTGCTTGCTTGGTTGTAAGACCCGAGACGGTTTCTTGGTTTTGCAGTCGCACTTTTCAATCAAGTCACGCGGCAATGTTTTTTTGTAGAAAACAAACAAAAAAAAAACATTTCTTCCCCCAGCTGAACATCCAGTGGCGCTTGTGTTGCGAGCAGACGTGAACTGAGTGCAAGCTTGGCGAAATGATGTCTGCGCTTCCCCGTGGAGAGCGTTTTGCCCTCCGTGCATGCTAAGCATCGCTAGGCGACGAGTAGCCTCCTTGTGTCGGCACCGAATGCCAAACTGGGTTGAATAATTCTTTGAAGCTGTATCATACAATTCATACCACGAGTCTAAATAATTGTTTTGTTTGTTCCGCTAAGAGCACATTTGATCAAGTTAAACAGGACGTTGTCTTACTTTTCTAGGGTCGTACAAGGTGATGGAAGTGAGTTAACAGTATCTGTGGGAGGGAAAGCACCGCAGGCTATCGTCTTTCGTCTTTCTTGGCTTTCCTTTTTTTTTTCTTTTTTAACTCTCACACGGGTTTGACACACGAGCCTCGGCGGCCTCCTTTGTTCCTCAGAGGAGAGCGAGTGGCTATTTCGAGGACCCGGAGTGAGAAAATGGTTGAAGGAAAAGCAATTCTTCTCACACCGCCTTGGACTTGTTTTTGTTGCTTTTAGCACGGTAGATGTAATCAGTGGGATTGTCTTGGAGGGGGTTCACGGTATCTACGCGAGGTTACGAAATGGACACCGTGTTTTCTTTGTATCTACCTCCAACCTGGAAAAGCAAACGGTGCGCCGGGGTTTAGCACCGCAGCAACCACTTGGAGCGAACGTTCGTCCGGTGAAGTCAATGTCCCACACAAGACGAGTCAATCGTGGAGATTTGTGGCTGATACAAATATCCTTTTATTTTAGAATTGCCCAATCAAATGCTCTCACCAGAACCACGCGGCCCACGAGCTGTAGGTTTTACACCCCCTCTCATAACAGCCGAATCATATTTTAGTCAAGAAGCGACGCCTGGCTCGAGCATCTCATCATGTCAGGATCGCAGCGGGAGTCCTTGGGAAGCGTTTGCACGAATCTCCCGGTGAGAATCCAAACAGACTCCCTCCTGCTTGTGTGATGTGCCGACATAGCCGAGGCTCAGCGGGACTTTTCAGATTAGAGCAGAGATGACAATTCAGCACGCACATCACTCAATTAAGAGAAGTATAAACCTTTGTGGAATAATCGTGAGAATGAATATCAATTCTGTCCTGATTTACAAATTATCAAAATAACTGGAATCCATTTCTTAAAATGTCCAATTTTTCTATGTTTTGGTAGCTGCGATAAAAAGACCTGTTAAAGAACACTCTTCAATTTCGCATCTCACACCGTCCAAATGATCCGATGAAAAAGAAAAGTGTCCTGGAATAACTCGAGTCAGCTCTCTTGTATTGACACAGAGGGAAAAATCAATCGTCGTGGCTAGAAATACTTGCAAGACAGATGCTGCGCTTCTTCTTCGTCTGGGCGGTGGGGAGCTTGGCTTTGGGCAAGGTCGCAGGTTTCATGAACAGTTTGTGATGAGTGCGGCGGGTGAGCGCTATCGCCTCTTGTTTGTTTTTTTGCCACTTGACCTCAAGATGAAATCATTTGAAAATGTAAATAACCCACACTGGCTATGAGTAGACAAAATCCAGCTATTTACCCGATATCGACTCCAATCAATACGGTTTTCGATGAATTGATGTTTGAGACTTCCGCTGTACAGTTTCTTATCTTTCCAGTTATTGACTTGACATATATGGTACGATAGGTGGATGCGATGCACGCCTGAAGTGAGAAGTCGCTGAACTCAAACAAAGCAAGAATCTCACTCTTCCATTTTCTCGGGTCAAGGTGGCCTTCATGTCTGCGCAAGCGAGCGACATAATAGAGTTTACAAGCGGAGCGAGACCACCCCCTTCTCAGCGAGGTCCCGGCCCGTTTGTTTATGTCTGCGTCTCATTCGGATAGCCGCGGTCGACGTACTCCGAGATGGATATCGGTCAACTGAATAAGAGCTCACCAATGCTCTTGGATTGTGAATTGCTACGCTAATCTGCTACTAATGTGATACGCATGCTTTTTGTTTGTTCATCTGTGACGTTCCTTTTTATTGACGTTGGATATATTGTGTTTGTGTCCCCCCCCCCCGCCCGACCCCTGCAGTTGCTATCCAGGTGCAGGTCACTCCAACACACAGAGAGATCAGCGTGGGAGAGTCCAAGTTTTTCCTCTGTGAAGGTAAGCTAGTACCTGGAGATGGGACGGACAAACTGGGCGTTGGGTTTTTGGTCTATTTGAGGTTGGTGGGTTATTACCGACGCCGCAGTCCGTCAGGGGATTAAAAGAGAAACATTTGGTTGTTGGGGTTCCACTTGATGTTTTTCCAAACTGTATTTTTGTTTAAATACTCAGCCGTTTGCAATGCTGTCGGCAAAAAAAGTATTTGGTTCCGAGTGCCTGCTTACTAGTCAGGCATTTTACACCACCTGAGCCGGAGGTGCTGCGTTCCAGGCTTTTTTTTCCCTGGTCATCTCCTGCTGGGACTGTTTCCCAAGCAAATCTTATCACTTTACCTCAACTCTTGCTGTTGGCTTCCATCAAATATGTTCGCCTTTCCCACTAGGAAAGGAAAATGACTTTGGCGCCAGTTTTCCTAAGCTCTGAAAATGCAGGCGGAGGATTCCGTCTTTGGAAAATGGCCCAAACCTCTTATTTGTAGCTTTCATGCAGAGGCGTGATGGTCGAAGCGCCATTCATTCACAGTTTCAGATTCGTGCAATTATATCTCCGGCGATGTCATCAAAATTGCCATCAACACAAAGAGGAGTGAATAGCCTTCTTCACGTGCGAGTGCTTTTTCCGACATCTTATCAGGCGGGGCTGAAATGTACTACCCAAACACCATTGGCCATTTTTATTTACCCAGCTGGTCCCCAAAGTGCTTTCCAAAAGTATTTACAGTAATCTATATGCCGTATTTTCCGCACTATAAGGCGCACCGGATTATAAGGCGCACCTTCAATGAATGGCCCATTTTGAAACTTTGTTCATATATAAGGCGCATAGAATAAATAAATAATAAAGTCAACATTGCTCAAATGTTAATGCAATCCTAATATATTAACACTCAAAATTGTGAGAACAATAACAATACATCAATAACTCAACGTTGCTCAAATGTTAATATCACACAACACACAAAATAAACACGTAAAGCTTACTTTAATAAATTAGTCCTCATCCACGAATCCATATTGGTCCATATATGAGCAGCACCGGAATATAAGGTGCACTGTCGGCTTTTGAGAAAATTGGAGGTTTCTAGGTGCGCCTTACAGTGCGGGAAATACGGTACAATGGTATTCCTGGTAATCCAGTCAGTTAGTTTGAAATCTAGTTGTTTGGACTTGTGGATGAAATGAAATACCGGTATCATTTTCTCAGTGGTGGGAGACGCTAAAGACATAGACTGGTTTGCCCCTAACGGAGAAAAGATCCTGCCCAACAACCCCAACATCCAAGTGAGCCGCAACGACGAAACCACCTCCACGCTCACCATTTACCACGCCGACGTGGACCACGCCGGCATCTATAAATGCGTGGCCAAGAACGGTGACAAGGAGGCCCAGGCCACAGTCCAAGTCAAGATCTTTCGTAAGTGGACCGAACCTATAGATTTTGCCATTGGATCCTGATGATACACTTTTTTTTTTCTCCCCCGTTTCAGAAAAGATTACCTTCAAGAATGTTCCCAGCCCGCAGGAGTTCAACGAGGGCGACGACGCTGACATTGTCTGCGATGTGGTCGGTTCGCCGGTACCCTTCATTATTTGGAAACACAAAGGCGCCAGAATCCAGCCCAACAAAGACGGTGAGATGATGGCAACTAAAATCCCAGTGTGTCGACAAAAAATTGCAAAACCCGAACCACACTGGTCCTTAGCTCCTTCTTTTTCGAATATTGTTTTTCCCTCGCCAGTTCTGCCAGCCGTCACTCAGAACGAAAAACCCGTTTCTTCTAAAACATCCTGGATAATGCATGAATGTGAATATTTGATTCTTCTCACCAGGCAGATAGAGTTGACTAGTGTCAAAAAGTAAAGATATCTGGAGGGAATTTGGGCTTTCCGTCTACCCGAGCGAGAGCAGAAATCAGACATAATGTCAGACTTCCTCGCCTGTCACTATCAGAAACACGCAGCGGATCCTTTCAGGTCGTCAGTTTGATCCGCCTCGGCGTGAGCGGCATTATTGAAGTTGATTTTGCCGCAGTCGAACGGAAAGTCTGAAAAGTCAAGTCGGATTTTCCCGCCATCGCGTGTCAGAAACGATTCACTTTTGAAGGTACTGAAAAACACTCCAATGAGTTCTACTTGCCAAACAACAATAAGATAAAAGCGATGACTAAGTCGTCCCCGCCAGAAGAGTACACTTTAACTTCTTCCAATGGAACAAACGCTAATTTGATGTCACACCGAAGCGCTCACGGAATTTACCCGTCGGACGAACGACGTGTGAGAAAGGCTACCTGGTTTCACTTACTGCAGTTCAGTTCATTATGTGGCAATAATGGCCGCTTTAATCGGAGGCGGCAACGGGGTGTCGAGCCGCTCGCAGCGCCCCTTTTTAAAAGCGCTTCCTCCATTACCTAGCATAATTGAGCCGTTTCAATTTGGCTTCCGCCGTCTCCCGTCGAAGCGTTTCAAACTTCTCGTTCTCTACTTTGAAGATGGACGAGTAATTAAAGTTGCAGTTTTGTGTTCGCCGTGGCTTTACAAAGAACATAAAGATTTTACTTTCCCTTCAGGGTCAAATTAAAATGATTGCTCACAATATTGCTGTCCAATAAAAACATATTTATTCCAATAAAATGAAAACAGATCGGGAAATGGGAAATGATAGCAGCTGTTTTTTGCTTCTTTGCCGTTTCAGTGCGATACAACATTATGGAAAACGGCCACCTGCTAATCCGCGGCATCAAGAAAATCGACGAGGGAGCGTACAACTGCGAGGCCCGTGTCATGGAGACCGGAGAGATCAACTTCAAAATGATCAACGTTATCGTTAACGGTGAGAATTTTCCGACCAGCCTGCCGCTCACAAATCTTCTAATTCGTGGTTTTGCGACTGTCGTGTGTTTTCAGTCCTGCCCACCATCCGCGCCAGGCAGTCAGAGGTCAACGGCACCGCCGACATGGGCGGGTCTATCCTCTTGGCTTGTGATGCCGACGGCTACCCCGAACCGATCGTCACGTGGGCCCAGTACGTTTGACCTCTGGCCGCATTATGAAGGAGATGCTTGTTTTGAAATATCAACTTCCGAATTGTCTTTAAATTGGTTCAGGTGCCACACGAGCAACTCAGTTAACTCAGTCACCAGTCAATCGGTTAACTTCTTTGTCTGAACAAAAGGGATTCATCTAGTTCGAGGGGGTCTTTGTGTTTACAAGACCTATTTGAAGAGATTCGGTATTTTTTTAGCAACACAGAAACAAGATCAGACTCCTCTTTTTTCGGCAGCGCTAGTTGATGGATGTGCTCTCACTCGCCCTGTTTTCCACCTGATGTGTTGGTGAGGGTGATGATGATGAAGGTGCCTCAGCCACAGGAGGGTTGAGGTGGGAAGTTAAGTTACGTGAGAAGAAAACTGAGGGCTGAGCCATTTTTTTTTTCTCGATGGCTGTCGCCAAGGCTGTCATGACTTTTTCCGGAGGGGGGTGGGCTAAAGACATTAGAGCAGAGGTGCCTCAGGCGAGTAGAAATATAAAACTAAGATTGATACCAATGGCTACCAACAGATGGTGGACTCCTCAGCACTTTAATGGGAATATGTGTAATTGTATTTTAAATTGAAAAAAAAAGCTTGTTCTGTCAAATTGTTGAGTCTTTTTATGGCATGAATCAAGACAAAGCCTGAAAAAAAAATGCATTTTTGTCAAAGCGAAAAGATCCATTTTCCATGTTACCTTGTGAGAGGAAGTCAGGTTTGTCTTTCATTCCCATTTTCTCGCTCTTTTTTTTTTTTCTTCTCCTTCCCGGCCGGCAGCAACAACGTCATCCTTGAGTCGGGCGATAAGTACAGTCTGACTGAGGATGGCTCCGAGCTGGTGATTAAAGATGTCATCAAAGTGGATGAAGGAGATTACACCTGCATTGCCAGGAACAAGGCGGGCGAGATGAGCCAGGAAGTCAGTCTCAATGTGTTTGGTAAGAAAAAAAAAAAATGTGTGTGTGTGTGTGTGGCTCACAATGTAATTATTAATGTTTTGTTTTGTTTTCCAACTAGTGCAAGCTAAGATTACTTACCTGAACAACCAGACGGCGACCGAGTTCGACGATGAAGTCACCCTGACCTGCGAAGCCTCGGGAGACCCAACCCCCTCCATCTCCTGGAGCTTCCAAAACAGGATGTTCTCCGAAGGGGAGCAGGTAATGATGGAGAGCAAGGTGCTAATTAGTGCCGGGATCAACACTGACAAAAAAAATATTCTCTCCAATTCTATACAGTATACTGTTTATATGATTTTCTTTTATTTTTATGAAAACAAATTCTCCTCCTGATGAATGATACAGTCAGAGATTACCCTTTATTGTTGAGCTTGTACGACCGCACGGCATCACACCGAGTCGTGTCGAACGTTATATTGCCTGATTAAAACCGAAACCAGAGCCGCTTGCGTCATTTGCTTAATGGAATTCGACTCTCGCACTATCATTTCCGAGCAGTTTAACCTCGTAAAGGGTACAAGTTAGACTTTACTGCTTTTTAATCGTTCCTGTTAGAAGATTAAATCCGGGGAAATTGACAAAAAAAAAGAAAGCCCTGGATGAGCATTAAAATATTGAGTCAAAGTTATTGCAGTAAAAAGAATACGACGCTAAAAATTGAGTAACCTTGGTGGCATTTTGTTAACGATCAAGCCCAACCAATTACCGTGAGCGGAAGCAGTTTTTCTTTTAGCACAAAATAGGACAGGAAAATGTATCTGTTACATTTGTAAACTGTAATTGTTTCTTTTTCTGGTCAAATTTTGACTTCGCATAAAATAATGTGAAAGGCTGGACACATCTCATGTAAAGAATGAGGTCATTAAATCTTCTAAAATTTCTTTCCAGGCACTAATACACTATTTCCAGGTGCTATTTCTTTTTCCGGACTCTTAATTAGTGTGCCCGCTGGAAATCCACCGCTACGTTACATGTCAACGGGGGGGCGTCTGTCAGAAAACAATTCAAGCGGCACACATTTTTGTTCTAATGGCACAGTAGGCGAATCATTTCTCAGCACAGCGGGTCATTTCGAAGAAGTAGTCATTTCACCTTTGATACCCAATTTTGAGCATCATGTGACTCAGAACCCCCCCCCTCTCCATGTGTGACGACTTTAGCCCCACCGTGTCGTTGTTTTTGTGTTTGTCCTTTCTAGGCTTCGTGGACGCGACCTGACCAATACGAGGTATGGCGACTAAAAAAAATTAGCCGTAGTTGCACGGGCCCCCAGACTTAACACGCTAGCGCACCACCCTCAAGTGTTTCCACTCAAGTCACTTGAAGCGTGCGTGCTGTTTCACGGCCACTAACTGTGTTCACATTAGTCACGTAGCACACTTAATGTCATTCGTTTAGTGGACTTTTTCAGCTTTTTGTCCTCTTTTCAAGGGTTTTATTATTTGGTTGTGCAACGGTCTGATGAGGTAATTGAGGGGTTGACGCCCGTCCATTGGCGTAAATACCGTTTGCTGTGCCTTTATATAAAAAAATAAAAAAAAGCAAGAGAGCAGAAAGCACATCTGGCACACCAGCCAATGTTCACGTAAGAAGCCTTATCATTATGTGAAATTATTTGCACTTAATTGGAACACAGCATTGAATAACAACCTTGGAGAATGAGCCGCAAGCTGCGTCACTAAGGGCAAATACATGATTAGAGTCTCGATAATTTTGTTTGTTGGCCTGTTAGCCAGCAGACGGCTTCCTGGTTCTCAGAGGACCATGCCACTCTGATTGGACTGTACCAACTATATTTGGTTCTGCACCAAAATGGAATTGGTTCTTCTGTGGACACGGACTTGAAATTTCTATTCCTTCTTTTAGTGAAATAGTCGTTAATAGAAACTGTAAGTTTTTTTACGATTTTAGTTCATGAAATTGAAAAAGGAGAATTGCTGCTATTTGTTTTTGGTCCCAGTTTGGCGAATTTAGACCACTAGTCGAGTAGATTTAGACATCAAGAAGTTGCCCTTTGCCAGTAGATGAGTGTTGATACTGGGGGGAAAAGAAAGAAGTGTCTTGACCTTTCCAGTCTGCACTGTTCTCACCATGTTCTTATCTCGACAGGGCAGGCGGCATTCAAGCCACCATTGAAATCATGTTTTCAATCCCAATGTTTTCATCCCGCTGGACCTTCAGAAACGGCCGTGTAGAACCGTAACTCTGTCAGATAGTTAGCTGCACCTCCGAAGAAAATCACCTATTGATCTCTCATCCATCGCATTGGCGTTGATCTCGTACCATCTTTAGCCGGGGTGCGCCGATAGCGCTGGTCCACGGCCGAACGCTTCTACGAGATCATCAATCAAAAGGCGCTGGCGAGCGTCGCCGTAAAGTCTCGAAATGGCGTTTGTGGTTAAAGGATGGAGCCGACAATCAGTCGACCGGGGGCCGATCGTCGAAACTTGCCCCGAGCTACCGTTAATGTTGACACCATTCAGGCAGTGTGGATGAATTACAGTTCTCCAGAATTCTACTTAATGATGCTGTGCTTGCTCCTTTCATCCATTCATAACATCTTATGTCATCCACCAAAAAGAAGCCCACCAATTAACCGCTTCACCGAAAAATCGTAATTTGTGTTCACTTGCACCAATTTCTCAGTTGTGTTTGTTCTAACAGTCCACGTTTAACGTCCAGTATTTCTGTCTTTCCAGGAGAGTGCTTACTCTGCACGGTTTTCCCGATCAGAATCGATGCGTGATCTGGTTTTCACAATCGGTTTCCTTTTGTCTCTTCTCGCTCGCAGAGCCACGATGGAAACATCGTGGTCCGTAGCCACGCCCGGGTGTCCTCCCTCCACTTGAAAAACGTCGACTTCACATACGCCGGGGAATACCTGTGCACTGCCAGCAACTCCATCGGTCAGGACAACCAGCCTGTGTACCTGGAGGTTCGCTGTAAGTCTTCCTGCCCCAAAAATTCTCTGCCAATCTAAAGATCCAAAGTGATCTGAGGCCGAGATTTCGCTTCAAGTAGTCGCAATCCAAGACTTTTACAAACATTGAGGACTTAGAGACAGCGATTCCCAATCTTTACTGAGGCATCAAGACTTTGCTGCTCTTTCGCACGGTTGGTTCTGCTTTATTGATGGAAGGATTCTTCCAATTTAGAATGAAACGGTCATCAGATCAAAGCTAGGCACTGAGTCGCAATCCTGAAACATTCTTGGATTATTATGCAGAGGAGGAGCAAGAGCCCAATTGATTTTAGATAACACCGGCACAAGATGTAGCTGAGCTTAAAGATCAAATCTCTACATGGGTCCTTTTCATCAGTCACAATTCTCAACTAGTGTTTCTAAGGACTGTGTGGCACAAGAACACCATTGATTCTAATTGTACAAGTCAAGATCTTGAATGGTCTGGGTTATTTCTATATTTCTAAGGAGGAACCCTATGGAATGGTGTTCAAAACCGCCCCTCGATTGTTCTTCCACAGCAGAGCAAGCATTTGCTGAGGTCAAAAATGATTATCATTTTGGTTTTTCATCCACCAGACTGTCAGGAATGATCTTTGGTCTACGTCAATAAGAGCTCCGGACAGATTAACTGGAGTCGAGGGTGGAATACCTCAAATATCATGGCGGACTGAGTTCAGGCGCTGACATTCTTTACCCGTGATACCTCATCAATTGGGAATCTTCCACGATGAGCTACGGTGAAATGGAGTTTGACAGCATCCAGGCAACTTTTCGGGGTCTCCCCCTCCCGCCTCCTCCATTGTTGTTTGCAGCGGTTGGCAGACAAATCAATAAGACTCGCAACATCTCACTGAAATCAGCCGAGCGTTTCTTTTTTGCCATGAGGAGAAAGCTCAAAGCTGTTGGCCTTTATTTAAACTTGAGCTCCCCACGTGACTTGCATCTCAAACCTTTTGCCACGCAGGTGAATAGACGCTGATCTTCGACAGACGGGACTTGTCTATTTCCCCTCGGCCGGATAACAATAGCTTTGCTTTAACAACATAAATGACCATTCATTTGGGGACAATTTCTTGGATGGTTTTTCAGTCTGGTAACCACAACAAACGCTGCTGGGTGTCTTGAGGGAAATGTAAAATGCGCAATAAAAGACTCAGCATGGTCACATTTGGCTCAGTGAACTCCGCTCACCCTGTGGATTGTTCACGCAAAGAATGATTGGAGTGCAATAGTTTCTTTATTGAAGCACTTAGTATTTTCCTTCGAGTCGTAGAACCGAATAGGTTCCGGGTTACCCGGCGCTAACTGTGGTGTGAAATTGCAGACGCACCAAAGATTCTGGGGGTGGTGGCGGTGTACACGTGGGAGGGGAACCCGGCCAACATCAGCTGCGGGGTGGAGGCCCACCCCGGGGCGTCTGTCACCTGGTTCCGAGATGGCCTCCAGGTGCCCTCTGTCAACACCAGCAACGTGAAGATCTACAGCACGCAGAGTAGCAGCTCCCTGGAGGTCACACTTTGGACAACATCTCTCTGTCTTAGGATACAATTCAGTTGTCAAATGTTTGATTTGTTTTGGAATGGTCCGTTCAGGTGTCCCCTGAATCTCAGAGTGACTTTGGAAGCTACAACTGCACGGCAACCAATGAGATGGGGACAGAGTCCAAGGAGTTCATCCTCATCCAAGCAGGTTTGGGTTTTTATCACTTGACAAACGAGAGGATCTGGTTTAGAGAAGTTCCGGCTTGCTGGGTGCTCTTCTTGCTTTCATCCAGCTCCTGAGGTTTACTCATGTAACCCAAAAATGTACCTGAATGTTAAACCTTTCGACCCTTGACCCTTTTGCCTACGAGTCCAACTATCTGTTTCCTTGACATGACACAGATACGGAATGTGGTTGACGCTGAGATGTTGCCACCTTAGGAGCTTATCAGAGCCACAATGGAAGGCAGACACTCTGTGTGTAATAATAGTCAGGACTCGGGCGTCAAGTTTTAATACTCGACCCCGTCTTTTCCATGTTAATGCATTCAAAACCGAAAGTCGACCCGGTGTTGATCCCGAAATTTTCCATTGCAGAAGTGCCATCGTCACCAGAGATCCAACGGCTTGAGCCTTTCTCCAGCTCGGCTGTGCTGGAGTTCGACGAGCCTGTCTCATTCGGAGGTGTGCCCATCATCAAATATCGATTACAATGGCGCTCGGACGGCCAGGATTGGACCGGAAGGGACTACGATGCCACAGAAGGTGAAACAAATCATTTTGATCGATTAATTGACAATGCGCAAGCGTGGTTGCTAGGCAACACCGATCGACGCTCGCTCACGTTTCTGTCCACGCATCCGCTCTCAACTACGCTCAGCCCGAACTTGATGCGAAGCACACGGTCAATGCTTCCCTTCCATCAGCTTTTTTGCGGACAAACAAAAAGTCAGATTCTTTGACGTGACAGAAGGAGGGGCAGATACCGCTTGAGCTATCACCAGGAGCTAATCCAAACATGACAGAGCTGCCCGCGGCCCGACGTCTGGCCGAGAGCGAGCCTGAGATGACAGTCGGCTTCGGGCCCCAGATAATAGCCCCGTCCCGTCGAGATGCTGCGGCTCTGACATATCTGAATGCTTCCTGTCTCGTTTTGTCGCATGGGGTGTATCTGTCAGCGGCTTTGCTTGCTGGTTGCTGTCATCTCACGGTCCGAGAGGCGCCTGTCATGTAAACTGATGCGCGAAGGGATGCACTTTGCATTTTCCTGTCGCATGTGCTCAACATTCATCGATAAATTCAGGAATAAGACAAAATGGCAAAAAAACGTCCAGCCCTCTAATTAAATCAATAAAGCCCCGCCCGGTTGGCGCTTTTGTCATAAAACCCACTTTGGGTGAAGAAAAGGCTGACCAAAACAGACATAAAACCCGAGAGCTGCATTTGCGTCTACTCTTGTCACGTCCCTAAAAACTGTAATAGAAACTTTTACCAGAACAGACACTTCCAATGAGGAAATAAATTCACTCCAGATCAGCAATTGTTGGCCCACACTGATTTAAGTTACCTCTGATTCCATTTTTGACGCAAAACAGCAGTCTTGACTTTTGTGAGATGAGCCAAAGTTGATGCTGGCATGCTCTTGCTGATAAAAAGCAGGACTGCCATCACATGTTTAAAAAAAGTACTGCCACATGTTGAAATGTAGGCCAAATCCCACACAAGAGCCATCATTAAATAATAACGCTTCAAAACTGACATACCTCCCTTCTTTGGGTGTCTCAGTCAAACCTCATGAAAGAGTGATTTCAAAATTTGAAATTCAAAATCATCTTTGCCTCTTGGCTGAATGAATTGCACAGTGTATAAACAAACACTGGCTTGGCTGTTAACAATAATGTGCATCTCGTTATTTTGTCGTCGGAGCATGTTCCTACGGGCAAATGAACTTCGCCGAAAACATTTCATCATGGTTGCTGTTGGAAGTTTGTTTCATGTAAATGTCAATTTTCTCTCCGACAGACTTGACCGAGTTCACCATCGGAGGCCTGACGCCTGACACCAACTACGAGGTCAAGATGTCCGCCATCAACGGCAAAGGCGAAGGCGAGAGCAGCGCCGTCGTCAAATTCAAGACCGGACCCATCCGTACGTACCTCCAAAATCATGAAACCTTTTGAAAATGGACTGAAGCTTTCACCGCACATTGAATCTAAACGAGAGAATGTTATTCTTCACAAAGTCACGTACGACACGAAGTATAGTCATTTCGTTCGCGGTGACGAGATGAGCCTTTGATGACCTTTCCGATCAATTATTTGATAAGGTTGTGTGCTTGTCCATGAATCTCTTTATCGCGAGAATGCTGTAATTGTTTTGTCTTACGAGCTAAATGAAACCAAATGAAATAAGCCCACTTTACTGGTCGTGTTTGCGTTGTCGCTAGCAAAGTTGTCAGTCTAGTCAAAACAAACAAAAAAAAAAAAGCACCACGACCGCAAAAACAGACAGAATTGACAAGTCGCTTCTGGTTTGTTTGGCTTAATCTACAGTCATTTGCATTTATAATGCGAAAACTACCATCATATATTTGTCTTTGTATCTATGGGCGCTAACACGTATCTAAAGCGCACACATACAGCCACCCACACGGATCTCTTTTAACATATTGATCCACGAGTGAGTTTTCCCAGGCCCCCTTCAGGGCTCATAAATAAATCTCGGACTCTTTGTTTTAAATCCATACCACCCCTCCCTCCATCCGTCCGTCCATTCGTCTCCTCGACACCTTACTTTACAAGATTTTCCCACCACTTTGCGGTAATGTAAAAAGTAAAAAGCATCCCGCTCCGAGTCATCCTCCCAAAAGCCTCTTTTGGGAGTTTTCTCATTTTCATTGTTTCTGTTTCTTCTTTCTTTTTGTTTGTTTGTGTCCGTCTCTTTTCCGTTTTTTTTCCGTCTCTTATGTTTTCCATTGGAGCTCTCAGGCCTTTTATTCACACGTAAGTTTCCCCTGTCTGTCTGTCCGTCCGCTTTCTTTTCTCCGCTTTTGAACAAAGTCTTTTTTTTTCTTTAAATGACATTCCGTTCCTTTTCTCTAAAGGCCGTGCGCTAGATTGAATCTGTAGCTTAGCTTGTATTTCTCCCGTTTAACATCTCTTCCTGTCGTTCAGTAAATTGCAAATTGGGCTTGAGCGAGGTCGTTAAATGAGGTACACGCTACTGGGAACCGAGGTGTATTATCGTAAGGAAATCAATGAGGTACTTACTGGTCGTAATGTTAAAGGCCGGACATCTTTGCATTTAAATCTCCCCCGCAAGGATTACGCTTGAAAGGGCTCCAAGTCTCACAAATCTTTCTTGCGCTTGTTAGCACTGGTAGGAGTACATTTTATTTTTAGTCCTTTTAATGTTATGTTTATTCCGATGAGATGCACATTTGGTTGGATCAAAGTCCTTGGCTCAAATACGCATAGTACAAAAAGTGGACTAGCCTTTATCAATTCCCGCTTTTTGTTGGAAATGTGGCTACCGAAAATGTTAAACGTTATTTGTCATTTATTAATTTGTTTTGTTGCTATTTCAAATGAGCCACAACATGCTAAAAGTACAAGATTCTCTGTCGCAGTGTAGCAAATGGACAATGTGTTCCACCATTTTTCAGCATCATCAGAGGCTCCGCCCCTTATCGTTACCACCGTTACGGCGCTTAGTGAGTATGCCACCGTGCTCGTTACTGTTTGCTTGCTAACTAGCTTCGCGTTGGTTTGGAGAGTTGTCTTTGTATCAAATGGACCGGTACAGTGGTGGATTTACTAACTGCATATTTGAAACGTGTGGCATGGAATTTATGCATTATTATTCCAATCAAACTGAGTATATTTCCCCAAACAGTGGTCGTCGAATTGAAAGCATTAGCGCAAGTCACGAGAACAGTCCTTCTTAATTTAATTTAAGCTTTTATTTAAGCTTCATTTATGTTGAAAAAAAATCTTTAGTGTGTGTGTGTTCATTATGTGTGCAACATTGTTTTTGTTTCTTACGTTAACATTTTCATCATTTCCATAAATGTTTTCCTTTTTGTACCCCCCCCCCCCTTTCCCTCCCATGCCCCGCCCCCATATTGACCACGTCGACCAATCATGTGACTTTGACATGTGGCTCTTGCATGGTGCTGATGATGTCTCCATCACCGTCCAACAGAAGGTAACTTTTGTTCATTATTTGCAGACCGTTAAGGAGCACATTTTGGTCGACGAGGCCATTTCAGCGTCATTTGTAATCGCGTCTAACATTTGATTACTTGATAGATCGTCACTGCATCGACTTTTTTTGTCACGATTTTAGAGTGTGACCTTGATAAAAGTGCATTTTTTTCAGGTTGAGTTAGCTCTTTGAAAGCAGACATGCTTATTTATTCATTCATTGCTGTTTTATTAATGTCTCTCATTTGAAATTGCCGGTAATACCGCACGATGTATATAATCATCCCATCGTTAAAAAAAATGATTCTAATCTTTGCTTAAAAAAAGTTTGATTTGCTTGTTTTGTTGCTCAATTGATTTATGTTGCAATATATTTGATTAATTATGTTGGAACACAATTACCCCATTGTGCTCCCCCCCGCCCGATAAGCCTTAATTGTTTACATTATTTTTCATTTCCTCTTCCTTACGAATCGTATTTGATTGGCCAACCAATGACGCCAGTGCTGCATGCAAGTCGATGCCTTGTTCCTCTTCTCCCACTTCCTCTTCTCTTCTATTTTGATTCTCACGGAAAACCCTGTTTGTGTGTCATCACTACCATGTCTTATCCATCCCCATAAATCACAAAAATATGTTTCAGAATGAGCGCCTATGGTATCATTTACACGGTGCCCCGAGTAACATGAACCTTATTTTCTTCTTCGCCTTCTATTTCCCCTCACAATTCTCTTTGAGCATCTGAAAACACCTCCAACAAAAGAAGCAACATGACTTGTGTACAACAATACTGTGTGCCTGGCCTGCCCGTCACCCTTTTGAGCCGCTTCGCTAACATTCCCGTCACGCTAACCGGAACGCGCACCCTGGAATTTAAAATGTCACTAACACCGATATTGCATTTCCTAACCATTTTCGAGCGGCTGTTTATTAACCGCCATAGGCAAACATTCCAATATTGATCAGATGTGAGAGGTGGAGGCTTGCAATATAGGAGATTTCAAGTGAGATTGAGACTTTTATATTAAGCGTGACATTTATTCAGGCTTAATGAGGGTCTGTTTACTCTCATTTGCTCTTCGTAGGGGAACCCAGCACCCCGAAATTGGAGGCACTGGTTCAAAATCAGGGCAACGCTCTTAAGGTCAACTGGATGATGCAGGACGATGGCGGCTCCCCCATTAATCATTACCTGGTCCGATACAAGGCCGTAAGTCTTTTCCAGTTGCCTCGTTTGCACTATTTTGCAGCATTCATCCAAAATCCATCACGTTTTCTTTTTTCGAGCGAGCTAACCACGAGAAAATGTTGCCGCTTCCTTCCTCAGAAGCACGTGTCGGACTGGAAACCCGAGATCCGCATGCCGCGCAGCAGCGAGTACGTGGTGTTGAGCGGACTGGACTGGAATACCGAGTACGAGATCCGGATTGTGGCGGTCAACCAGAAGGGCAAATCCGAGCCCGGCATCCTGTCCTTTAGAACGGCCACAGAACCCACCACCATGCCAGGTACGCTAGTCTTTGTCCCTCGCTCGAGACACACATACACTCACACACACACACACAAAAACAGTATTCGGGGTAGGGCTTTTATTATTTACATTTATTTATTATTATTTATTTTTTTAACACCATTACCTTTTTTTCTAAACATCGAACGAATCAGGCCTTTATTATTATTATTATTATTTCCATTTTTTCAATGGTTTGGCTGTTCTTATATGATTGCTCGGTATTTGTTTTAATTGCATAAGTGCATTTATAATATGCTATGTTTCCTCCAAATGTCTCTTAAATATCAAATTTTATTTGCTGATCAATATGAAAGAACATTTAATATTTGAGCAGCACCGCTACTGAATTGAAAATACGATGATGACAACATGCAGGGGTATCTAATATATTGTCTGTGGAGGTTATATGGAGATCATAATGTTTGGGTTGGTATTTAGAATGTAGATTCTTCAGCGATACCTTCACCAAAGAGAAGTGGATTTGCATTTCAGAAGGCACCTCACGGTAGCCAGGCTAAGCAAGATAACCATTGAGTAAATAGCGCAAGAAGGTTTTCGCAACTGCAGCGCTCGGCATCACGCTAATCTACAGTCAAATCGTCCAGGCAGGCTCAGCCAGCAATATAGCTAGAACATTTTTTTTTCTACATTAAAGGCTCTACTCCAGCAGTCACGGTGTTGCTGCTGCGCAATAATGTTACCGTTGGTCCGCTTCCCTGCCACAATGCACCACAGACTTGGAAAAGTCTTGAGAAAAACAAAAAGTCTTATTTTTCTTCATTTCTATGGGAAGAGCTTTTCATGTCATTGCCTCATTTCAAAACAATCCGGCTTTTTTGGACTCATCAAAAAGCAAATATGCACTTGGCTGATGTGAAGTGATCATGTTGAGTGTTTTATTGAAAATTAATTTTAAATTAATGAAGCTTGCGTTTGATACCAAGGACCATGATAAAAAATAATAATAATGGCATATTGAATCTCAATTACTATTTTGAATTAGATTTTACAGTCTTTTCACCATGGCCCCACTCTTTCCACTCATGCTTGCCATAACTCATCTGCCTTGCTAACTAACATGCTATGGCTTCTTTTTTTTTCTTTTTTTTTACTCCTTAAATCTCTTCTAACCTTTCAGGGTTTGTATTTCTGTATTTCTGACTTTGTTTTTTTTCCTATTTCTCCCCCCCCCCCCCCCCCCCTCTCCCCTTTCTCTTCACTCCTCTCCCCCCCCCCTTGTTGTTTCCATCCTCTTCTCGTTGTGTCTCTTGTCTTGTCTTTGTCTTGTCCTGTCCGGCCGGGGGCAATGGTGGGGGGTCGGGTCACCTGTGGACATTTGTCATCCGCACCCATCACTGGCGTTTCTTGTACTTTTGTGGCACTTGAATTGCGGCCTTTTGGAAATCTCCGCAGCGACGCTGGGTTGCCATTGCGCAACGTACAGTTTGGCAGCTCTTCTGCTCTCCACTTCGCTGGCTGCGCTCTGGCTCTGGTAAAACTGATTTCATCCGAGGAGATGGGAGGAAAGGAAAACCCGTTTGTTGGCTTTGACAAAGACCCCCCACCTCCCCCCTTTTACGCTTTTATGCCTTTTTGAGCCTTGCGCAGCCACAAACAAGATTGAAACAAGATAACGAGTCCAAGATGTTGCTTTTCCGATGATTATGATTATTATGACAGGGTGCTGCTCTGTACGTGCATCAATTTTCTCTGGCGGGATTATGAGTGGGCTGATTCTTTTTTTTTCTGTTCCGTTTTCTTGTTGTATTGTATATGAATATATGGAAGGACTTTCTATATCAGGGGTGTCCAAAGTGCTCCCAATTTTGGCCCCTTTGCTTATATTTTTAATTAGCCCATCATTGGAAAGTCATTTTTGCTTTGTTGCATCTAGAATGAAAAGCTGAAAACCTTTTTTTTTCTTTTGATCAATTACACAATTGTGTAATAAATTCAATTGCTCCAGCATCTTTACTAAACGTTTTGGACACCCCTGGTCCAAAGTTGGGGATGGGCATAAGAATGGATTTATTGACCCTTAGCAATCCCGTCACTATTGATTGTGGCTTGAACATTTTGCAGTCTTAAGTTGGGAAGTTGATCTGCAGCCACAAAATGGCAGCTCACATCAAAACAGGAATGAGACATTTTTTTTTAAAGCATTTCCCCTCTTCTGGAATGCCCATCCCTAGTTGCTTTTATTTTGCAAGTCGGATAACGGGTGGCGTTGAGTTAGGAATACGTAACACATTCATAATGCCTTAAAGTGAACTTGAGAGTCACGTGATTGTGTGATTGTGCAGTTGTTGGACTGACGCCATGAGGCTTTTATTTCTTCTTCTCCTTCTCTTGGCCGGAGAGCATGAAGAGAGCATGACGCATAGCCCACCCCCACCCCCGGTCAAGCATTATGAATGTGTTTAAAGCAGGAGGAATACACTCCAAATTAATTGGATCTCCCCACATTTTGACAAAAACGCCTTGAAAGGAAAATGGAATGGAATTTGTGTGTACATAATCTTTTCAGAATGAATTCCCAGAAATCAGCTGTTATTTTCACTCGTTTTGTCTTTATACAAGAAATGTCTCGGGGGTCTAAAATCCGTGCATCGTTATGCAAAAGACGAAAAGGAGCATCGTTTTGGATTATGTGAAATGTTTTTTGGTTTGAAGACATTTTTGTAAGTACATATCTGTGTGTGTTTCAATGTAAGCGTTGTTGGGGTGGTGGAAATAAAGTGTGTCTGTTTTTCTTTCACCAAAGAAATTTGGTTTTTGTCAGCTGGAGTGTGGAATACGTCGGTCAAAGTTGAAACCACAAAGGTTTTTTTTTGTGGCAGGCAGCATTATTTTATGTATTTATGTTATTGTTCCCCCTGGGTTACGCTGACAAGCAATTAGCTGCGCGAGGACACACGATACAAAAATGCATGTGACAACTGAGCGCTAGCGAAACCCGTGTACATTTTTCCTTTAATCAAACAGATGCACCCGATGATTGTTTCCTCAGCCTCGCTAATTAAAACATGGCACCCGCTAATGAAAGGAGGAGGGGAGGGGCTCGGGTATCTACTTCCCTGCGGATGCTCATCAATCATTTAGCGCCGGTTTTCAGAAAACCGCCTTCGCCCAAAACCGACAACGGTTTGATGCGGTAAAAACCACGTCGGCGGTTATCATCCCTTGTGGTCAAGGTGACTACGACAGCTTGCCTGGAAAATCTTTGCTTATTTTTTCTCTTGGAATTTGTTCATGCGCACTTTTCCATGCAAACGGCAAAATTAAAGTCGCAATAGCGTTTGGGTCTTTTGTCTGCTGTCCTTGCGTCTTTCTGCATGCGAGTCGTTTTCCTTCTTGGTTTCCACACTCTGTCTGTCCTCTCTCCAGGTCTCGTTCCTCGGTGAGAGGACGTCGCGTGGCTCAGGTCCACCTGGAAAGTCGCCTGACGTCCTCCCAGCCGTCTCCTCTATCCGCTGTCACTCATTTTATCGTTGGGCCATCCTGTCTTTCCATACACTCAATTTCTACTTTCCAAATCTGCTGGGGGTTCATTAACATTCAAAGTGGTGTCAAAGCAGGCCGCTGGACTACCTGGATGGAAGTAGTGAAAGGAAAATCATTAGCTGTCACTCCAAGGCGTCGTCCAGTCATGTAAAGCGTCATCTTAGTGCTGTATCGATTGCTTTTTTGGCAAAAGGTTTTTAGCGCAGCTGAGGCTTATTGCACGCCACTAGCTGACAAGCACCGGGAAGAGAAATGTCTGCGTTGTCCATCGTGACACGTCCTGATTTATGCTCCCCCGACATCCACCGCCGCCACATCTATTTCTGAACATACGCCGCATGATTTATTGCGCCTGTTAAAATGTAAATGAAACGCCTTGGCGGGTTGGGGGGGTGGGGGGGCATTGTTGTGTTTACCTGGCAGTGCAAAGCGAGACCTCGGTGTCCAATTAGAAATCAATTGAGCATGTGTTGCCGGAAAATGTATTTGGAGGAAAAGTGGAAAAGAGGTGTTATCACTCATGGTGACAGTAACGCAGGCCATGTAAATCATTAGCCACCGCCATGCCGGTGACCTTCCTTAAAGGCATTCTGCAAATAGAATGAAGCCCCAGTATTGGTCAATCAAAAAAGATGTGTGAATGATTGACAGAATTTCTCACCGGTACTTCCCTCCTCACCTTTCCAGGCGCCTCGGGCTCCGGCCTGAGCACGGGCGCCATCGTGGGCATCCTCATCGTGGTCTTCTTCGTGCTGCTGCTGGCAGTGGATGTCACTTGCTACTTCCTCAACAAGTGCGGCGTCCTCATGTGCATCGCCATCAACTTCTGCGGGAAGGCCGGCCCCGGAGCCAAGAGCAAGGACATCGAGGAGGGCAAGGCTGCCTTCACGTGAGTCCTGAAAAAAAACCAATTAAGATAGAGGTCCTATAGAGGAAGACGGCTCACCAGTTCTTGTTTATTTTACCAACAGGAAGGATGAGTCCAAGGAGCCCATTGTGGAGGTGAGAACGGAGGAAGAGCCAACACAGAACCAAGAGGGAGTCGGACCCACCGAGCCAAATGAGACCACGCCTCTGACAGAACCTGAGTGAGTATAAATGTTGACTTGGCGACAGCTATCTTGGTAAAGATGTATGTATAAAAGTAAAGTGTATAAAAAATAAATAAATCATGAATGTTCCAAGATTTGAACGTACTTCAAAATTAAGGCTACATTTTATGGCGCGAGTTCTAACAAAAAAATGTCATGTTTGACAAAAGTTAATACACAGTTAAAAAAATAAAAATAAAGGAATCACTTCACTGGTTCTTTTATCTCAAACAAATTATTTTAGGTGCATTACCTGACATGTTTCGGCTTGTACTTCCGCCTTCATCAAAATAATTTTCAAACAACAATTCAGGAATATTTTGCACAAAATGAAATTAGCTTTATCATCGTCACATTTGCTTCATTTTTTTTTCGCCCTACAAGTGGTTTCTGGCTTTTTTTTGTTTCCTCCTGACATTTGGATTGTGTCGATCTTTGTGTTTGACTGCAGCACAGTATGGCTCACTCACCCCAAACTCTCCCTCCTCTTCCCCCTTCTTTATTTTCTCACCTTTCTGCCGCTGCTACCACCCCTCACCTTTAACCCCTTCCCCCCCGAAACAGGCCCGCTGCCGCCGATGCCGCCTCCCCAGCAGCACCGCTCCTTTCCAATGCTACTAATTCGCTCGCCAAGAGCTTTAGTCCGCCCAAAGACAACCCCCTGAAAAGCAGCCCGTCCGCACAGTCAGCCACGGTCGAAAGCCAGACCCCACTGGTAGACCTGAGCGACACACCTAAAGCTGTACCCGTCTCGGAGCCGGTCAGGGCCAACGGCGAGGGGCCGCAGAAGCAGTGCGAGGCCCCCAACAGACCCCCGACTCAAACCGATGGCTCGACTAAGGACGCACCTCACTCCCTCAGCAGAGATGCCACCACACGTGCCCAAAATGAGTATGAATGTCTGCATGATGTATATATAATATAGGTGTGTGTGCGTGTGTGTGTGTGTGCGTGTGCGTGTGCGTGTGTATGTGTGTGTGTGCGTGCGTGTGTGTGTGCGTGTGCGTGCGCGTGTGTATGCATATATCAAATGCATGTATTATTATTTTTATTTTTTCTCACCTTTCTATGACCCAAACTAACATTCTGAAATTTCGTTTCGTTAGTTGAATTTATGTCATAATGCTAACCGGTGCTAAATGAATTGCACTATGCTACAGTAAAGTGTTTGTTTGAAAATCACTTTCAGGCATTACATATAAAACAATCCATTGAAAAATAAAGATCTTGCTTTTCTAATATTTTTAGAGGGGATACCAAGCTAAACTGGTTCTGAGTGCAATGATGGGCTGCCCCCTATTGTTCAAATTGAAAGTAAACCTTGATTTCGATCAGTATTCATCTGCCAGATATGGCCTTTCTATTTCTCTTCATTCCTGCAAACAAGTAAGATATATTGAATGAAAGCCTGTAATTAATTTTAAATGGCTATATTTTTAGAACCCTTTCAAGCTATTTTCGAGGCACATTATTCCCAACAGAATGCTGACCTCATTTTTCTTTTTTTTTTTCCTCTCTTCTTAATCCGACAGAGTTCCGTGTCAGCTGTTATTTTCAGCTTTTCTCCAAGCATACGCCAACAACGAGGGCATTCTAACCGCGTGTCGGTCCAGACGGCCCGCTAATCCTCTTGTTCGTTTGTGTAGTTTGCGTTGTAGGTCAGCTCTTTTTGCCTTTCATTGTGTCTCCCGTGTCTTCATTTGCACGGCGGCCGTCATGGCCGCCGCTGTCATTCCGATGCATGGCCCCGCCCGGGATCGGCGGCCTGATCCCATTATGTGTGAAACTCGCTTCCGAAAGGAGGGCGAAAGAAACCCAATTTACCTCAAAAGGCTTTGACAAAAGCTAACAGAAGCCTCCCTTGTGTTGTGTCTTTGCAGTGGCAAAACCAAGGACGACATCAAGACGGAGGACAACAACACCGCGGCCGAGGTGAAGACTGTCCCCAACGAGGCGCCCCAGACCAACGGCAACGAGAGCAAAGCGTAATCGGGTAGACCGGGAGGGGTCTGGGCTTGGCTTTTGAGGGTCTGAGCAGGTGGGAGGGGGGTGTGGGGGGGAGGGTTAAGGGTCACAGTCACTGAAACCTTGACTAAATTTTCACACGGCGAGCCCCGCCGTCCCAACGGTATAGGAAAACGATAAAGCAGTCACAAAACGGGGGCGTCTTGTCTTTTAGTGTCTTTAGGCCAACAAAATGTAAAGACTTTGATGCACATGCATTTAAAAGAAACATTTTTAGTCTACTGTCCTGTGGCAACACACACTCCATGTGTGGGCACCACGCTGAAATGGGGCCTTAGAGAGAAAGTAAAAAATTTACAGGAATGAGATCAATTTTACAAAAGTAACAGTCGGAATCTAAAAATAAAATATGGCATTGTAGTTTACAGGAAAGAAAAGTATCTTATGGAAAGTAGTGTTCATTTTCACACCCAAAAAAATCTTGCAACATTAAGAATTTTCAGCATTGAAAAAAAAACATTCCGTTCCATTTTTCTCGTATTATTGCGACCTAAATTTCGAACATTGGCGTTTTCACGATAATTTACTATTCACGTTTTCTCTTCCGTGTGGCTCTCTAATGCTCCTTCGTACCATCTCAAATACGGACGGGATTTGACTGTAGCTTTATTTCACGAATAACTGCCTTCAAGTAAAAAAAAAAAAAACTTTTGTTGCATTGGCACCGTTTGTGTGACTTGGCCCTTTTGTTGATGTGTTCATGAATTAATATGCGGGACATTATTGCCTATTTAGCTTTTTTTTTTTTTTGTCAAGTGTTTGTCGGATTTAGCCATTCTGTTAGCATGCCATTTTTTGGGTTGCGTTTTTTTGCAAAGTTACTGTATTCCTGTACATGTTGCTGTCATTGGGTTCTTATTGTGATAATGTTATTATATGATTTTTTTTTTCGAGGATTCCATCAAAGTATGACTCCAGTCTAAAATGACATTACGTAAAACCTTTCCAACGTTGGAATTATACAACTATTTTTTTCCGTTTTTGTCGTTTTTATCGCATGAGCTTCGACCGCCAATTCGTCTTCTGGTTCCAAACTTAAATTTGCTTGGGTTATCTCCTCTGATGCACACTATTAACGTTTGCTAATTTCGTTATTTGTTGTTTTTCTACATGCCTGCAGCGATGCGACGTGTATTTTATGATTAAGTGGTTGTCAAAATCTTCACATACAGTGTATTCTTTTTAAAAGCCACTAACATTTTTGTTGTGTAAAACATGCGAAATAATCTGTTATGACACATTTGATCAATTTAGCGTTAAAACAAAAACAAATTTAAAAAAAATAAAATAAAAACAGCTATATTTAGTCATACACTTGAGCAGGGAAATCACAAAATGTTTAACTTGATCTATAGATACCTTTTTAATTAAAAACATTAAAAAGCAAACAAATACAGTTCAATGAAAATCTCCATTTTTTTTTTCCATTTAGTTTTTTTAATGTGTTTTATTTTGTTTTCCAACAACAACAAACAAGAAAGCAAACAAAGACAGTGTTTGTTCAAAATGGGGAAAAAAGTGGTAGCATACCTAAAACAAAAATAGCATCACGTCATAAGAAAACAGACAAGACAAAAATGTGGTTGCTGAAAGGGAAATTGGTATTAATCTGCACAGTTTAAAGCTACAAACAACCACCCAAAAAAAACTTTTTGGTTGTTTTTGGACAAGAACATTTTTGAATTCTTGGGTTTCAATAGATTGCAAATCATCACATGATAAAATTTGTAAATTTGTTCTTTGCGTGCAAACAGTGTTTGTTGTCATCTTTAACTAATTACATTTTGTAATTAAAACTATTTATTGAATATTAACAATAGCTAGCATAATTTTCAACAAGCGCACAAAAAAAATGGGGAGAAAAGAATGTTTGGGACCAGAAAGAAAAAAGATTTTGAGATGCGTGGTTTTGGTCAACAACAACGAAACACGTTATCGCAAAGAAATTGGCTGGAAACTGAGCGTCTCCAAAAACTGTTAGCTTAGCCGTGCTATTTCATGGGCTGTCAGGCCTTCTGGCCTTTTCCTGTGCGCACTCCACCTGTTTGGCCTTGTAAAAACATTTTGGTTTTTGTAAATGAGTATTTGTTATTTTGTACAGAGTTGCTCCTTCTCAGACTGCAACTGTGAATGTGCAAGTCCATTGTGGCTTTTGCTTCCCCCCCCACACAAACACACACACACACCCTCCTTCATAGAGTTAGCATTTTTAGCATACGTAGCCATGCATTACACACTCGTAGATGTGAGCAAACTGGAAACGACACAGTGCCTTTGAAAACGACCACAATTCCGTGCATTTTTTTTTTTTTGGGTTAATTTAATATTTGTTGACCTTCTTAAAATAATAGATACATCTTGTATATGTGATGGGTTTTTGACACTGTTCTATGTCAAAGGTGAGTTCTTTCAGGTCTTTCTTTTTTCCAACTATACATTTACTGCATTACACTTAGAGGTGTCTCTGAATAAATTACAATATTGTGGAAAAGTGACTTTATTTCATTAGCTCCATATAAAAAGAAAATCTGACAAAGACCATTGAAAGCCTTTCAGACACAACCATTACTTTTTTCCAGAAATAAATGTACATCGGGTCAATTTAAGTGACTCTGAACA
Source organism: Syngnathus typhle (assembly GCF_033458585.1). Lineage (NCBI taxonomy): Eukaryota > Metazoa > Chordata > Actinopteri > Syngnathiformes > Syngnathidae > Syngnathus > Syngnathus typhle. The sequence continues at coordinate 6,038,848 of NC_083752.1, forward strand.
GGACCAAGATGCAATGCTCATTTCTGCTCAGGTCTTTTTTTTTTTTTTAAATCTTCTCCACTTTTGTCCAACATGTATGAAAAAAAATAGAAAGCGATATTATTATCATTGCAGCCAGGCTTCATCTGTGTGTTTGTATTCATAGTCTTGGTTCTGGCCAAGCCTTGTGTCATTTGTCTCCCGAGTGGCTTATTTTTGCTTCACATAAGCTCTGAAATGTCAATGAAGGAAATAAAAGAAAATGAATGAATTAAAATAATGAAAAAAAATTGCAAAGTATGAGTGATTTATTTATATATGCATGCATTTTGTGTGGTGATTTTTGTTTAATGTAAGCAAAATTGGGCAATATACAAGTAGATTGTCCTTGTGGTGTAGTTATGCTTGTTGACCACCAACAGGCAGCAGACTTCCTAATTTCCCCCCCAAACTAAACACTTCCGAATCCAAAAACGAAAGTATTAAAATGATTACAAAATAAAATCAAAAGGTTATACACCATTATGAATATGCTCCAAATAAACTCAATGATGCTCACCTAATATAAACAACGTCAACTTGGATTGACCCTATGACGTGTTGTGCGACTGCGCATGGGAGCGACTGGCTTTTTTTTTTTTTTTTAAATGTAATTCTCCAGTTTCCCCAAAAGATGGCAGCCTAATTCAATTTAACGCGTGGACCTGCACGTTCTTTCCGGCAAAAGTTGAATAAGATTTGAATGAAAAGAAGAAAATTGAACATGTACGCGCCCACTGGCCACTTTATTAGGTACACCCGCACAATCTGTTGCCTTAACCAGGAGTAATATTTCGAAATTCAGCAGGTGTCTGCATGTACAATGTGTATATATTTATGGATAGATGTCTTCAAATATTTCTATATATGCTTGTCACTGTCTTTGGTGTAAATCTTGCTCCATCTTGAGTGGGCGTGAAAAGTAATCTGATTTCAGTTGTATTCTTTCTTCCTTTCTTGTTGGTATTTGCCACCAGCCTCCACCTCTGCACACAGCAGATTAGTGGGGTCCTTTACAGAGCCCTCCCCCCAACTCCCCTAAACAATGGTCCAGTGTGGTCCGAAACTCATTCTTGGCCCACTAGGCAGGCCCGCGTGCTTTGGGGTTTTCGACTTGTCTGACCTTTAGATGTTGCAGGAGACTTTTTTTTTCCTTTTTAAAACTAGTCATCTGTGACTTGGAATTAAGGGCATTACAGTGTTCTGAGCGCTATTATGACCCCATCTTAAAATAAAAAATATAATGCAACTATTGGAAGACGTGTTGTTCTGCTGTCGCTTCTGCTTTTTATCAAGAAGATTTTTTTCTGCAATTCTGGGGCCTGTTGGCCATGTGCAGGCCAGAAACATGGCTTGGCTACAACAAAAAATAAAGGAAATGATTAAATAAACAAACTGCATTGCTGTAAAAATCAAAATCACGTTTCCACACTATTGATGAGGCGCAATGGGCAAAATGTACTAAAAACAAAGAAACAAAAAAAACTGTTCATTCAGCTGGATGTGCTTTCGTACTTGTGGGTAATTTTTGGCCTGTTATTCATCAAATAATAATATTTATATAATAATAATAATATCATACATATACATATTTGGTTAGTTTGCATGTATTTGTGATGCATTTATATGTTTTCATTATCTCATTTGTTCATTTTTGTCAGAATACTTTTTTTTTTACATATTTTTAGATACATTAATTTGAAACATGCATTTATTGATTCAGTCATTCATTCCTTTATTTACACATTTCACATTGATGTAATTTATTTTTCTATACATTTATTCTTTACATATTTATTTATCTCTTCTTTGTTTATTTTTTCTATTGATTTAAGTTCTGATTTTAGAATTATTTATTGTCACACAATGGGTTTTTTTTTTCATTTCGGACCTGAATCAGGCACGCCAATGTGCCATTTTGGTGTGGAAACACATCAGGCCTGTTCATCTTTGGCGGAGGTCCTATGCAGAGCACTTAATCCAAAGCAAAATGGCAAACAAATTAGTATTTTTTTTAATCCAACATTTGATTTCCTAGAAATATTCACTGTATTTGTCTTGATGTTATCCCGCAACGCAGATCTTTGAAGACGCGCTGGCACCAGATGACTCGGCAAGACCACAAACATGGCCGTGGAACGAGGGACAACAAGCAAACCACCCGACGTGCGTTTAATTGATACGATGTGCTCCCGACGACAGCTGCGGCGCACTCGCAATTTGACCAAGCACATTCCGTTGGATTTATTTGATTGTTTCCCAAGCCATTTCTGCCTCCTTCTTTATTCAAGCAGCCAAACATTCTTTTGCGGAACACTCAGATTTTTCACAACACATGCCAGCCATCACCAAAACACACACAAACAATGCATTTGCCAGCAGAGGGATAAATGACATTTATGTCATCGTAATCCGTCGGTGTTGTGGCGCTATAACCCTTGGTTACAGCAAACACAAACCTAAACAGTTATTTGCTGCATCCTCTTTAATTCTAATTTTTATGCCTTCAGAAAGATGTAGGCTTATTCTAGGCCGCGGGTTTAGTCACTTCACGCTCCGCTTTGGCTTTTGGATGCTACTTTTTGATCAGAAGAGTTGGGTGCGGTATCCTTCAAAGAAATAACTTCCCACATTACTTCTAAAGAAAGAAAAAAGAAATAGTGGCGCTAAATGAAAAGCCTTGGCTCACAGCTTGCAGCCGCAGCTGCCGGCATTGTTGCCCGCCAGGCTCGCCTGGCCGAAGAACAGACGAGAGAGAACGCGAGGCGGCCGAGCGGGTCCGCGCGGCAGGTAACCGACTTGAAACAGCTGCAATTACCACTAAACACCTTTTCCAAACACCATCTGACTCCACAAGGTAATCTGTTTATCCGTAGTTTTTAGGTGCCCGCTTTTTACTCAGATCTCGCCATCCAAGCATCCTGGATGAATAAGCTGCAGGCGGCTTGATGGTCCACCTCGCTTTAATGAAGATCACACATTGAGAGCCACCGCAGGCTATTGATCCTCAACCAAAGTAAGAATCAAAAAGAAAAACACGTCCAGCCTCGAAAAGCTGCATGCCACTTACACGAATTTCAATTATGCCCTCGGCTGTGTTTACATTGCAACGCACTCTAACATTTAAGCCATTCACCCTTCATTCAGTATGTTTTTAGCTTTTTTTTTTTTTTTGGTTCACTCTTCTGTAATCATGGCTTGGTTTCAACAAAAACAGCCCCCTGTGTGTTAAAATGCCAAGCAGAATAGTGGCCCTGATGCTAATGGTTGCCATTTATCGAAGGAGTACCTCAGGGAGCCGTTCTAGAGCCATCCACAAGTAATTTAAGGAAAGGTTAATTGACGACTATTCATCAAAAGAATAGTTGCGATCTTGACGTTTTGTGTTTGCTACAGTTGCCGCTTGACGCTAGCCAGAAGGAAGCTGGCGAGAGAAAGGGTAGCGATGCGCTAACGGATTAGCTGCTATCCAGCCGCCATCCTGCGGCGAGACGGCCTGGGAAGACTGCGAGGTGATTACTCTGTGCTTTACCATCGCTCCACTGCTTTTGCACTTTTCCTTCTGATCGGCACACCAACGTACTAAATGGGTTTCTTGGAGCACCAGTTGGGCAAATTGCGAGTCGGAACCGGTCGAGAGTGAGCGTATATACTGAAATAACAAAAAGTTCAAAGGAAATACACAGAAGACGACTCAGTGAGTTCTACTCATTCCGCTCCACTGCCATCCTTCTCGTTGTGTGTAGCAGGAGGTGACGCTACTTAGGAATGTTACCTTGTTTGTTTTCGTGTACAATTTCCCACAAAATTGTGATCAATAGGATTTGGTACATGGCCTAATTTTAGAACTTGAACAAATTGAACTGACACGTTCTCTCCCTTTATCTGTGTTTTTTCAGCGCATTCCTTCAGCCTCCATCTCACCTTGCAGGCCTTTGCGGACTCATTACGGCGATGCCAGATTAATGCCGGTACGCAGGCGAGCGGCGCACTAAACGGAGTCTATCCGCGGGGGCTTTTTGCCCCTTCCAATGTGTCCGCGCAATCTCCCGTGCAGAAGAGGCTATTAGGCGACGGACGGGCGGGCGGGTTCTTCGAGAAAAGGATGGAGCGAATCAAAGCCGGGGAAATTGAACACAGGTAGACAAATACGCTCACACTAGAGCCAAATAGAGGAGCTTTGAAGATCACCTCATCTGTATTTTTTCTTCTTTTCTTCCTTTTTTTTAACAAGCCAGCATGTGAGGCTTCACATCTTATTAAGGAGCAAAGTGAAGCGTTAAAATGCATTCTAATGATGGGTGAATGGGTCTTTTCCACAATGCAAAGCAATTTATAATATAAATATATGAAGTGGTTAAAGTTACTTTAGAATGCTTGTTGTATTTATTATAAAACGTTATTTTCTAGCTTGACCAGACAGAAAAAGACAGGAAATTCCTTTTCTGATGTCTGTAAATGATTGTCTTGAAAGCATCCAGTCTCCCTAAGTAAAGCAAGTGGTTGTTGTGTACTCTGAGTCTTGAAGGTGCGGCGAAAGTCCTTGGCGTGTCCCAAATACCTTATCAGATCCACTTTCCATCTGATAGCAATAATGAATGTGGCTCCCCAAATCCCCAATGTCCGCAAAAGGAGACGCTCAAAATACGGTAAAAGCACAAGCTCAATTGATGGTGCCAAAACTCACTTTTGCTATCTTAAATAAGATCCCGAAATTGTGTGTGTGGAAGGGGAGGGGGGGGGGGGGCACTGCCCCCTTCTGTACTGTGCCGCTGGCCATTTCTATTCAAGCGTACAGTTAAATACTTGCGCTATGCCGGGGTCAATGCGTGCCACGTCCAATTTCACCGGACATGGGAGAACATTGATCTCCTATCAGCGGCTGGCGAGGATGTCCCACCTTGCACTTACGGCGGCCACCTTGAAATGAAGAAGTCAACGGGTGGCGGCCGACCAATAAGACCCTTGGCTCAACGCGGACTTTTTACCCATTAACGTCATTGCGCGTTTCTTGTGAATTGTCTCAACCAATTTGAATTTTAACTTTCATCGTGAGTAACACCTAGTAAAAAAAAGTTGAGGATTTATTTGGCCAATCAGATTTGAGCAGATTTGGGGAAACGTCCTCAAGCTCAGGGTTTTGATTTTTGTCTCTGAGCGCAAGCACATGCCTTGGACAAAACAAAAAAAAAAGCACTTCCAGAGCAAAATCCTGCACAGGTCAGGTCAGAGGTGAGGGTCAGAGGTCGAAGAGGCGGGGCCTCACTGCCCCCGTGCCCCCCCCCTCAGACCAGAGGTTTACACAAGTGTAAAAAGAGTCCATTCAGTGTGGCTGGCTTTCACAAAGGTCCACTGTGTGGGGGCCAGGACACCCCCACTGCAAAGCTCCGGCAACCCCCCACACATACACAAACCTCCTCCATACACATGCCTGCACATAATGGGGTGGACGGAGTGGAGGGGGGGGGTTGCTGTTTTTTGGTCAACACTCAGCAACATGGAAATGTTAACCGCAAATGCTTGATGGCCCTGATTTAATGCACAATTTCATCTTTGCTTGAGTCCTCAGTTGACCTTTGTAGCAGAAAGAATGAACTGTGGCACCACATAAGATGCAATATGCAATATGCAAAATGATTTTTTTTTTTAAATATTGGCAAGCAAATGTAACATCTATTGCTGCCTTATATTGAGCAATAATAATAAATTTGAGGGAATGATTCAACTATTAACTTTTTTCTGCAGTTCAGAAGTGATGCAAATCAGTTCCCTCGTTCAACGTAAAATATGTGTGTGTGTGTAGAAATTTGCATTGGAGTCACGTAAGGCGCCAATCATGAGCTCTAATTCCTCAATCTGACATTTAATGTTCTTTGTGTCTAATCTGACACAAGCCCCCAAACTTTCTCCAGTCGCTGTCTGGCTAACTCCTTGTTATTATATCAAAGTGTGCCCATGATCTGGTTCTTCTTCTTCTTTCTTTTTTTTTTTAATAATTTCGCCCTCCCTCATCTTCCTTCTTCCCCCCTCGGTAAAACGGCGGATTATAAACAGATTAAGGGAGTGCCTTTTTCTTTATCCCCGGTTAAGCCTGCGCAGCACGCAGCTCAAAGGTAATGAAGCACTCTGTGATCCGTGCCCGGATGAATCTAAGGATTCCCAGAGCACAACTGTAAGGCAGTCTGACGGAAATTGGATTTTTACCCCCCCCCCCCCCCCCCCCTCCCTTTACCAACCCCAACCCCCCCTCACGCTTCAAACCCAGCCAGCCTGTCAAAGGTGGCTCAAGAACCTGTTGGCTGAAACATTGGAGATAATTTTTCTTTTGGGCCAATTGCATCTCCAGATCAAAGGTGAGGGGGCTCACGCCGAGTGACGGTCTGCAGGCTGCACCTTCCTCGAGCAGATAGAGCCCACGCGGCGGCGGCGGAGGCGTCTATCAGCCGCTGGAGTGTCGATGTGCGTCTGAGATAGCCAGGCCATTCAAGTCATCATCTTGTCTACACGTATTTCCACTTGGGCCTATCGAAAGAAAGGCTCCCGTCGGAGAACCAGGTCAGTTATAGAATTGACATTTCCTGCTTCCAGTTAAGGAAACATCTTGGCCCAAGTCATCCGAGACGGAACAGGAAGAGGAAATGGACAGAGGTCTCCATCGCAATGTTGTGCCACAGGCCCCCAGCGAGCCCAAGGCAAGGCAAAGTGTGTCTCCAGCACACAATGGGATCTCCAACTCCAAGGTGACTTTGCTGTGTGGTCTCACCCACATTTCCCACCAGTCTTCCAACTTTTCCTCCCACTCCAAAAAAAATTCAAAACAAACCCCCCAAATGCTCATTTTAATAACGCGAGATCTCCTAACCTGACGAGATGCGCACGTTCTGTATTGATGATGGAGGGGGCGTGGCTTAGTCGCGCCTTTCACCCGACTGCGTGCGTGCATGACACACACAAGACATACAGACACATGTGGACATGAGACAGCCCCCTAGGTGTCTCACTTTCTCGCCGTTTGCGCTGCTTGGTCTGCAGCCTGACGTCAGCACCGCCCGCGTTGATTCGCTCCGGCGAGACAAGGGAAGGAGTTAGTGCGTGTTCCCAGAGAAGCACCAGCGCGAGAGAGAGAACCACGGAGCGAACGGGGCTTTACTATGCTCCACAAGCCCGCCTGCCCCCTCTGTTTGTCCGCCTGCACTCCGGACTCCGTGACACGTTAACTTCAGGTGAGTTCTGCGGCTGACATGCACCCACCGGCGCCACCTTAGCAGCACCGATTAATTTTTTTTTATTTTGATTATTAATAGTCGTCATTTTAAGCCCTTCCACGCACTTTCACGTTCTGGTGCACCTTTCGTGTCCTCGTTCAACCTTGCCGAGTTGTTGACGTGCATGGCATGGAGAACCTGCTACCTTTGGATGAAAGGTTCGCAAAGTTGACCCAATTTCGAAATGGTTAACTTAACCGCAGAACGCACCTGGAGGAGTTTTAGTGACGTTGTGGCATCATCTATTTGATTTCCTTTTTTTCATTTAAAGGCGTTTAATTGTATTTTCTTCTTTCGAGACGGCCCGATATCAATTAAAGTGATTGACAGCTGTCGGTAAATTGTTTGGCGTCATGACATCGGTGACCACCTGTGCGCCAAATGAAGCGGACTTTTTTTTTTTTCCTCCCCGGAGCGTGTGTTGGAATACCGAATGCATATTTGTCACACTCACAAGATCGCATCGATTTGTTTGGTTGGGCTTAAAGAGGAGGGGGGGGGGGGGGGTATCACGTATGTTCAAATGCAAGTGTTGTGTCTGCGCTGTCTAGACATACGGCGCGCGTCCTTTTTTCCCCCCCGTCTCTGTGGTATTAATAACATAACGCGCGTGATAAAAGAGCACCATTAAGTGCGCACACACGCGCAGGAGCGCAACAAGCGTTTACGGAAGGGTGGCTGGCGTTGGGGTGGTCGTAAATTGGACGCTATTGGCAAAGCTGTAATACAGATAATGTCGCGAATGACCTCCGTTGACTGACTGGGAGGGAGGGAGGGCGAGAGCGAGACTGTCGGTTTTGTCATCGCGTCTCGTCTCCTGTTTCAAATCGATGCCATCCGTGTACAGTAGTACTATTTATTCAATGCTCATTTGTGCAAACAAAAGCTGAGAGCACATAGATTGGGATTCTGTGCACATGATGCGGTGCATGATGCTGTGCACATGATGCAATTAGTGGCGTTTGGAAGAATGGTTGCAGGGCTGTGCCTACACCCCACACACACACACTTTTAAAATGCTTGACACTATATACAGTGCAGACTTGAACGTCACTTCCTATGAACTGTGGGAGCTCAACATGTTGCCCACGTGACTGGTGGCTCATTTTTGGATGTTTTAGTGCCGCAGCATTGTGTGGCGCTTTTCCTCTCTCTTCCCAGCCATTTCTGGCCGCCGCTCCATCAATCCCCCCCACCCCCACCCCTCCTCCTGGTTTGTGATGGGAATACTGAACGAGATGGCTATTTAATTTCCGAAAAGGCCGCTTTGGCGCTCTTTTGTGAGGCTGCCTGTTTAACCGGTCAGCTAAACGAATGAAGACGTGTGGGCTTGTTTCTTGTTTTTTTTTTCTCTCCTCTCTGTTTTCGCATGACATATGTCGTCGGCCTGATTGGTATGCAGGGCGAGCCAGGCAGACTGCTCACAAATTGTCTCTTTTCACAAATCTACAGTCGGTGCCCATGTTCCTTTAGCGTCCCCGCGGGGGACGTTAGGATTGAAAAGACCGCAAGGACTTCCTACTTGTCATTCAAAAGTCTTTGATGATGTTTTCGATTTTCAGAAAGACCTTTGTTCATCGTTGCAGGTTTCATCCGGTCGCTAAAACCACTGCCGAGCGGGGGGAAGGCTAGCCTCATGAGTCTGCCCGGTGGACTTGCATCGACGTCATGGATTTAACAAAGATGGGTACGATCCAGCTGCAGAACCCCAACCACCCCACGGCGCTCCTGCACAAGGCCAACCAGATGCGCCTGGCGGGGACGCTATGCGACGTGGTCATCATGGTAGACAGCCAGGAGTTCCACGCCCACCGGACGGTGTTGGCCTGCACCAGCAAAATGTTTGAGATCCTCTTCCACCGCAGCAGCCAGCATTACACCCTGGACTTTCTCTCGCCAAAGACCTTCCAACAGATTTTGGACTACGCTTACACTGCCACGCTTCAGGCCAAAGTGGAGGACTTGGACGATTTACTGTACGCGGCGGAGATCCTGGAGATCGAGTATTTGGAGGAGCAATGCCTCAAGATCCTGGAGACCATCCAGTCGTCGGACGAGAACGACGCAGAGGCCGGCGTCAACGATGGCAGCGCAGAAGACGACGACGAGCGCAAAGGCCAGAACGGGGTCAAGAGCGCCCAAAAGCATTCCATGGAGAGTCTCTACCTGTCGGGTGCCATGTCCAGCATGGTGGACCAGAGTCCCTCTGTCTCCACGTCCTTCGGCGTCTCCAACCTGAGCCCCACCAAGGCCGCGGTGGACAGCCTGATGAGCATCGGGCAGAGCCTGCTTCAGCAAGGCTTCGGGGGCCAGCACGCCAACGCCCACCACCTGGTGAGCGAGATCAAGACGGAAATGATGCAGGTGGACGCGGGCGGCAACGGCCACGAAAGCGCCGAGTCGGGCGCCTCCAGCAACGGCGAGCGAAGCGGCGAGGAGCGCAATCGAGACGGGCCGGGCACGCCCACCAGGAGCAGCGTGATCACCAGCGCCCGCGAGCTGCACTACGTCCGCGACGACGGCATGGGCGACCCTCAAGCCGACGTGGGCCACATGGGGCTAGAAGCCATGGCCGGAATGGCCGAGAAGCACCTGGCGTCCCTCTATTCGCTCCCGGTCAACCACAAAGGCGAGCACGCCATCATGTCCATGCCCGTCTCCATGGCCTCGGCCCTGCCCATGTCCCCGGCCTTGGCCATGTCGGTGGACTTCAGCGCCTACGGCGGCCTGCTCCCCCAGAGCTTCATCCAGAGGGAGTTCTTCAGCAAGCTGGGTGAGCTGGCGGTGGGCATCAAACCCGACGGCAGGAGCCAGCACGAACGCTGCAACGTGTGCGGTGCGGAACTTCCCGATAATGACGCCGTGGAGCAACACAGGTAGGACCGCTTTGTTTCATTTTGTGCTCTTCTTGCGCTCTTGATAGCTTTCTTGGCCGGAGTGCTATTTACCGCCGGATCATTGTTGTAAGCGGCTAGTGGCGTCCTGTCGGCTTGTTTTTGTCCTATCGCAAACAACGTTTTAGCGAGGGCCATCCAGGAAATGGAGGCTAGACCCTGAGAGCTTTTAAGGAGGTACTCCCGGGACAGTGTAGCGCTAGCGTGACACTGCTGCCGTCTCAAGGTCTGCAGCCATTTGCCATCATTTGATTTTTTTTTTTCTTGCCCTGTCTTTCCTCAATGTTTGCGCAAATCAATGATAATGCCACAGCGGTTAAAGTTCACTTAAGGATTTGAACTCTGTCACCTCACCTCTCGAATGAATTCCCCTCCCTCCAGCTTTCGTGGTATGTCGCTTCACTCCTGTTGCCGTAGAGAGGAAGAATTTCTTCAAGCAAAAGTTTTGTCGGAGTGAAAGTCAGAGCAACTTTCCGTCACGTCTACCTGTGTTGGCGTTAAGCGACTTTTAAACAAGCTTTCCAAACTACAAATGGAGTCCAGGCGCGTTTAAAGACAGACGGCGGGATGGACGGCGGCGGCGGCGGCGGCCGCCTTGAGAAAAGCTTGCCTGCCTGCCGTGCGGAGCCTTGCTTGTGTTTCAAGAGGAATTTCGTCAATTGCAGCGAGCTGGGAAATCTCGTATCAAAGGAGATTTCCACACAGTTTCGTGCATTGATCTGGCGGCGCCTCTGCCCCGCAGCATACTAATGGCGTCATTTAGACGCACCGTTGAGACAGCCCAAAATCAAAATGTTGCATCACACGCTTGGGGGAAAGGGGGTAGAAAAAAAAAACCACACACACACACACCCCGACACTCCTCGGTTCCTAGGCAAGATGTTTTATTTCAGGCGAGCGGGAGTCGTGTTGCCTTTGACTAATTACACATCATTTCCCCGCTGCCACCGTGTCGGGGTCACCACCGCCTCGGCAACAAACTCGCAGAGTTCACTCGGCGCGGGCGGGTCACGTCAAACACCGGCGGGATTGTTTCCAGATGTGGCTGGTGCAGGTCACCGGTGTGAGCTGACGCCATCCGTCCGTATATTTACAAGTTGAGCCAGAAAGAAGGCAACGTTTCCTGTTGGGGTTCAGTTGCCACTCACTTGCTCACACTCTGCTTTATATCAAACAAATAGTCATTTGGAATTTCAAACACTCTCTGCAACTTGGGCCGTAGTTCCTTTTCCGTGAATTTCGCTCTGTGCAAGGAGTCGAGCGAGCCGTTTATTGGGGTAAAATGTTCGCAAGGAGCTTTGTCATAAGAGAAATATTGCCGATACGGTCCCTAGTATGCAACAAGTAGCTTGGTCTCCTCTCGTGCAAATGAGCCGTAATGAGCATAGCACAGGTGAGAGTTTCCAGAAAGCAATCAGCGCTTGAAATTCCTCACATATGGCCAGCCGGCGAGGCGGGCCACTTTGAGATGAGATGAGGATTTCCTGCTCCTCTCTTTGTGTTTGCTTGTTTGTTCTCGCTATTCCTATTATTGCTTATTTGATTCAGCGGCGGTGGAAATAATCACGTTCGCATTAACGGCTGCACTCTCATGCTTTGCTGTTCATTACTTCTCGGCGGCGGCATTGGTGGCGGTGCTCGCTCTTCCGTTTTCTGTCCTTGTGTGGAGGGCGCGCCAATAACCCGCGACTCCAGGTGTTTAACCAGCGAGCCCGTGGCTCTTATCGGTATCGGCATATCACAGTAGGAGGGGAAGGTGGGGCGGGGGGGACGTAACCCCCTGGTATCCCTCCGAGCGTAGATTGAGTCCAGATAAAGGCGTGCAGTTTGCAGCAGGTGATAATGTTGTATGCACATGCGTGCTCTTCCCGTGCAAGGCAACAACTGACCAGTCACCTCTTCCTGCTTAGTATTTGCTCGCCATTCTTTAGCCACCTGAGTGGATCGTACGTATGTCTATGAAGGAGCCGTTCAAAATCACACCGTGAGTGGCGAGATCCCCCAGGCAAGAGCCGAGGTCCCCCTCGTCCTCCCGATCCGGGGCTGTAAAGGAGCCACGTTGACCCGCAGCGAAGCCACGGCCGCTCCCGAGCCAAAACCTCTGGCTGCAGCCCAATTATAGAGCGACTTTAAAAGGCTCCGCTTGAACGGTAAAGATTTACACCGCCATCGCTCTGATCTCAGACCTGTGCTCTTACCCGACTGTCAGGATAGGGAGATGTATCGATTAGAGACTTGACACGAAGGGGAGGGGGCCAAGGGGGGCTTGCATCTTGTCAAAGCAACAACACAGAGGCACTCGAATGTCCGGTTTTCTTTTTTCGGAGTGTGCTCGCCATGTTAATTCCTAGGCGGCGGCAACGGCGGTCGGTGATGCTCCTATGGAATCGGAGGGAAACAGGGGGGCTGAGGCAATGATCTAATCGGCAGGCTGATTAGATCACCTCCCTCCTGAGATAAGCGGTGGAAGGAGGCGCTTGCGCAATAAAAGTAAGCAGCTTGACCCGATGCGGCCAGCCGCCACAGACATAGCCTCGGCCGGCGTGGCGGGGGGCTACAACACACAGAGGCCCTCATCTTTTTGTCTCTGTGGGGGCCGTGCGGTCTGCAGGGATGGATAAGGAAAACAAACTGTCCTGGGCCTTGCGCGTGTCCACTTTGGTGTGGCAGAGTTCAGAACGGGAGCTCTAGGGAAGTGCTAATTATTGTGTTATCAGATGACGTGCAAATGCGTTATCGGTCTTAAACGTTCTGATGTCTATCTACTACCCCACACACACACACACAAAAAAGCTGTCTTTTTTTGGCACCAATCAAAGGAAGCTCGCCGTCTGCATTTAGTAGTGTGTTCTTTTGCTGTTATTCAACTCCCGCAAGACATCTGTATCAAGGTTTTCCACTTTAGAAAACACACGAAAGAATTACAGCCTCCGAGATGAATAGGTTTTACTTAAGAGTTCATAGAACCTTGGACCTGCTCCGCTCCGGGTTCTTATCCCATCGATATCCCATTAGCATCCCCTCTCTGGGTCCCCGCCACATAAAAGGAAACGTGCCGCCTTCCCCCCCTGTCTGATTCTGTCACTCTGGCGGACCATAGAGAGGATCTCCACAATGAGTAAATGTGGAAGAGCCAGAGGGCTAAACCGAGTGTGCTCACAAATATCCTCTGTGTGTGGAGAAAAAAAAAAAAAAAACTAGGGAGCGCCCCCAGCCTCCCTGGGAAGTATCAAACCGGAGGCCCGAGCGAGCAGCCTGCAGTGAGAGCTCCTAATTAGCCTCTTTGTTGCTACTTGAATGGCTCGCTAGCGATTGGCAAAAGGGGCCCCAGTGGAGTGATAGCGGCACGCTAAGAAGCTAGTCATAAAAATTAGCCCATTCTCTCCGCCGTCACCTGTTGCAAAAGCGCTCTCAGGTAAGAAAGTCAGGCCAGCTAATCCGCCAGTGGTTTGCGGAGCGTCCGGAAAGCGGCTGGATGCTAAATTAGCCTTTGTCGCTCTGCGCCATCGTAGAGGTCAGGTAGGGGCCCGCAACCAAATCTTAGAGACTTTGTATAATTCATGACAATAGTAAGAAGGTAGATATCGAAAAAGATCCTTCCCGTCCGTGTATGACAACGACTTGTGGCAAGCATCGGAGCGCTTGCTTTCTCTCTCAGGCCGGCCGGTCCTAAACTGAGCTGTAATCCAGGAGGGATCAGTTGGGTAAATCAAAACCGGAATCTTAAAACCATAATTGATTGATGTATTTGCCAATGCATAGGATCTTTTTTTTTTTTTGTTGCATCGCATATGACGTTGACCTCCTGGAAATATTTGACAAAAATCCGCTAAAACTATAGGGGCGGAGCTAGGATATTGCGAGTATGCAAACGCTTGCGTGATTTGAAGTTGCCCCAATTCTGGATGCAGAGAAAATGAAGCTCCCCCTATAATATGCACAAAGTGTTGCTTGATCGAAACGCAGTACGACCCAACCCTGGTTTTTGGGTTAGCGATGAAAAGATGTCCTTTGTTTTAGCAACTGTGGCTTAGTTTTGGAAATTGCTTGAATGTGACACTTGATGGGTCCTGTCTCTCACGCTCCCAGCCATCTTCAAGGTTTCCCTTGACCGCTTCCAGATTGTTTTTGTGTTTGTCTGTTTGTCCCTGGGCGAGAATGGGGTAGTAAAAAGGAGGCGGCGGCGGCGGTAGTGTTGGGGGGGTGCAAAAGCCATTCCATTTTGTGGACAGATCGCCCGAGCCGGTGGCTTTGGCATGTCATGACTCAAGCAGCATCATTTCTGTCACTGCTGTCTAGCCGCCGACCTTACAAATGATGCCGTATACTCGCCACCATATGCCATTAGGCGTGCAGTAAAGCAGGAGTGATGCCACCCCCCCTCTCCCCCAAACCCCGCCACACTTTTCCGTCACTACTTTCCACCTTTGGGAAAGGAAAAGCAGATTACAGCGTCCGTTCTGGCCGGCTGATGATTCTGTTCCCTTGTTGTCCACCCCCTTCGACGCCGCTTGCGTTTTACAGAGTGCCGCTACCGGCGGCGGAGGGAGGCTTTCCCTCAGCAGGTGTTTGGGTGCTTATCAGCCACGTCTTGCGCCCCTTATCTCCGGCCCTCAGCTTCCTGCATCCTCTCACTCGCATGCCTCCGAGCGGGGATATATTTCACTTAGCCTCTGACCCGAAACCTCCTTCTCCGTGTCTTTTCGTGTCTCCGCCCGGTGCAGACGCAACCGGTTACCTGTTTTGCACTTTAGTCGTTAGTTTGCAAGAAGCGCCCCCACATTGTTGTGAATCATACCAATGGCTGGGGATCACTCACAAATATCTTGAAAGCATCTTTCTTTTTCAACATAATCGGAGAAATAGAGCTCTTCGCAATGATTCTTTGCCAGCGCCAATTCAGAGCTGAAGTTATCACTTTGCATTATTCCATGGTGTGTTTATCCCACTTTTGGGCAAACCGAGTGGTCCCGAGCCTTAGCCACGCCTCGACATTCTGGCCTCCCACGTCCCTCGCCGGGGACAAAGGCTAAAGTGTCTTAGGACGAGGTTGCGCTCCCCTTCGGAGGGGGTTGACCCCTTCGGAGAGCCTAACGGGGAGCCTTCTATTTTTCCTTCCTAATCCCCCACTCTGAGCGGGCCCAGTGGGGAAGAGAGCCCGCTGCCTAACGCCCAAAGGGGGCTCTATTGTCAGCATCGGGCTCCGTTACAGTACGCCGGACACAAGGCCGGGTCTCGTCGGGGTCAATACTGGACCTGTTTACAGTACGGCTTTTCATTGGCCGGGTGAAACGGGAACCCGCCGTGGATGAGAGTCCGGAGGGCTATTTGAAGGGACGACCACTGTTTGTGTTCAGTCAGGCCTCCAGTTTGGGTCAAAGAGCACGGAGGGTTCCAAAGGGGGGGGGGGGCAGCAGGGGTTACAGACCTGACTTTTGTCTGTGTGTGTAGTGTGTATGAGGGGGGGGGGGGGGGGTTACGTTGCGGCTTGGTAGCAAAACATCCATACATTGATCATCTAAAGTGCCGAGTGAGTCATTTGAAACCAACCTCACGACAGTTACAGCAGTTTCTCATCACCTAAACAACAAAGAAGAGCTTGAATGGACTTGTTTGGCCAACACCTTAATCAGTTCTCCCTCTTCACAAAGTCCAGTTGAAATTTTGCAACACCTGTTTCTGTATGTATATCATGGTACGCTCATGTCTCGTATATTTTCTGACTGAATCTTCTTCTGTGTACCTGATTACACTACCCATCAAGTAAAACCTGTTTGAAAAACGAAGCACAAAAGGCTCTCAGGCTGTTTCGATGAGTCAAAAGCCATAATTGAACGGCAAGACAACTTGGCTGGGATTTTCCCCGGATTGATCGACAAAATTGGACCCTCGATTGCAGGGATTTCCAAATTGAGTCATGCGTTTTTTAACTCCATTGCATGTTGAACGGGCTTGTGTGTATCCGAACTTTTGGATGGCTAATCTTGCTGTAATCTTAGTGTCAACCTTCCATCGTGGCCTAGCGAGTCGCCGGGACTGAGGGGAACCGCCCGCCAAGACGTGCCATAAACACAGCAGCCGGAACACATTTTATTATTTTTACTGGGACAATGACGCTAGGGGTGAGAGGTCAGCAGGCAAGAACTTTACAGATGAAGCAGGCCTCAGTTGTTGGAGGGGGGTGGTCCCCCCCTCCGCCACCCACCTCTCACCTCTATTGTCCAGCCGAAACACAAAGGCGGCTGTCAAAGTGTCCGGTGGGCAGCGCTTTGACCCAACCAGCCAAAAATGTAACATAATCCTGAATGATTATCAAATAAATCTTCTTGCTGCTCAAGCAAGGCGGTGGCATATCTCCTCAGGGACCTGACCTCCTCTGGACCCCCGCAGGTTCGATCGCTACCCTCTGGCTGACAGTTCAGAAGCGACAGCTTTTTGTCATAGCTCGACTGTACTCTGAGACTTCTTTTGTAGTTTTGCGAATAATTGCATCGTGTGCAATACCTTGTGAGAACGCATCTTCAATTTGATCGCATCTGTGAGAATAATAAAGACGCTCTTGTTCTTGTACTGTGTTTCCAATGCCGATCAGGATTTGCAAGCGAAGTGCAGTCACGGGTGCGGTACACCGTGCAGAGACGCGGCGACCGGCCTGGTCCAAGTGCTCCGGGTAAAGCGGGGGGTGGACATGGTGCAGCTTTCACATGGCCCTGAGGTCCTGACCCCCACCTTTGTTGGCCATATTCAAACCCCCCGTCCGCCCTCTTCTTAGCGAGGCCCGAAAGCCTTTGAGCAGAGCCCTCGACCCCCTGCCGAGCGCACCCCTTCAGCACATTAATAGTGGCACTGGAACTAATTGCCCAAACTTAGATGTGCTTTAGAACCTCCGATTGCCTCAGCTGCCAGCGCCGACACAAACATATCCACCGCCTCCCGAATCGGTCGCTTTCACAACACTCCACCCCAAACAGAATTAAACTTTCAAAAGAAGAATCGGGTAAAATGACCGTCTTGTACGCCCAAACGGCTGTCGCCCATCGGCGTTCGGTCTTTTCGGCTTTGTGTAGTAGTAAAGCGCCTGCCTTGTCTTTTTCGGAAGGGCGGAGCGCCGCACATGGGATCCCCGCCACCATCCCACCGTGCCAGTAATTGTCCCGATGGCCCATATTTGCCCTAGTTCCCTGCAGCCGTGCGTTCTTGAGACTGTGCATGCGCAGCGTCTAGTGCCAGACGGTGGCACTTCGCACCGTAGTGTCTGCTGTCTACTCGGCTGCCCTGGCTATCGCGCCTGTTCAAAGAGGCAAGAAGGCCTCTAAGGCCGTTTTATGATTTTATTGGCTTGGGAAGAAGCGTTCTTGTCAAGGTGTCAGACCGTTAGCTCCGTTAAGACCGCACAGTCACGTGGTGAAGAGGACTCCAAATGGATTAAGACCTGTACAATCCAATATGCGCGCCGATTGGAAATACTTTCCATCTGATTTAGGACATTTCTGTACACGGTTGCCTTTGCGGCCACGATTCCAGTTTTCTGCTCGGTTCTAAAAACAGGTCGCCTGTGATTTCCCACCGCTTACATAAACCTGCAGGCTGCAGCCGGGGAAAGTCCTTGTAAACGTCTTTCATTGGCACTAAAAGTACTCGGCTAATGACTTTTTTGGTTAATCCGGCGAGGGCGGCGGCGTGCGCGGCGGCGTGCGCGGCGGCGCACGCATGATTCGTTTGCTTATTTGACTAGCCACCAGCGAGAATAATCATGCTAATAAGAACACACTTTAGAACAATTCGTTGCTCTCGTGACCTCGTTTTTGCCTGTATACTTAAGCTTGCTGGTAAAGTTGTCAATTCAGTTATGACCACCGTTGACCTTGAGGATTTGCATTTCGAATAATCGTTTTCTGCACCGATAATGACGCAAATACCACACGTGCGGGTTCGAACGGCGCCTCGGGCCATCTCGCTTGTCAGAAGGCAGAAATGTGATCCACTCCGTCACCGTTCCTGCAGAAAAGGGTTATCCATAAATTAAATCAGCGAATGGGGTGCTGTGTTGAATATAAAATATGAATCTTCAAATTTGAAAATCCTCCATCAAACGTAACACCTCGTTGCACTTGAACCCAAACAAGATGAAGAAATATGACGCAAGGGGGCGGCCCGGCGCAGCAACGCCTTTGTCTGCATAATGTCAGATTAGTTGCGATTCAACTTGTCGGCCGTATCAACTTTTTAAGCGCTACGACTGATCGATCAAAGGTTCCCTGTAAACGCAGTCTGAATAAATCCAGCTTTTTTTTCTTTTCTATTTCTACACATCCACGTTGGCATTGATTCCTAATAATCTCCCCTGAGCATCACGCCGAAGAATAAACTCTCCTAGCGTCAGATAATCCGACAGATGTGCACGGCCGGCTCCCGCCCGGGTCTTAGAGGCGCAATGACTAAGGCTGAACTTTATCCTCTTGTAGCCACAATACACGGCGACGCTGCACAAACATTACAATGCAAACATGCTAATCCCGACAGGGACTTTACGTCAATCGTTGACCTTTTTCATGAGCGTGCGCTTTTCCTGACATGGCCGGACGCGGTCGGTAGATCAGATCAGATTAGAAGTAGCATAAGTGATGGTCTACCTACTTGTCAATTGGTGTCAGTGCTGATGATGAAGTGAACAGATTTCGGGATTCAGATCTATGTCAACCGTAATCTACTGTGGATTTAAAACAAAAGATCCGGTTACGCAATCCATTGTCTGATATAAGGTGTGGATATTGTCAGAGACAGCAGAATGTCCCATATGATACGAGAAGAAACAAAAATGTGGCACCTACATGAATTTGATGAAATGAAAAGTTGTATTTGTCGCAGTAGCAAGGTGAGGTTTCCACTCAGAAGACAAAAGTTGTTTCATTTGGAAAAGCGCTCTCGTAAGCGGCAGCCTCGCAGCGTCCATGGCGTAATACAGGGCGAATAAAGCGCCACGACGTTGGATTTGTTAACACGGCATTCTTGAACGCATTCTCACCACACGTCTTTTTTTCTGAACTCGATAGAAAGCAAACTCCTTCAGCGGCAAAGTGCCATTTTGACGCTGTTAAAATGAGATTTGCCTTTTGTTCACGCTACCTGAGGCATCCTTGAATGTAGTATTTTATTCAGCAGCGTCATCATTCTATACTCCAGTCCGGTGTGTGAAAAACCTTGGGGAGAAGAAAAGAAAAAAAGTTTTAAAGTACATTGTCACTCACGGCCTTGGAGTCCAGAAACCCAAATCAGAGAGTTGGAGTACGTGCATAATTGCAGCGCGATAAAGCGTTTCCTTCATATGTCATGTTTACGCTTTGTGTCGCTTTCCTCAACTGCATCACGCTACTAATTAAAGCCGTCCGGTGCCAGAAGGCAAGAATGGGTCCCAGGTATATTCTGCGAGGTCCTCTTTTTATTATTACTATTGACAAGAATGAATACAAAGAGAAACTAGTTTTGTTTCTACCGACTTGCATGCTCCCGTTGCTCATGATAACTTCAAATAGATTGTAATGCTCAATGACAAAATGTGTTTGAGTTTGACACATGCGGTTTAAGGTGTGTTTGCGTGCCAGCAGCAACTTCCTGCTTTGCGGTTTTTGATCTTATTCAGCATATGGCGCAATGTGCTCAGGCTTGCCATTAAGGAAATGATTGTGTCACACAGGAAACAGAGCATCCCTCATTCGAGCAACTCTTCGTTCATTGTTAGAACATCGGCGGCAAGTTTACTCGGATTCACCCGAGGGAGGAAGTGAAAACTACATTGTGGCCATTTTACCGATGTTCGAGATCATTTTGATGGACCGATGGAATGGTGCGGTTACATCACGCTTGGGTCGGACACTCTTTAATTTTTGGGTGCTGCTGTTTTGGTTGGCAATAATGTTCAAATGAGCTCAGTTTGGAAAAGCCAGCAATTGCATGACAATTGATTTTTGGAGTTTTGTCTCGTGGCGTGCCATCTTCCCGTGACTGGCTCACATTCATTCAGCACTTGTAGATATGTGGCAATAATGTTTCCGTTTCTGGCATTTGAGAAATGTTGACACAAGCTTAAACAGTACGCCTCTTGTTTTGCTTGCACTCAGCTTGCATTGCTTTGTATGCCATTTTTGGCAGGCACCTGCCTTCCAGACGCAAATATCAAATGGTGCAGTTTGAGCTCGGGTTTTACAAAGCACATTGCGTGCGCTCCCCGAAGGCCCAAAAAGAACAATGTGGCAAATTAGCGCAACTGGCACTCCATCCATTTCCGCATCTGTTTCCACTTGTTTTGCACGTGCAAAACTTTTGCGTGAGCCCAACTGCCAGTGTTAATCATATGTACTGTCCAGTATGCGGTAAAATGTTGGTGTCCAGCAGCTCTCTCCGAGCTGGAGATAAGCCTTGAACTCGTATGCAAACGTTTAGCCCCTCCCCCTTCGCACACATTAGCAATCAACGGCCACTTCCTTCAGAACCGGACTGACATGTTTGGAATGGATGCTTTTGCCCATGCCCATTGTCTGGCGCTCAAGCCTCGCGTGGTTTTCGGACAAAGGTCATTCATGGCGACAGCATAAAGCTCTGGCCATTAGCGCTTGATGAATGACCTGGCCTACCGGTCAAGCCTTGACCTCCCTCCCCCCCCCCCACACACTTTTGTGTTCTAATCTACTCCTTGCGAGGTGAAGATTCCAGTTGGTCAAGCTTTACTGTATGTGTTTGCCCACCAAGCGCTATTAGACGCCGCACAAATTTGCCGAGACACACATGCGTGCAAATAAGCACACAGGATGCTCTCGGTCCTTATCTCTGCTGCTTTTAGGACAGCTGTTGAGTGCAAGAGGCTGACCTCTGACCCCTCCCCACCCAGCGCCTCCTTCCCACCAAACACTAGTACAACCGGCACGACAACCCCCAACCAACCCTCAATAAATTCCTTCCCCCCTTTTTGCAAGCGTCTGCGCACCCGCTTTTAGCTTTCGATTTGTCTTGGAAACTCTCCCAATTTATTGATCCCAATAGTTTTATTGGTGCTTATTTCATATGGAAGGCAAAAGTGGATATTTAGTTCTCTTGTAGCAGCCCAGCCCCCTCTTAACTGTCTGAAAACATGTAGGGGAGGGCGGGGGGGTCTTCAGGCGAGGACCTGACAAGAGGGTCTTTACCTACTTTTCATCTCCGCTGAAACTTCTCTCTTTTTACCTTAACCCATTTGTTCTTCTACGTTTTGGGTTTCCGCCCGGGGGGCTCTCTCACTCTCTCTCTTGTCTCCACACAAGAAACAAATGTAATAGAGGAATGAACGGCGTCTGGCCAGGTGACACTTAGTAATACCAGAAAGTCCAGTTTGCACCCCAATCAATCCGCCTTTTTTTTTTCTTTCCTTTTAATTGCTTTCAGTTGTGGTTGTGCAGTTTTCAAAAATCGAACATTCAATGATGACAAAATGAGGTTAGTGATACGGATGGATCAATCGACCTTTAGTTGACTTTCGGGAGTTCTTTTAACAGACGTTGCGTAATCGGCAAAGACACACAAGCGAGGCGTCGCTTGAATAATAATGTTGCTAATACTGGAAAGTTGACTTAGCACATCAATCGATCAATGTTAGTCTAATTTAAATGCTTTTGAATATAATCTGCAAGTCTGAATATGAGCAGGTTCTCATTTTAAGTATGAAGAAGAGTGGAAAAAGTTTGAAGATTGAATTAATCAATGGTTTGAGTTGAGGGGCCAGCAAAAATGTTGGTGCACAGCCCGAAGTTTGGGTGCACTTTTAGTTCAAACATTTAAAGCCTCGGGGTTTTTTTTTCGACCTATAAGAAAAAAAATGCAATTGGGAATCAATTTGTATTTGAAGCACAAAGTAGAAATGCAAAGAAAACAGCACTCTTGACAATTGTGCCAGCTCCCGCCGGACACATTGATTGATGAATTAGCGACGCCCTTATTAGCGAATTGACCGTCTCTCTTGGTGATCAAACACGCCTGCTCTTATTAGACCTTGCTGAACATTTGGCTTGTTCCCAGAATTGAACTCGGCTCCCGCTTTCTTGAAAATGTGCACGTCAAACTCGCAGGCCTCAATTGGCTTTTTGTAGACAATTACGATTTCTTGGCGTATCCATTTTTTTATTTTTTATTACATCAGTTACCACAGAGCACCAGCAGTCACAGAAGCTAAAATTTGGAATAGTTAGAAGTCCAAAAAGAAGCCATGTTGCCGCTTTGGCCACACGGTGATTGGAAGCAGAACCCAAATTACGAATAATCGGCCCCTTGACCTTTCGCCAAACGATACCTCGGGCGTTTGCATTGTACGGGCATCCTGTGGTGACCCCGTTAACCCTCGCCCGACCCGGGAAGGAAGTAGCCGCCAATCATGCACTCGGAGTCCAAGTGACGCCTGATGGCTATCTTGGTCCTGCAAGGGTTGGGCTGTGGTGGACTGAGGACGGACCTGTATGGTTGCCGCCCTGTTCCACATGCTTTTCATACCTTCGGCTTGCAATCAGTCACAATTCAAGCAGAGAGATTCGACCAAATGTACTCTGCGTGTTCTGGTGTTCCGATTGATTATATTCTACCAGTAGTGAATTGGGTTTATTTGATTTGTCTTAAATCTTGATGCGTTTCTGTCCTTGAAAGAGAACATCAGATTCATAACCGGCCTCAAAACAAAACTGGTTTGCAAAGAGCGAGAACAATTTGTATTATAAAGCACGATTTGTAAATGGGCTCCACCTTAGCGTAAATGTCGATGGGGAGACGGGGGTCTGCGCTCCCTCCCTCCCTGATCTGTCGGCACGTATCCGCCGCTCAATCGCTCTCGCTGGGGCCGCGGCGGCTTCCCTAACAGCTCAGTATGGCTCTTCCATTAATCAAAGACACTTCCAGTGTCCCATTACAGAAACACTGCTACTCGGCCTGTCTTGAGCTGACAGCTCACCAATTCATCTTCTCTGAGGACAAAAAAAAAAAAACAAAGGTAAAAAAAAAGGGCGGGGGCATACCGTGGCTTTTACCTGTTCAAGCGCCGGGCTGTTAAGAGCTCGGGAAGACCCCTCTGAAATTGTTTTCTCTAGGTCAGGCAAACAACAAAAACGGTAAATTGCTTGTCTGGGCTTAAACGAGCCTGGGGGGGAGGTGTGTGTGTGTGTGCGTGTTTACGGCAAGGCAACCGAGGGGACAGGCGGAATAAGAAGATGGAGATGTGTTTGTTAAGAGGCGCGCCTTTGAATGACGCCCCCGGTGCGCTTTTAGCCAAACGACCCCAACGCTGTCGTGACACCTGGGCAGAGTGTCTCGCTAAGTACGCTAGCTTGCCGGCTCTCAGCACTAGCGTTTCTTTCGACAATTGATGGGGCGAGGCAATTTTATTTGAATAGCGCATTTTGCTTCATATGGTTCAAGCAGCATAATAATTTCAAAACGTGAAAAGTCCGGCCAATTTAGCAGCTGCTCCAATCAACATGTGCTCAATCTGTGAACAAGATGGCCGCCCAGTTTGATTTCCTTTCCGCCCCTGAAAAAAACAATATCGTTTTATAACCACCCAGTGTGGTGGAATGGTTTTAATTAAGATCAAATATTTGTTGTTGTTTTTTTCCTGTTTCTGTTCGAACATGAAAGGACGGTGTGGGCTGCACGCTCTTTATTTTTTTCCTTTCTCTGTTTCCCATTCCTCCCATCTCCATTTGATTGGCATAATGGGGCAAAGGCCGGTTGGCACAAAGCTGTTCCGAGGGGCAAATGGAGACATTATTACTTAACGTGTGTGTGCGTGTGTGTGTGTGTGTGTGTTGCGGCCCCACCGAGCTATTAATTACCTTCTCTGCAACGTTGCATCTGCCGCGACGGGGCCGCCGAGCAGCTTGCCAACATGAGCGCTCCCTCGCGTCCGTCTCCGCAGACCTCAGCTGCACTCTCACTGGAAGCCTTATTGGATTGCATCTACATGTATGATTGATTCAGCACCTCAAACACACACACTCGCATGCATATTTAGACAGAGTATAAAAAAAAAAAAAAAAAAAAAAAAAAAAAAAAGCAATCCCAGCTGGCACATAGTGAACAAAGCATGAACCTCGCTAAGATGCTCACTCTGTTCGAGACAGTTGGGACATTTTGTGCAGCAGATGTTTGATTTGCAATTTTGGAAGCAAAGCAAAAAAAAAAAAAAAAAAAAAGCTTTTTTTTTTTTCTTCTGTCAAAGTGGCAACAGACTGCATGAGAAGCACATTTTGATTGGATGTCAGCAAAGACAAAAAGCCCAGTGGTGAGTGTCAGACTTTCCACCCAACAAAAACCAAATATGGATACTGTAGACATGAAAGTGTATTACCGACTAAGAAATTGTGAAAATTGATTGACTAATCTCTCTTTAGGAGTAAATTTATGTGGCAACGTTGCTTTGTCTGTCGTTGCCCTGCCACCTGAGAAAGAAAAATTGTTTTGTTATTTTTGGGCCAGTGGCTAGAACAGATGAACGTGATTTCTATTCATTTCAATGGTGTGCTCCTTTTGAGCGTGCGTGACAATACAACTCACGAGTCTGTACTTTGAAACGCACCTATAAGCGGCCAGGCTATTTTGCAAAGGACGGCGTGCGATTTTGCGGCCTCCCGGCAGATGTTCTGAGAAGCTTCCAACTTTCCGAGCGGTGAGCGTGACAGTGCGAATGAACATGAATCACTAAATCGAATCATGGAGAGGAAGGCTTTGTTTTCCCTATTAATTATTAAAAGGCCCTTTTGTAAAAGTGACACATTTTGGCACATGGGAATCATGATTAATATTATGCAACAATAGTCACAATAAACTACAGTGAGAATTCAAAGTGGCTGACTGTGAGCTCATACAATTTTGAATTCTGACCACAATAAGAAGGGAAACAAGAACAATGTGTTGTAATGTAATTTAAAATCAACATTATAAGAGCCAAGTATTGGTTTGTAGTATCATAACATTGATGCTAGTTTCATTCGCTTGTCTATCACGTTTTCCATTGTTTGTTGGCAACAAGCTAATGGCGTGGCGATGAACATTTGTAAACTCAAATGTTTCGCCTCGGCCGCCCTGTTGCTGCCGCAGCGATGCTCCTCGGCGACACATATAACGAGTCCAGCGCCGTTCCACCTCCTAATAAAAGCGTTCCGCAAGCATTTAAAGCTACATTAACGTCCCGTTGGAATGAGCCACTACATTATCCGTCATGTAGTCCGTCACGGTGGCGGCGGTGGGCGTGCGAGTGTGACGCTCGCTCGCACTACCTCGGCCTCGACACCCAGACGCTACTTTTTCAATGCTGCGAGCCGGCGGCCAAAGAGCTGTCAGCACATATTTTACCCTTTCACTCGCTTGCTCTTGTAGTTTCCGTTTTTGTTAACCCCAACCCACCCCCCGAGCCCCCTCCTGCAGCTGTGTAACCTCATGTTGTGTGTAAGTGTGTGTGTGTGTGTGTACATACCATAATAGTGGCACGGCTCCAGCGCGAGGCTTTAAAAAGCGTTTATGTTGGGTATTATTAGATTTGACTTGCATCTGCTGCCGTGTTAAAGAGACGCAGTACATTAGAAAGAGGCTTGCGGTGAAAAGCTCCCCTGGCGTCTCGCCAGCGAGGCCTTCGTTCACACTCGTGCTGAAAACCGCGCCAATTTCAGAAGCTACAATGTCATGGCGGGACATATGCAATATGAAGAAAAAATATATATATATTCTTTAATAGTTTTAACATATGTTGTTCAAACTGAAAATGTTCGAACACGTTTTTAAATTCCATAGGCACTTGGATCATCCGTGTGGCTGTGGTGTTACTTGTTTCTTTTCTGCATACAAATAGTGCAGCAACACTTGTAGACAGACAGAAAATAAAGCAACCAGAAACATTTTTGGGTCTCAATCACTGTGAGTGCTATGTTTGAAGCATTGTTTTCGATTCCCAAATTGTTTCTATTTCCGTTTGGCACATTTTCTAGTCGTGATGGTGTTTTTCTCACACCTCATAGCAGAGTTGCTGATGACACCGTTTCACTTAACTAGTGTTTGATGTCGGAGTGTAAATTGCGGTTGACGTGCGGTTTCTCGTTCTTTTTTTCAGAAAACAAGAAAAGGCCGGGTTTTTTTGCGAGCCAGTTTCTTTTTTTTACCGACGCTACGTTTTGTGGCCAAATCCAAATTTCTCACATGACCATCAAGGCTGATTCAAAGCGACAAATTCTCAGCACGGACCGCCCCTTCCATTCAGCGGCTGCCGCTCAGCCGTCACACCTGCTTGCCCAACTTCCCCGCCTACATACATTAGGATGCCGCCGAGGAGGGGAGGGGGGTGGGGGGGAGCACGGCGACAAGAAAGCGCATCGTTTAGGTAGGTCAGGAGAAGAGTAGAAACTCAAAAGGAATAAAAGCAAAGTGCCGTTATGTCATATCCACAGACGGCAGGTTTGGGAAGCTCCGGGGAGGATGGGCGTGCTGCTGCTGCTGCTGCTAGAAATAGGAGCAATTGTCACGCTTCATTATCTTTGCCAAGACTGTGCCAGTCACATTGAATCATTCCCACCGGGATCAACACTTTTATTCCAAATGAAACATCAATAAAGAAACAGTTTTGGAAGTAGCGGAATTTGTCAGCTCAGGGTAGCTTTTTTTTTACACATTATCTCCCCATCTTTTTTTTTTAACACATATTTTTGTAAATCTATCCTGGTTGCGTAATGCTTTGAGAGATCTGCCCAAAAACATTTAAAAAAAAAAAATTCAGATGACAATTCCAGACAAGTAAGCGTGTTTGCATGGGCAACGAGACACCGACGCGGTCGGAATGTTGAGCGACGGCCAGTCAACATCTGGGAAGCGGCACAAGCAAGGCTTATTGTATTAATTTTTTTTTTTATATTTAGTGATTAAAATGATATGAGGTTGAATTGGTCACCTGCAGGATGCCAACAAGTTTATTTTTTTGTATGGGAGTCGTAAATGTGTTGACATGATTTGTCGAGTGATGCAACAAGGTGAAATGCAAATCTTCCATCTGCGGCGCTTCCATCTTTACGACTCGGCAGATTTCGAAGCCATTACTGTGTTTAACTCCGATTAGCGCAGCTTTTGCCGCCTTTTTTTCTTCGTCGTCTTCATTTATAATTGAAAGAGATTGTTGCACATCCCTATCAAATGGCCAACTGTGCGGAATTTATTTGGAATGACGAAACATGAATGTTCCAATGAATGCAAGAGTATAACATTTTTTAGAAGTCGAATTCAACTAAACTGTCCTCGGCGGTACTTTTGAGCAGCGCTTGTGGAAAAGTGGCATTCAAACTAAAATAATCTAGCACACGGCAAACTGTCAGGTTATTTTTAAATCCTGTGGC
Source organism: Syngnathus typhle (assembly GCF_033458585.1). Lineage (NCBI taxonomy): Eukaryota > Metazoa > Chordata > Actinopteri > Syngnathiformes > Syngnathidae > Syngnathus > Syngnathus typhle. The sequence goes on from NC_083752.1 coordinate 6,066,409, forward strand.
GCTCCCCCTCCCACTTCTGCCGCCTTTGACTCTTGTTTTGACACTGCGCCTTTAGGGAATCTCCCCAGACAAAACTTTTCCACCAAGGTCAAAACTTTGATGTGCCGTCATTTTCATCTTACCTAGGCGCCGCAATCTGCATTTAGCGCGTCGTCTTCTTTTTTTTTTTCCCCTCTCTCTCTCTCTCTCTCTGTCTCCCATCTTGCCTGTGTTTTATTGATGTAACAGGTGCTTAGCGCGACAGACAGCGGCAGTCAAAATAATGTGCTGTGTTTGGCTTTCAGGCTGCCAGCTAAACTTAGATATCTTTGAGGTTTTTCTGCCACTTGATGGAAGGTGATGCCACTGCATTATGCATGAGGCGAGAAGGGAACACTTTGTCTGGCTGCTTTTTATAGGCGCTTCCATTCCACACGCACAGAAACGTATATATTTTTTTTTCATATATACATTTCTATGCATGCCGGAGTTTCTCAGATCAGACAAAATGTGCGGAGGCAACATGAAAAATTGCAGCTCTGATACTTCAAGTCAGCGAGGTTTGGCTTTAACAAAACTATTTTTTATACATGTGCTGTCTTACTTACTGCCGTGTATCTATTAAGGTCTCAAAATGGAAAATCTGGGCCAATGTGATTTTTTTTTTTCACCCTCTTTATCTTTATTTAACCATCCTTTTTGAAAAAGAGCAACTTTTTCATACATTGCTCATGAATCAGTGTGAAACTGGCATTTGTTGGATTTCTATATAAAAAAGAAATTGGAGGGGTTGCCCCATGCCTCCCCCTACAGTTCTAGTTAAGTGTAATTGATCTTATTTGATCACAAACTGATCAGATCAAAGTAAGAGTAAATGGCAACTCTAATTTGAGGGAATTTTTAATAAAGTTGCTTTTTTTCTTCTTTTTAAATCTTAATTTTACATTCTTTTTATTATCTTTAATATTTAAAATCAGTGACAGTGGAGGAGGCTTGTTTAGTGTTTGAAATGAATAAAGCAGCATCTTGTGTTTCTCTGACCTCCCTCGGCCTGCAGGCTTCCGGAATTTGTGCTTGTGTGGTGGCACAAAGTCGTTGATATGTACGGGAGAACTCTGAGGGGATAAACAGCGGCGTTACGACAGCCCGCCTGATATATTTTGACTGAGCGCAGACACAGGAAATTGGGAGCAGGGTAAAATGATAGAAAAGGAGCGTTTCTTTTTTTTTTTTGTACCGATTCTCCAGACAGCCACAAAATGGAGCCATGTAAATGTTAGCGACTGCGGTAGACGGCGCGCGAGTGTGTGTCTGCAACAAATCGATGAGGTGTCACTTTTGTCCCTGTTCTTTTGTATCATTAAGTGCGGCCTATAATCGAGTTACATTCAGACAGCTTTTTTCTTCCCCCCCCCCTAAGATGCTAATTGGTCATCCACCCCTAATGGACCAGAAAAAAAATAAACCTCTTAAAACTAATAATCAATAATGGGCAACATTGCAATCAGACATTAGCATTAGCATCTAAATCAGGGGTGTCAAACTTATTTTTGTCGCGGGCCGCATCATAGTCATGGTTTCCTTCAAAGGGCCATTGAATTTGCCAACCCAAATAAATGTCTGAATGTCTCAAATTATATATAGTGTACAGTACTCAACAAACTAGTGAATGACTAGATGAATAACTAGTTTTCAAAACAGAGACTAAGAAAAACTGTTAACATATTTTAAACATATGAATGGTAATAAAAATTGCTAGCAATAGATCTATTTTTTAAAAGTGAAAATAATTAGTAATTTTAATATCAACATATGAATTTGATGTACAATTTGTCTTCGCGGGCCACATAAAATGATGTGGCGGGCCGTATCTGGCCCCCGGGCCTTGAGTTTGACACTACTTCAAATAGATTGTAATGCTCAATGACAAAATGTGTGTAATCAGGCGAAGGATTGTTGCCGCAAGCGAGATATCAGCAATGTCAAAATAAACTTAAATCCACTTTGTACATGTTTTTCGCTAGGAAGTGTGTCAAATCTTCAGTTTGATGTCATTCTTATTTTGTAAGCTAATTTTGCGATGGCTTAAAAACAATCATTCTAAGAAGAAGGCCTTTTTTCGGGGGACGGTAGAAGAAGAAAAGAAGTCAATTTCCTTCCAGGATGCTAACATCCCTAAAGCACGAGTTCCATTCTTGCCGCAATTATGCTTTCTTTTTCTTCTGGGCCGCCGAATGAATTAACAAACAAGTAGGCCGGTGCGCCGCAGCAGCCCGGCTTCAATTTACCGCCTCTTATCAATTGGCTGGCTACCCTTTTATCTTTTAGTGTTTTCTTCTTCTCTCCATCTCAAGCCGCACATCCCTCTGTTCTGTTTTCTCTCTTTCTCACTCTCTCTCTACCGCAGCTTTTTATTTACGAACGTCATTCCAGGTAGTTTTATCGCTGCCTTCAAGGAAGCGCCGGATGCGGGAGAAAAATAAGAGGATGGACGGAAGATAGAGAGCAACACTTTCAAGGCCGCGACAAGAGAGGGGCAAAAAAGGCTTGGCAATCACTTCAGAATTTTTGCCGGCTCAAGTTTAGGCAGGAGTACTATTTGTATTGTTTTGTTTTTTGACCCTTTCTTTGTGTGCATCCTAGCGAGCCGTTTTGTTTACCGCTCTAATGTGAAAAAAATACCAGCCACGGGTCCTTTTATTTATTTCACCCACAGCGGCAGTAATATACGACCAGACGAGTCCACCGGCAAAATTGGGAGACAGGCAAAAAAAAAAAAATTCCAAGGGGTGGCAAGCTGTTACGACTCCATAACGCAATTCGCATTTGGAGCGCCGGCGTTTTAGTTTTACGAGGACGTGATTAGCATATGTTTTGTTGACATCAATTTGAAATTTACGGCGCTTGTCAAAAGTGAGTGTCGGACAAAGTCGATTATTAAGCTGGCAAATGGCCTGAGAGAGTTTTATGCGGACTTCCTTAATGGCTGCAGTCAGTCTGTTTCAAATCACCCGCACGCGCACACACAAGCACTAATCATGCATTTCAGAAAGCCGGCACTTAGAAAAGCGACTGGAGCGTGAGTGCGGGCGGGCGGGCGGGCGTATATCTCTGAGCAGAATCATGAGCTGTGACAATTTACTATCCTTTTACATCTCGTTAAACTTTGCCGCGGTGATCAATCGCGTGACGCGGCGGTGGCGATGGATGATGCTCCAGTCTGTAAGCGGGTATAAAATGCTTGTTAAAAGTTGGCCAAGTGTGTGAAGTGGGACTAAACAAATCTCAGGACGCACTGTATGAAACCTTTTATCCGACTGGCTGTCAAAATGGAGACTGTGCAGGATGATCGCTTCGAAAAGGTTTTTGCCAAATGTGACTATCTAATTTGAAGTCGAGTGGAATTTGACACAATAGACTTGGCGACACACACACATTGCTGCATGGCACGGTTCCCAATTGGAGTGGCCTTAATAAGACCATCCATACCTTATCAGTTGTGTGTCTGGGCGACACAATAGTCAGATTGAGAGGCCACACAAAAGGCCTTTGAAAGGCTTTGTGCGTCTTGTGTGTTGCGCTTTACCGCTTAAGTGTGTTTTTTTCTTATCTTGGCAAAAGTGTGTACTTCACCTATGATCCTTAACGGGAGAGGGAGGGGGGGGGGGGGAAATCTGTCCTTTGTCCGCTGCCTTTTGTCCAGCACGTCGCTCGTTGGCGAATTTGTGTTGTGCCGACGGACATTTTGTCAAAGGGAATGGGAGTCATTTGGATTCAATCCGTCTTAAGACTTTGACATCCGTCGGGCTCCTTTTAAGATGGATGAACTCCACCAGAGTTCCAAATTGTAAACTACACAAACATGGATTCTGTCTCTTTAAGGCCTTCCTCTCTCTCTCTCTCGTAATGAACCTGCCTAATGGTGACACACTGATTTATCTTTGAAAGAACAACATTCCGTACGGGACAAGCATGACACGGCGTGCCTTGCGGTACACCACATGCTATTCAAAAAAGGGAGCAGAGCGTTTTCTTGATGAATGTTAGCATGATGCTATGCCGGACGGCAAATAAACCCAACCCTTCTTGTTGTCGGAGGAAATGACTTCCAGTACAGGAGCTGCTGTACAGCTTGACGGGATAAGGTCACGCACCTTGGCAACGTAGCCTAGCCTCGCTAGATTGCTATTGATTCGTCCAATTACGCGTATGAGCGACTGGTGCCCGGACACAATCGTTCTTAGTCCCTGAATCTCATGGGGGCCGAAAAATTGCGCCTTTTCCACAAACACGGAACGGTTATGCTTCTGAGCCGCGTGTCAGTTCACCGAAGTCGAAGAGTGTCCATTTGCATTCGACGCGTGACATCCATCAGTCATGTTTTTTGGAGCGGCACCGCCACCGCCTGCTTGGGTTTGGTTGAAAGATGGATGGCTGTCATCTCCCCACCCGAGCTGAGTGGATCGCTTATCAAGGGCGTTGCTTGTCCTCGGGAATTTGCCGGGGTGATGGCTCACCGGAAGGAGCCCGCCACTTCATTTTTAGTTGACATTTTTGGACATTTTGTCTGGGAAGGCGCTCGCCAGCCGCAACGGGTACATCCGACGAGGCGCTGTACCCAAAAATGGGAAAATCATCCAGATGAAATCTATAAATTAGCCTTTTAACAGCACGTAGCAGACACAATGATCTTCTCAGTCGTCATCTCGACTGCTCGCCGTCGTCTCCAATATGACGACGCTGAAAGAGTCAAGTGATCAGACTTTGCTATGGTTTATCTTAAAGGATCAAGTCTCGAATGTGTTAACTGCGCCGATAATCAAAGCTGTGTGTGTGCGCGAGGTGTTTTTGAAGATCTCTCCGGACTGGAGGCGACTGTGTGGCAATTGGTGTCACCTTAATTGCTTTAGAGCACTTTCAGATATCTCTCAAGAGTTTTACTGGCTTTGTTCCAAGCCCCAGGCAGGCAGGCTCTTTGAGAGTTTCCTAACGGAGCCCCTTTGGCGACTTTGTGTGTTGTCACATGTTATTTAGTTAGCTAACCTTCAAGGCCTTCTCGATCAAATATTGACCCCTGGTCGCGTCTGACCTTGGGAGCTTAAACTGTTACAGCTTAATGCCGCCGCCGCCGACCCTGCCGCCTATCGGATTCCTCTCGTGGGCGTCGAGCGCTAATCAAAAGTGGCCCGGAGAAGTGTTGAATAAATCTTTTCCGTTTGGCTTTATGGCTCCTTTGCCATCTGCAGCTCGTTGGATGTGGGGAGTTAATAACGCCTGGTGTTATTTACAGTGCACACTTGGGAGGGGGGGGGGGGGGTTCGCTGCGGGAAAGCTAGCTAGCGCGATGGCGAGCCGACGCGGAAGCATCCCATGTCGCCCGAGGTGAGGTCCTGACGCATTTTTGCTCTTTGTGATTGCTCCACAGGAAGATACACAGCGGAATGAAGACCTACGGCTGTGAGTTGTGCGGGAAGAGCTTCCTGGACAGCCTCCGTCTCCGCATGCATCTGCTCTCTCATTCAGGTAAGCAAATCAAAGCGAGCTAAAGGCCGCGACTGCTGGAACTTTGAGTCCAACTTTGTCACATTTTATGATGGACCTTCAAAAGAAAGCAAAGCACGTCATAATTTCGCCAAAGTTGTGGTAGGCACATTTTGACTGTCAACAGGTGAACAATGAAGCGCACACGGTGTCATTTCTTTCGTCTCAACCGGCAGCGTGTTAGGGCAAACTTTTCTTTTCAGCCAGCCAGCTAGCAGCAAGCGGAGTTTTTCTGCTGATGAAAAAGGCGCGAACGGCGCAGACAGGCGACAGTTAGGAAGATTCTTTGATCGTTTTTCTTGTATACTTTTCTCTGACTCTCGCTCTTTTTTCCGCCTCCACCGCTTTCTGACTTTCAAGGCTTTTTCTCGTCTCCATTTTTACTCTCTGTGTAATGATGACACTTTGCCGAGTCCCAAATGCCGCCGCCGCCGCCATCATCATCCTTCAAGCTCGCTTCACAGGCGACAGAATATCAGAGCGATGAAGTGGGTGAGCGGAGGAGCTCTTTGGTATGCGACGGCTGTTTCACCAAGCAACACCGCCGCTCGCTCAGTCGCTCGCTGTCTTCTCCCTCCCGCCTCGCCGCGCCCCTCCCCGCCGCTCTCTCTTTGTGTCTGTCTAGGTCGGTCTGTCCGTCTTTCCGTCTGTCTCCATCTTCTCGCTTACCCGTCTGGTTGTGGCTAAACGATGCCCGTCTATCTGCCTCTCTGCCTTCGGACCCGTCTGCTTTCCTGCCCGTCTGTCTGTCTACCTGTCTGTCTGTGTTTGTCTGTGTGCACGCACAGGTTGTTTGTAGACATTTGGCCGGTGTCCCGTCTGGGCTGCGTGCCACCGCTGAGGGAGGAGAGGTTACAGTACAGTATGTACAGTCTACCGTGTGCCAGCTTGTTTAGATTTTTTTTTTTTTTCTTCCACTCCCGGCTTGTTCTGTCTGCGCTCGTAATGTTATTGAGTTATGACGTCCACCTGAGAGTTTGCGTTTTATCTCATTCTAATTGCAGAGCTTGCAAAATGTCTCCACTTGTTGAAGAGATTACCTTTGCATGATGATTGTCACCACTTGTTAGTGTGAACCTGCAAAGTTCTCCAAATGTTCCACAACTCTTCCTTCATTTGGCCCCTGGTTGTACTCACCACCACCACCACAAGAAAACAAACTAGTGCCTGAAAAGATTCACGTTAAAGCTAATAGATATAACGTTCGCAATTTTAGCAGCATTTGTAATGTTTGGCAAACTGTTTGCGACTTCCTCGGCTTCTGCCAAACGAAGTCAGTGTTGAAATGTTCCATAAATATTCCTTTTGTTTTGTTTGGTTGGCAAAATAACCTTTTTTTTTTTCTCTCTCTTTTCTCCAAACCACACTAACCAGATCCTTGTTTTATTCAGTGTTACATAATAAGATCAGCAGATTGTCTGCTGGCAACAACCAGAGAGACCAAATGGCATTGGAACGCCAGAGTACTTCAACATGGGCCATGAGGGATCCCATTAATCTTCAGTTTGTCGATAATTTAAGATTTTATCGTTTGGCTTATCCTGAATTTACAATATTTTCAAAATAATGTAAAAAAAAAAAAGAATTTGAATATTATTTTAGTGAAATCGGGAGGCTTCAAAAAGAGGTTGAATTCTACTTTCTCAAAAAAAGAAGATACGTCTTTGTCTGACACTTCCACGCCCGTCGGTCTGTCTGACTTTTTTGCGCTTGTGGCAGCGGCTCGGCATTTCTGGCACGCCGCCGCGCCGCTCTTCTCTTCCCTCACGCTGATGACGACACATTTGTGCCGGCAGGTCTGGATGTTCTGCCAGCATACCAGAATTTATGATCGCTCGCAGATGTGAGTCCAGGAACACACTGTACTGTACCCAAACCCAGAAATTAATGAAACTTGTCTGCCTTCCAGGCCACAAATTCAGAAATGTGTGTATGTGTGTGAGCGAGGGAGAGAGTGAGGCCGAGTGGCGGGGGAAAGAAAAGTCCATCTATTAAAAGCAAGTTGCGGAAAAAGAAATAGTTCCAAAGAAAAATGAAAGTACAGCCAGAGGGCAGTTTGTACGTTGGCTTTTTTCGGGGAAGGAGGTGCTGCATTTGATAAGGCATTTGCGCACACACACGCCAAAAAGTACGAGATGTTTTCCCCCCGGGAATTCATTGCTTCTTCCGACGATCCACAAAGTGATTTAAAATGAACACAATTCCAATAACTTACATTTTCAAGATTTTTAAAGCAAGGTGCCCACCAGTAATGAATAATATTTGACTATTTTCACGTGAAGACCATCACAGCACAGCATATTCCAGCCCCCTCTCGGCTCATCAGTGCGGCACTAATACTCGAATCTCTGCAGAGGATGAAGAATAGCTGCAAGTATTGTTTGTTGGATTTTCTATCGATACGTGCAGCTGCCTAGTTTGTGCTCAGTTTGTTGTTTAACGGGATGTGGCGCCGCTTTCAGCATTAGCATTAAGCTAGCGCACAGCTAAGCTTTTATGGATGTTAGTGTTGTGCCGATAAATGCAATAATTGTTGTTGATTTTTGACGGGAGCTGATGTAGCTTTAAATCTTTTTTGGGGGGGGAAGGTTGCTAAGTAGCAAGCAGGCCTTTGCCTGGTTTAATGGGCCTGATTTGGTATGCCGCACTGAAGCCAGGTCTTATTTTTGTATGCGAGACAAGTTTTTTGGATGAAGAGTGATTGCCCAAACATCTGCGTGTCAACCAAAGGCTGTCTCTCCCCCCTCTCCCCTTCTCATTTTTTGTATCTCTTTCTCTCTTTTCAGTTTTTTTTTTGGGTTCGATACTGAGCGGGTTTTTTTATGTGTCCTCGCTGTACAGTACACTGTGTGCCTTCTGCTCAAAACAAGAACACAAGTCGATTAAATTCTGGATTCGCTTCATCATCCCTCCCTCCGTCAGCCCAGCTGCTTTGTTGTTGTCAATGTCTAATGCGTGCGTGTGCGTGTGTGCGAGTGTGCGTGCGTGCACGTGTGTGTGTGCGTGCGGTCAAAGTCGATTATTGCCAAAAGCTTGCCAATTAATTGGAATGATACTGACTATATAGAAGGCACACAACAACAAACAGAAATGCAAGCAGACAGGACGGAAAGCAAATTCCCGAGTCATTTCTTTGGCCGCCATTTTCCCCAAAACCAAAAAAGTTACGGAATAGTTAGGAAATGACTTAAGCTCAGCAAATGCCACAGTGGATCAAAGCTCATTTGCATAAAGTAACCCGCTGGCCGTTTTGATGAAAGGTGGTGGAGAAAGTTGCATTCGCCTCAAAATGTGATTAGTTTGAAATGTCTCTCCGAAAATCAGCCTCTGGAAAGAAAATAGTGGCAAACAATTGGGTGGCTGATTTTCTTGTTCTTGTTTTAAACAACCATGGGCCGGCCGTAGTAATGGCACATTACATCAAGAAACAATGCAAGAGTGACTTCCTGTTCTTTTGTGAGATGCCCTGGCCTGGATAGACGTCCCTTGAGTTTGGGGCTTTTTTAGACGAGTGTGCATGTGTGCGTGTGAGTCTGTGTGTCTTGCATCGGCACAACACAAATCCATACTAGCCACGGGCTCCTCGCCAATCTATTTTCTGCTCAGCTGGTTTTAAATGAAGTTATTATGACTCATTAAAATGCCCACAAGCTTGTGGAAGTTGGCCAATTACCATTTAAATTTAGCCTCCTGCTCCCGCAAACCTTATCTGAGTCCCCGTACTCGCCAACCGGCCGGCCGCTCGGCTCTCATCACCACTGTCGCCGCCGCTGCATCTTCCTTTCTCGCTCTCTTTCTTTCTTTTCACGGAGTGTGTGTGTGTGTGCATTTGTCATGCATGCAGAAACGGCATTAAATAACCTCCAAACATTCACTGGCGCAAACCCTGAGAGGGAAGGTTATGTCGATTTGAATGATCCAAGGAAATATAGTTTGTGCTTATCATAACAAAACCAGAACACAAAAAGCTGGAGAATTAAAGTAATTCATTACTGCTTCCTATTTTCCAAAACATTATGGGACGCCACTCGAGTAAAGTCTTTCATGAGAAATGCAAAACGTATTGCTAAGCCTAGGTAAAACATTTTTCAACATTTCACCGAACAAAGTCGTTGCACATTAACACAGGCAAGTCGTTGACATTTATTTTGATGAGCGAGCGAAGGAGCCGCAGGCCCGCCCGGTGTCACATGTCCGCCGTGTCTTGTAAACTTGCCACATAGGTTGTCATCGTCGCATGGCTTGGAGGGAAAAAAGAAAATCGGCCTGGAAGCTGGCTCACAGTTGAAGCTTGTCCTTGTAATGATATAACTCACTGTCATACCTCCTCCACATCCTCACACACACACACACAAAGGCGCGCTATATGTATTAGATTGTCGACATGGCCGTTTTCTTGTAATGAAGCTCCGGCATGCGCTGACACGGCCACAAATGCGAGGCGCTCGTGTTTGACAAGTCTCCCATTGTGCGGTGACATGGCACATGCTGTCGGGATTGCATGCCCGTCACCTATGGACGAGCATAGCCACGGAATTTTAGTTCAGCGGAAAATGTTGATTTTGTTTTGTCTGAATATTCCATTGTTTTCAGTCGGATACCAACATTTTATGATGCTGCGAAGTACCGAACCTAGGTACCGATAGCGGCCTTATTTTGAGCTTTTACCACGGAAGCAGATACCAGTATCAGTCGCCCTCTTGTGGCCATTTTACGATTAGGAACTAGAAATTAGAAGAATAGAAAATTGCCATTCATTAAGGAAAATTTATTTATTCGCATGTATAGGTCTTTCTTTCAAATGATCTTTCACTTTGGGGTTAGCTTTCAAAAGTACCATTGGTATCGATACTTGGTATCGGACTTCCACTGTGTCACTTTTTTTTTCTTTTAATCATTTTGCATGCTAAAATCCGTTTTCCAATTTTGACCGAAAAGGCCTTAATGCGAATCCCAGTTGTGACAGCAAGCAGCGATAAAAGTAAATATTCTCCCAGGCGCTTCCCTGTTATGATCCCGTTATGTAAGCCGCTCGATCGCTCTGGGAAACTTCCTCGATCAATTTTCGCAGCGCAGATTAGACCGCTTATGAATTCCATTCTCCTTTTTGAAACGCTCTTTATTTTTTTTTAGGGGGGGGGGGGAGCAAAGATCTGCCTGTGGCACTTTCATGTGAGGGAAAAGTGAAAGGAAACGACGACGACGGGAAGATAAAAGCGCTCCCATAGACATCTGGAAGTAGCTAGGACACATAAGGATCGCTTTTAATGCCACTAATTCCACTGGGAGGCGAGACATAAAAGACGGCATCGCCGATATCCTGTTATAACTGTTGAAAACAAGCAAGTGGCCGCAGAATACTAATACGCTGGCTTGCTCTGTCACAAGGACACACGCTTTAATGTGGCCCTAAACAGCCTCTCTTGAAGTTTATTTTTTTTTGGGAGCCTTAAGAAAGGGGAGCCGGGCGGCTTTTAATGCATTTGCACCTCTGAATGGAGCAAGGGGGGGCAACCTGTGGCATATAGGGCCAGACAAAACATTTAAAGCCAAGCAAAAATCATTAAAAAAAAAAAAAAAAAGACAATTGATGTTCTAAATAATCTTTGAACAAAAAAAGAAAAAGAAAAAAAACATGGATTCTTTATCCTCTGTGAAGAAAAGAAAGTGGCATTCCGGCCCCTTAAACACAAGTTGTGTCGCATGAAATAAATTGAGTGCACGGAGTAAATAATCCTTAAATGACCAAATAAAATCAACTTTAATTTTCTATTTTTGTTTTCCCCTGCATGTTAATCCGGGTAAAGTAACAGCAGGGGGGAGAGAGAGAAAAAAATCCCTACTCAGGACATGTTGAACCCTCTGAACCTTGGAGTCACCCACCGTTTGGCCTAGTTCTGCATCAGCTGATCGTAGACACACATTCACACACTCAAACATACACACGCTGCGCTCTAGCATGCTTTTGGCTGCCCGCCAAGTCCTGTCATCGCTTCTACAGTATCACTTCTGCTGTATTTATATCCAGAGGCCCGTGCTGCAAGGCGCAAAAGAGGATGTGGAAAGTGTTTGAGCTGCAGGTTGCACTTCCTCGTGCAAGCTTACAAGAAGCTTGACTTTATCGAGAGACGCTTATGGTGTCATGTGCTAAGTCAATGAGTTGACTTTCAAAAGACCCCCCCCCCCCTACCCCCACGGGACCTTTGAAAAACACATATAGCGTGCAGATCACTTAGAAATCGTACTCCAGCAGCTGCACAATCAAAGTGTCGTTTCAAAACATTTTTGTCTCTCTATTAACTGGCGTACGCAACATTCCACGTCGAGTTCATTTTGGAAGGGTCAAGTCAAATAAAGACAAATATTGGCGTATGATCATAAAAGCAAGTTAATGATTGAACATCCTAAAGCAATAACGCTAAATCATTTACCTAGCTCTTATTATCTTTTTCAAGTGCAACAAGTCCAGAAAAACTGGCAAATTTCAAGAATGAACCAAATGAATGAAGTGCAGATGGTGAAATGTTAACTGCCATGGAAACAGTGAATGAGGCTGCCAAACTTTGAACCTGAACTTAATTTGAAAAAAGCATTGGTATATCTAAATTGAAGGTTCCCACCGAGAAAATACAATCCTCCCTTCCCCCTAACTTTAAGATGACTTCATGTAAAAGGACTCAGCATGGCGTCCTAACACGAGCTTGATGACGACCGCTAAATAGTTTCCCTCGATTAGATTTGATTTGAGCGTTTGAAAGGCGCACGTGTTCCCTTTTTATGTGGAACACTGTGAAACAGCGGATTCCCAACAAAACAAACATGCACCTGAGAGCTGTAAAAAAATACAAAAGGCACTTTTGACAGATTTGCGCTCTTCCCTCCTTTTCCAATCACTTTTATCACCCAAGTGTACAACGGGAAAATGTACAGCTCACTTTGCTCTTAGGCGGAGGCGGCCTTAATAAACTCTGTGTTGCGGTGCCTTTGACAATGTGTGACTTGAAAGCAGGAAATAATGGGCCCTAAACAGTAAATCTTTACAGGTTATTGAGCGGGCTAGGTGAGGGACTTGTTGCTAATAATGGCGAGTCGTTGCGAGGGGCTCGCTGCTGTCTGACCGCATTACTTCTTGGCTGCTTTGACCGTTTCGTTTCACTGTATACGGAAAAAAAAAAAAAAAGTAACAGTACTTGGGGCTTTGGTCCCCTCAGTGTCGGCCAAGAATGCTCCAGCAAACAAAGCTGTGAAAGCCTCGTGAGAGGTTTTTAATGAGCGCCAGCCAGGAAGCTCTTGTTACACCGCTAAAAGTCCCCCAAGCTGGCAACCCAACCTCCCTGCTACTGTCTCCCATCGGCCAAGTGAATTTATTCTAAACATTCTAAAGGCCTGACCCCCCACCCCACCCCCAAGCCAACTGAGCTTACCCCACCTCATCTTTTGCTCTGTTTAAGACGCATTACCGGGCCCGTAAAGGTGATGCCGCATACCCGCCCAGCCCAACCGGCCAGCTGCCGGCTCGAGAAACATTCTGCGGCGGTCACGCTGGGAGGCAAAGTTCACAAATTGGTCAGGAGGCTCGGGTAGAACCAGGTGTGCAAAATATATTTGGCAGCTCAGCGCGAAGCAACTAGTCGATGTGTCAAAATCGTATTTTCACGTGAGCCTCGCTGAAAATTTCCCAAAATATGCGGGTATGTAAAAAAAAAATGCCATTCATGTGCGCACACGTATTCCCTGGGAAGCCCACCCACCCTGGTGCGGCCCGCTTCTATTAATACCAGCGGGCCCCGGGGCCACTAGGGCGCCTAACTTACTTCCTGCCCTTCACACCAGGACAGCGGCCGGGGGTGCTTTGGTTTTAGCTTGCTCTCCGCGTCCAGCTCTTGTTTCCTTCCTTCCTTCACATACACAACAATAAACACGCGCAGGCGTGTTCGCGTACGACAGCAGTTGTGTGCAAAGGGGGGGGGGGGTGCTGGAAAGCTGAGCTGAAAACACATGGCACCTTTCACCTTTCGTCAGGCCCAGCAGATATTGAAGCGGGGGTTGGAACATTTGCTCAGTGTCTGGCAAGCAGTACCTCCACGCACTTTATCTTTTACAACTTGGACTGGATTTATTTTGTCCTCTTTGCTCAGGTCGGTCAGGTTAGCAGGAGACGTTCCAGTCAGGTCCCAAATGCAACATAATACTCAAACATAGCAGGCCATTTAACGACTTTAAACATTCTGCCTTGTGTTGCTTTGGTTTTTGAAGCTTAGCATTGTTCATCTTACATTGAAGTTTGGTAGCAATCAGATCAAATCTTTGTCGGACTCTCAAAAGTAGTCAAAATGACCGGAAAATGACAGTCAACCAAAATGGCCGACTTCCCGTCTTTTCGTGCACAGGTTCTCTTTGAGTGATGAATATGGCCACCAAATATTGTGTTGATGAAAATCCAAATTCGAAAAAGACATTTGAAGCAAGATTTCAGAGCGGCCCTGAGATGCCCCCGAGGGCTGAAAATCTCCGGAAACGGTTGCGCCATTCAGCGAATAGTGCGTGCGTGTGTGTCTTATACGAAAAACAAATTGGTTTCCAGGCAAACTGGATTAAGAGCCATCATTTAAAAGAACAAGGGCTCGTCGCAATCGGATGTCATCCATTTTTGAACACGGCCTCCCGTACAAATGCATGAGTCAATATTTGTGTGGAGACATCCCCATGCCTGGCGCAACAGACTGTAAAGCTGTCAGGAGCGACCTGAATATTCCGTCTGAGTGGCGCTTTCCCTTTGATTTCTTCTTCCTCTCAGCGCCGACAAGTCATCCAAGCGCGTTTGTGCCGCTTTTGACGGGCTCGTCTCCGCCACCCCCTCCCTCCCCCACCCGCCCTGGAAACGATCCCCCTCCCCAACAGATTATTTCCACTTATCTATTACACTGTTTGCTCCCAACATTTCATTGGTGACTGATGGTTGTCTGTAGGCGAAGGGAAAGGAGCTTTCCTGTAGATTTGCCTTTAATAAGCTCGTCCTTGCAGAAGTGATTTACTCCAGCTCAGCAAACATTTAGTTCAGTCTGTTTGGTCCACTGCTTGTCTGCTTACCACACACACACACACACATGCTGTTTACACTATTAAAAGTCACTGGCTGTGATATTACTTGTCCAGTCGGCGTAATTAGCCTTTTTTTCATTTCCTACTTAGCCTTGCCGCCTTCCCAAACAGGACTGCCGAGCCCGTCCTCCTTTGCATGGGTAGCGGGTCACAAAAGTGTTTTGTTTTTTTCTCAAAAGCTAACAAGAAAGTGAAAAAATGAGTTCAAAATTGGCCTTGGGTGAAAAATTGGAGGGTTGGAAAACCATAAAGACAAAAAAAAATATGTTTGGAAATAAAGCATGTGTAGCAATCAATGCAGAAGCAGAAGAGAAATCTCTTTTGTGTAGAAATGACAACACACACGAGCATGGAACGCTAACTCAGACGATGGCGGCGGAATGTTTGCCATGGCCTACTTTGCATCGCTACAAGCGGCGACAGGCTCCCTCGCTCTGATGTTTAATTCATCTTTGATGAAAGATTCCGTTTGGACTGGCACTCGCTCCCCAAGGAGGGCAACTGTTGCAAACAATCGTACCTGTGACGCCAACTAGGTTGGAACAACAAGTGGCAAATGGTGCTGTGCTGTGTCTGTCACACACACACACACACGCACACATACACAAAATCTCCAACCTTAAATAGCACGAGGCTGCGGAATGCACTCGCTAGCAATCAGGACAATGCGCTATTGCGGCGGGAATTTGACTCCTCACATTGTCATGTTTCCTATCCAGTTCTCACAGAACCGTTGCAGAGCTTACCAGGCAACCAAAAAAACAAAAAAGCATTCAAGAATCATAAAAGTTTGCTCAGTTTGCACAAACAAAGTCCCTCGCTAATCGTGGCGCGGGTTAACCGCACCGAAAAACGCTGACTGGTAATTTAGCAGCCAAAATCGTCGGAAGACGTTATATCACTCCGTGGGCCCGATGGCCTTGTTCTCCTTTTTTGAGGCAGATTTTTATGAAATAACAACAGAGCTCGCTTGTGCAACAGCTCTTTGAGGAGGAAGTGAAACAGGAAGTGGTTTTTCACGCCGCTCGACAACATCTGATCGTCACTGCGTTCCGACCGCGCGTGGAGAAGAGCAGCTAGCGTGTGCTTTGTGTACTTTCAAAATACCCCGATCATGAGCATCCCAAAATGTGTAACATTATTCCGAGTTTGAAGAAAGCCTGCAGTTGAATGTAGGAAAGTAAAAAGAAACTTTGTTAGAGTGGTATCGCCAACTACTGGCCTGGCGTGCATATTACAGTATTTTTGGGGGGAGGGGGTCAGGTTTGTCGAAACATGAATCCGTTTTAACGTTCTTGCTATTTTAAAGAAAATCATTTGGGTATATTTCTGCAAATATAAAGGTTTTGAACATTGAATTCGATTATTCAAATGAAAATGTAGGCACAAAAAGCTTAATTGAATTTTAGACCATCCACCAACCAACACCTTTCAATTTGATCGTCTGCCATCTCTCTTCCTGAAGACAGGCAATCAAATGAATTGAGAATACATCCACATGTTGTCTGTATGGACACGTAATGTTGTTTTTCCTCTTTCATTCTCAGCTTGCTTAGAAGTGATGAATTCAAGTTGATCAATGTGCCCGCCCGCATAAGAGAGAAAGGAAGCAATGGTGGATTCATTGGCCCTCAGCGGCCATGAGATCAACCTGTGTGATTGCACCGCGCCGCTTTCAGGTGTCAACTTTGTGTGAGAAGAGAGAATTAATCAGGTTTGAAAAAAATAAAAGAGAAAAGAAAAAATGGCAGCCGGGGCTTTCCAGAGGCACGACGTCTATGGTATTGTAAAAGCCAGGTCATTTGTAGTAAATCAGTTTGGCTTTTAAAAGCCAGACCCAGTCTAGCGGGAGGCCACGAGGCATGTGCTAAATGGCCCAGGCACGGCACGGGGCGGGCGGGAGGTACTTTAGTGCGGGCCGTGCCCCCTGCGTGTGCCACCCGCCCATAAATTGCGTCCACCCACCCGCCCAGTGCATGCCTTCAAGGAGGATCAACTTGTGCGAGGTCACGGCAGGGCACCAAGGAAGGGGGCAGAGAGGGTGAAGCCAAGGTACACACCGCCCGGGCCAAGCGCTCCCTTGTCACTTTTTAGCCCGCTAGGCGCTAACGGCGGCATTAGCGACTTTCACTGCCAAATGAAAGCGATAAATCTCCAGATCCCCTTTTGATGGCCAGCCGGCCAACTCTTACGACGTGAACTAAGGGGGTGCACATCAGCCGTTATCCGTGTCTGGAGTGTTCTATAGCCCAGCCAACAAAAGGGGGGACCATCCTTCTGCTGTCGGAATGATTGAAAGGAAACGCGCTAAAATGGGCTACGATCTGGACCCTGAGTTCCTAACAATGAGTATTTGATGGCTCAAAAGCGTAACTTATTCTCTCCTGGAAACGATTGCGGGTCGGGATGGCCGATACACGTATCGTATCGGGATCATATTTCAGTCTATCGGGTCCTTGTGACAGCGGCCCATAACATCCCAAAGCGACCTCTTGTGGCCGTTGTGCTAGCAAGAGGAGGTATCGGAAGGAGCTGCACAGGTCTGAAATTGTTGTTCCGTTTTCGGTTTTGGCGTGACGATTTAGTGTTGCCCTAGTTTCTACTGTTTTGCGTGACAGGATGTTATTTAAGTTCTAATTCATGCCAACGTGTTCCTGATGTAGCGTTGATTAAGTTTGTAATCATTGTGCGTGTGAAAAGAGCTCGACTGTGACACGTCTCCGTCTTATGGGACTAGCTCAAAGTAAGTGAGCGCCATTGACGTTGGCGTGCTCAAGCAAATGCACGCTTGTCCTCGTGCGCTGCGTCATTTGGCTAGCGTCCCTCCCATTCCCTCCGTGTCTTGCTCACTGAAGGTTAAGTGGCTGTTAATCCGCCATATGCTAGCTAACGATGCCGCTTGAATATGCTGTTAGCGTAATATAGTTGTTCTTTTTCTCAGGGATTCAAATGGAAATAAACACAAATGAGAGCAAAACGCGCCACTTTTCATGAGGTCACATTTGACGAGAAGGCCACGTTCGCTTTTACTGCACGCTCGCTGTCTTTTATTTTTTTCTTTCTCTTTTTTTCTTTTTGCATAACTTGTTGCATAAGCACTCTCTTCTGGCAGGCACACCGTGTCATGTACGTTCTGTGTCATTTCTGCTTTTTTCGCTCGGCACTCGTTACAGTACAGGCCGTTCCCACATGTCACCGCCGGCCGTTGCAAAAGAACCCAAAATATGCTTTACCGCCCCTCATACGTTCTCATTTTCTATCTGTCTCTCTCTGTTTTTCTTTTTGGTCATCTAAGAATCGCCTTCCTGTTTTCATTGCGCTCTCTCTCTCTCTCTCTGGAGGTGTCGTAACCCGGTCGGCCTTGCCAAGAACAAACCGAGAGATGGGCTCGCGCTCGACACACACACACTGACATAGGCGTGCAAACACAAGCACCAGATGTTGGCTTGGTGCATGTGTTTGATGTGTGATGCGTATGGCATGTACAGTATGCCGTGCCAAAGCCCGTAAAAGCATAATCAGCCTGTGCCGTGCCGATGTACGAACATTTATTGCTCTACAAGGTTGTACACACTCTAGATACACTAAATGTACGTGACACGTCGCAGCCTGGCCTGCCTGGCCTGCCTGGCCTGCAGGCAGCACACTAAAGTGTTTGTATTAAGAACAGCACAACCAGAAAAGTGGCAGTTTATAAAGATTTCAATACGTGCTTCAAAATAATTGGCCAAATGGAATTTCGTATGGGTGGCATTGATCGGTGCCGTACGTTTTGAAAAAGGAGAGCTCGGCCGTCCGTCTTTAGAGACTTGATCCGTGTTCAAACGAACCCATTTATCCGTCATCTTCATGGTGTTGCTTCAACTTGCCTCATCAGGGGTCACTCGTGTGATTCGTTCGGCGCAGTTTGAATGTAAATGTGCGTCCTGATTTCGAATTGAAATGAATGCATATTTCCAATCAGTAATATTGGAAAAAATATTGAGCGTTTTACAATTGACTCAGAGCTGAAGTAATATTAGCCGTTTGTCGAAGAGTATGAAGAATATTAGTTAGTTCGAATATTACAATAGTCATTGTAATATCTGTCTACGTGTGTTGCTCCACCTTTTGTGTTCAATTGCTTGAAGGGGAGCCGATGCTAATTGTTAGCCAGCTTTTTGCACGGTTTGATAGCACGAGGCTAAATGAAACGACATCAAGCCTTTCCGTGTTTAGCGGTTACTTCAAACTTTCCGATCTCCGCCCAACCGACCTGCCAAATTCTCGGCGGTCGCAGCATCGTGTGAATTCCCGAGGGCTCGCTCACAGACACATTTTCAGAAATAGGCACCTCACATAAGAGTTAGTCGTTTAATTTCCAACAGCAGGCATTTCAGAGTCAACTCTTTCTTTACAAGCAGTTGAAATGCCAATTAGGCCGAATTTGTCGCTCTTAAGATTTCAGCATAAGACAAAAAGGGGATCTTCTCTTTTGTGGCATTTTCCATTGCAACTGCTGTGTTGTGTTGCCTGGCCGTGCAATAAAGGTCCACTCTCCTCTTGTGTTTTTGCCCTCCAGCTGGCGAGAAGGCCATCGTCTGCGACCAGTGCGGCGCTCAATTCCAGACGGAAGAGTCCCTGGAGGCTCACCGGAAGATCCACACCGGTAGGTACAAAAACAACACGGCTCGCCGCTATCGCTGCGGTCCGATATTTTCTTTTTGACAACGGGGCCACGTCGGCCAATCTCGCCAGAGTCCGTGATGGACGGCGTGATGGCAGCGTGCCCGATTAGCCCTAAATCACAACAGACTCAGCGGTAATCAACATAGTCCGCAAAAGTTGGCAGGCCCCAAGCCCGGTGTTGTTTATCTCCATGCCCCTTTCTCGCTACGGAGATGGGAAGACGGCACGCCTGCCAAGTTGGAAATAGGAGGAAGTAAATCCTCCTCCTTGGGCAGATGTGAGGTGTTTAATTTAGACAGACAGGATAGTCTCCCATGTCCATTGCTGTTAAATAGACCCGATGGTGAGCCAGTCTTTGGCCTTTGGAAATGATGGTGTGATATCAAATATCCTGACAATGTTTACAATTGTGATTGGAGTGGTTTTGAAATTTCACTCGGCAGCGATGGCGTGCAAGCGACGGCGGGCCCAATCAAGCCACCGTTCATTTTACTCTCGACGCGCACGCCAGGAGTTTGCCGAAATAGACACTCATCATTATCATGGTCGCCAGTGGCGGCTCGCTCCCCTTTGGCCGACTTCTTCGTCAACTTTGCGGCCGGCCGTTTTCCTCCAGAATATCTCGAGAGCCGAGGGCAGAGTCCTCACAGCCAATCGGCGCAGCCAATGGAAAGGCCAGGTTAAACCAGGCTAATAATCCGCCAGGCATAAAAGCGGAAAGGAAAGGAGAGCTCTAAATATAGTCTTTCCAGTCTGGAACCAATGAAAGCCATTTTAAATCGGGGGGGGGGGGGGCACTTTCTTTCATACATGTCGAGGCTAATAAGCTCAGCATGCAAGCGTGTCTGTGTCAAGTATGACGAAGCACTTTCACGCCCGTTTAGTTTAGTTGCCCGGTTAGCGCCGCCAAATCTCATGCCAGCAATTTGCTTATTCAGACGCGTCACCAGAGCGCCACTAGCGCTGTCACGTGACGCGACGCCCTCTCCACAACAGTGTCGGGCCTCGCCGACGTGCCACGTTGAATGGCCGCTGTTGTGGCGCCATCAGCTGCACGCAGCCTGATTCGACCTCGAAAGAAAAAAAAAACACGGGACGGTTTGGAGCTCGCGGACGCATTCCTGAAGCGGTCGTCATTCCCGGCGAAAACATCACGTGGCGTTTATTTCCGTCGTAGCAAATAAACAGCAAATATTCTCCTTCTCTGCAAGTCATGGAAAATAATTCAACGAGTCCAAGAATATCTGAAGTGAATCTCTGCCCCTAAACTGGGACTTTTGTAAGCAAACATTCTCCCAGGCGGTGGAGGCGGCTTTCATCCTCCAAAGCAAAATAAAGCCCCGCTGCTGTCATATTTCCAACTCCAAGCATATTTACTCTCTGTCTTGTTTATGAGCGCGCGCTTTGGCTGTTATGCAATATATGCAGCCAGGGCTAATTTTAGCAGCTTTTTTTTTTTTTCTCTCTTTTTCTGGAACTGTCAACCAGCAAACCGTGGGGAGGGTGGATGTTTTGGTGGCTGGATGCTTTCACTCTGCGCTCGTCTGAAGCGAGCATGCGTCGGGGAACTCTGATTACAGTCACCGGAGTGGCTTCGAGCAACGCCGTAAATAAAACAAATGATATAGCAACAAAATAAAGTGATTCGTGAAGTTTGGTTGGCATGTCTGTTATGAGTAGACCCACAAAAAAATTTTAAGAACAAATGCCACCAAAATAAACAAAACCTGCCATTTTGGTTTGAAATGGCCATTTTGGGGTCAAAGTTCAATGGTGTTTGGAACATTTAGCACTTAGCATTGACTCTATCTGTTCCTATAAGATGAGATTGCGTAAAAAGATCACAAGCTCGTGCGTGCGTGTGTGTAACAAGTAGACTCGCTTTGTTGAAGATTGCAGCTTTCACTGGCGCGACTTGTAATTTGCATGGAAATGCGCCGCCGCGAGTGAGCGAAAAAAGGCCGCGTCACAAAATGAGCAGTTACTCGACACGGCGGCGGGCAACCGCCACTCCCGTGCAACCGCGAGTCGGGCCTTTGTCGCTCAAGACCCTTCGTACATGAATCATCTCCTCCGGCGATGACGGCAAAGAATGGGAGAAGGGGGGGTCCCGCTTCATCGCCTCTCGATTTATTTATTTATTTATTTATTTGTCTCCCGCCCCGTCCTTTTTAAGCCTCGTAATACGGGTGGAAAATATGCAAAGCGCCTCGCGGGCAACGGCAGTGGGAGCGCAGCGTGATTCCAGAGTAAACACTTTCTTTTCTCAAGCCAGGAATAGTTTGGCTGTACTGAGGCGGCAGGGAGAGATGAAGGAGAACATGCGGCGAGGAGCTGCAACAACCAGGTCCCGAGCGACCAGCCCATAAGCGCCGGCCGCTCGCGTCTTGTCAAGCCGATGCGGCCGACGGCAAAGTCGCGGGCGGGCGTCAAAAGTGCCTCCCGTCACACCGGCCTGGCATCTGCTTAGCATCGACTTAATTGTGATGTTATTAAGTTGTCAGGGAGCATTAGGCTTGCCTTGCGCAAAGCAAACACACACACACAAGGAGACTTCGGACATTGTCGTTAGACATTTAGTTTGCTCCTTTAACGCACGTCACAAAGAATCCAAATTACTATTATTATTTATTTACATTTTAATCTCTGCACCCCTGACAATCGCACAAAAAAAATCAAATGCACGCTAGTCATGCATTGCACAATAGAAATGAACCAAATGACTAGCATTCAGGGGTGAGTTGCCTTTGCGGTCCACATAAAATGATCTGGCCCCCAGGCCTTGAGTTTGACACCTGTGCTATAATTAATCCTGTCAAAAACAAAGCCTTGTTTTCACTTCATTTGGAATGTTTTTTTTTTCCCCCTCCTTCACCTGTTTTTTTTCTTCTGTCCATCCTCCCCTTCTTGACTTGGGAAATAATCAGAGTGGGCTGAGACTCCATCGCACGCCGCTAAATGAAATCAAGTGGTGCTACCTTGACTACAGTCACTTCTCTCGCGACGAGCCGCCTCTTCTTTCCTGCGCAAACAAATTTTCCCCCTGATAAGATCTAAATGAGTTTTTCCGAGGCGGAGGAAAAGCGCTGATTGATGTCACGTGGAACCGAGAGATGCGCGTAAACCAAAAATTATGCGTAAACGAGAGTTGCCATCGAGGGTTTTCCTTGAGAAACGAGCCGAGCGGCACAGGCCCATTGAGGCGGGCAGCAGCGCCGCCGTGCCAAAGCTTGTCCGGGAGGGAGTCGCTATTCTTATAAGTGGGTGGGATCCGCTAACAAATTGGGATGGGACGGCGGCGGCGGCGGCCACACAGCCAGAAAGAGCAATAAAAGCGTGGGGCCCGGGCGGCCAAGGAGATTATGGCCTCCCGACGGGAGCTATAAAATGGAAGTCAGCAGGACACGGCGCAAATCTGGCCGGCCAATATCCTCAGCGGCCCCCACCTCGTCAGCATTTGCATCTTGTTTTGGACAAAAGCGACATCCAAATAGTTTTCTTTGTAAATACGTGTGAATGTAGCGAGACGGCACGACGCGACGACACTTTCGCCCCGTTATTCCAAGTAAATCTGGTAATTACGTCGGCAGTTGTTTGTCGACGTCTTAAGAGTGTTAAAATATCAACGGGCCTTTTTTTCCCCTCCCATTTACAGTGCAAATACTAGCCTTTCGATTAGCGCGCTGACAATAGCAGCTAGTCTTTGAGTCTTTATTATTCCTTAATTGTGAAGGAAGATTAGCGGGATTGCATCCATCCTCTCACCCCAAACAAAAGAAGCCTCGCGTCCGGTTGCCTAGTTACACCGTGCAGCTTTTGCTCATGCTGTGACGCCGCGCGTTCCCGGTGACGTCCGTCCAAACCTCCGAACCGTTCTTGGGTATGTCGTGCTGAGGGACATTTAGTTGAGCCTCCTCCTCTTTGGTTATTTGCTAGCGGTGGCAAAAGGTCAGCAGGCGTGTTTGCTCAGGTGCGTTGCGGCGAGGAGGGAATCTCCAGGTCACCTGATTAGATGACATTCTTGCTCCACACTGCGCTTTTTGGTGTCTTTGGGATGCCACCTGGACTGCTTTCATCACCGGCCGCTCTCGTTCCTTCTCGTTTTACTAAACGTGGAGGTGTCCAAAATCTTACCTTGTGTAGGTACTATACTAGTGGGTTTTTTTTTTTTTGGTTTGTTTTGGCCATATCTTTATTTTTTTCTATTTTTATTCTCTTGTCCACATAGCAGTAAAGAGGCAGCAAATTCATTGGTGCCCCAAAATGGAACCCTGTGGAACACCATACCAGAGTTGAGCCAGCACGGGAGCCTAGTTTTATCAAAAGAATTATTTCCATATGAAATAGTGTCATTTTTCAGATCAAACTAAATCGCATTCAAATATTTTTCCCGGTGAGTCTCTTATATCCAGCGGTAGCCTCCATGCCCTCGCTGCTAATTGTGGGCTCATCAAAGCAATTACAAGGGACATTTACAAGTGGCGTGGGTGCTAAATATTTATCTTTATAAGAGATGATAAGATGTTGCGTGGGCGTTCATTAATAATTAATGCCAGTCTATTTGGGCGGCCATGTCTTATCTGACTCCAGAGGCCGAGTGTTCGCAGTCACACTTGATTTGGAGTTAAACATTGTCAAAGGACCAAACGATCGCCTTTGTGTCGTCGGGGTGCACGAGCGTGTGCGCGCGTGCGTGTTCACGCTGCTACGACATTGTGTGGGCGGCCATCGTCGTAGCGCGCTGACCTTCATTTGTAATCGCTGCGCTCTAATGGGAAAATTGTCTCTCCGAAATTAATTTAGCATTTAATTATGTATGCGTACGCATATGCTAGTGCCGAGAGCGCGCCAGGTCACCAGCCAGATGTTAGCCGCTTCGCAAATGTGCGGGCTGACCTTGAGCAACTTGGGAAACAAAAGCATGGGTCACCTAATGCGTCTTTGAGTTAACATCATTAACGCTTTAACTTGAAGGAATTTAAAGATGAAGGCAAGTTTAGCAAAGACTAGAAAGCATTTCTTCTTGGGCGCTGCAAAGGTGCTATTTTCTTGAAAACATTGAAGTCAATTCATTTGGATTTGGAAATTTCCAAATGATTTGTAGTAAAATAACTCAAGTTGCCATATACACCTACCAGGCTGCTGGCCAAAAAAAAAAAACATTTCCAGGCATGGAATGTTTAGGGGTGGATGCCCCTACCCACCCGTCCGTAAGTATCCTCTTACAGTCCCGGCCGGCCGGTTCTGATTGATTTGGGGTGAGGGAGGAGCCTTTCTGGGGCTTTAGAGGTCAAGGGTCAGCTCTTCTGCAAATCTGCTTCCTATTGTACAGTGGAAACACCAGGAGACCACTGTCACATCACCCCCCTACTCACCCCGCACCTCCCTCCCCTCCCTCTCGCCCTCTGCCTGGGAAAATGGAGGAGGCGTCAATTAAAACTATTCTCTGGTTGGCTTCACTTCTCTCCGTCTTCTCAAGCCGCTCTTTAAAGCGCAAATTCTTTGGGTTGCAATGCAAAGCGCTCAAAAGCGTTTGTTAGGGTTTCTCCTTTCGGAATCAAACTAATGCTAATGGAGCATGTGCGCCGCTGTGGAAACGCTTTTTAATGAATAGCTTAAGTAAGCAATTAGGGCCACACAATATCAGTGGAATACCTAACTCGTGGCAATTAGCGCCTTTAATAGATGGCCGCACATCAACAAGTTTGAGTCCAAAAATGCCCTGTTCTCACTCAATACCAATTTTCATCAATGCGAACAAATAGGTCCGTATTGGGCCAAAGCAGCAGGCGGCGCTCTAACCGCAAAGCCGAAAGAAAGCTTCACAAGCACATTTTAGCTTAAAAACTCAAATAAACTCTCTCAAAACCGCTCTTCAAAATTTACACAATTCATGTACTACTTTAGCTCGATAAATTTCAAATTAAACCAATGTCGGATCGTTTTAGAAAATATATAGATTAATAAATGTAATAGTAATTTCTTTAATTTAACAAAATGCAAAACGGTCATTCTAATAGAAAAAATATATCATGTTTGTGAGGTTTAGATGAGAAAACATTTTTGATTGAAGGTCTCGTCGAGGAAAGGTATCACTCCACCGACCGTTCAGCTCTTTGAAATGTGCTCTTTGCAAAAGCTTTGAAACGCAGGGATAACCTTGCAATTTGGAAAATGTGGCCGGTCCTTGGCCCTCGGGGGGCCCAAAGCCTTTGTGGTCACAAGGCCGGGATTACACTTTAACCTCCATCACCGCCAGCCTGCAGCCCACCCGCCCCCCCCCGCCCCTGAGGTCAGGTGAAAGGCCAGGAATCCTAAACACGCTGCTGAAGAAGAAGAGAGAAAGTCTGTTTTTAAAATGGCTGCGTTTCATTTGGACGCCGCTTTGGGGCTTTTGTGCTTTATTGATTAGCATCGGGGGGGGGGGGGGGGGGGGGGCTGCTACCTACCTACCTACCTACCTACCTACCTACCTACCTACCTACCTACCTACCTACCTACTTAATGTACGACTTAAGAAAGACGCTCCCAAATTTCTTTTATTTGGTTGACATTATTTTATATGATCACAATGAAGTTTCATTAAAGCAGTAAGTCCTGCAGACCTGATTCTATAAAGCCTTACTCATTGCAGGCATACGTAATTTAAAGATTTTCTTTTTCTTTTCTTCAAAACAATGAATTGAGGCATCGCTAAAAATGTATTTATTTATGTTTTTCACGCTTGACTGGGGTTGTACTGTTCCACATTGTAATTTACTTCTCGAGCCATCAGTTAAGCAACTGTCTGTCTGTTTGCGTTGCGCTGTCGTAAAGAGCTAACTTATTTCTAAAGGACTTTTTCTACGCCCATAAAAAAGTCAACCATTCTTTTGCTTGTAATCTTCAGGGCAAATGTTAGAATTTTCAGATAAGGCCAACACGCTAGTAAAAACACAAGGACCCCTTTGACAAGGACCTGTCAGGCGCTATAAATCTTTGCTACTGCTAAGGGGGGGAAAAAATGAGTAAGTTGCAAACTTTAGCTATTGAGTTAGCATTGCTAAATGGGCTAGTTTGTTAGCTAGTACACTCGAGCAACATTTGATGATACTTGGAGCTTAATTCCAAACATTTTATGATGCCCAAAATAAAAATAGTAGCTATGTTTTATGCTAGGTTTAAACAACGCTAGGCCTACATGCTAATGTCTGCATCTGGAGAATGTTTTTATTTTTACCACCGATTGTTTCTTTGCCAGGTGTACATAAGGAATGGTCGCGGCGGCCGCCCGAGAAAAAGCCGATTTATTGCGTCTCGTCTGGGTCGTGGAGCTAGCGGTCCCTCACTCCCACGCTAAGCTATAATTTGCCAAACTCCGTCCCTGGAGAAATATGGCCCCGAGACAGAGAAAGGCTTTGAGGAACTTGCAGTCAGTTACTTGGAGTTTTCAGATTTAGTTTTTTTTTTTTATGTAGCTGCCCATGTTGGATGTGTGCCTTAAAGGGGCGTGGCCTAGTGAGTAACATCTTAATCTGGACCAGGCTTGTGTCTGTGTGGGCGCTTAGCAATGAGTTTATTTTGTTTGTTTTTTTAAGGTATATCCTGGCATTCCTTCCTGGTGCTATTCCCATACTGGAATGTGTAAAAAAAGACAAAATGTCACCCCCAAGCCCTTTTGCCTCAAACACCTGACCCTCTAAACTACTTTCTAATCTCCATTCTCAGCCATTAAGCGCGTGCGAGGCGGCCAACATTGTTTCTGTTATAGCATATAAGAGGCTTTTTTTACTTCCCCCACTGCTCCCCCCCCCCTTCGCCGTCCTCCCCTCCCATGTGAACTGCCTGTCAACTCCTGCTCAAGAGGTCATGTGAGGACTCCCGTCTCCGCGGTGCCCCCAGCTGGTCGGAGGCAGCACTGTCACACAGCTGTGTATCACATGCTCCCCACCCCATCTCCAGATGTGTGTGTTTGTGGGTGGGTGTGTGTCACGGCGCCGCTCGCTCTTTACTCAGAGTTGACTTTATGGGCTCGTTGAGCGCGGATGGGCACTATCGTGGCCGTTATATGATTATCTGGCGCTA
This sequence comes from Syngnathus typhle, assembly GCF_033458585.1. Classification (NCBI taxonomy): domain Eukaryota; kingdom Metazoa; phylum Chordata; class Actinopteri; order Syngnathiformes; family Syngnathidae; genus Syngnathus; species Syngnathus typhle. Next base: position 6,093,763 of record NC_083752.1, read on the forward strand.
ATCCACGTGGTTGGAAGAGTCCTGCAGGAGCAATTGAGCGCAGTCTTATCTGCATTTTTTGCCAATTTTTCGGGCCGGCGAGCTTAAACGTGACTGGCTTTATTTGAACTCATCATTTAGGCTGGATTTAAAGTGCAGGGCCAAGTGCATCCATTCCAATTTGAGGTTTTTTCCGCGTTTCTTTCCAATGACTCATAAGAGCTACACCTTTTTTCTGCCCAAACGATTGGACATTCTGCGAGCGACGATTTGCAAAACGACCGCATTTTCTTTTTTTTTCCCCATTCATATTTATTCATTCATTTTTATATTTGACATCTGTTAGTGAGCATTTCCTCTTTTTGATTTCCTAAAGCCTGTTTTGATGGACACGCCGGTGAGGTCGATAATAATAAATGAAAAGCTTTTGTTTTTTTCTTCTTCTTCTTTTTTTTCCTGGAGCCACACAGTCGTCCACCATTTTGGCTCCAAGGTCACAGCTGGCTGATCCGGGCTTTATTGCCTCCATTGAGCAGCCGCTAATGAAACGGCCTTTAAGGCTAATGTTGTTGACCGCAAACGTACGTAAACACCACACATCATCGAATTTGGGCTTTTATGGAGGCGCCGGATGCACCTGAATGCCTCTTTCATAACTCTGAGATCACGTTTCATCCCGCGCTGACTTTTTTTTTTTATGACTCATTGAGCAGATGTTGCGCAGGGATGAAAAGACTTTGGATGCTCATTGCTCTGTCTTCATTAGCTCCAGCCGAAAGAGGTCTGAAGAGAATATGGCTCGCATTTCCCTTTGCATACTGAGCGCTGTTCCTGTTTTTGAATCCTCAATTGGGCCACATGCAGCCAAATCAATGTTAATCCAGATTACGATTCTTTTTCCTCATGAATTTAGCACTTTATTTTCCAATCACTTTGTCTTCAACGTTCCTTGTGGTTTCCTCTCGTAAGGCGACTTGAGAAGCATAGCGTGGAGCTGACTTTTTTTTTTGATTACTTTGAAATTACATTCCTATGGCTCCTCCTTCTGCTGTCTTTAACAGCCCTCATCCTTTTTTTGTTCCCAAGACCCCCAACTGCCCCCCCCCCCATCCATTGAAAGAACAGAAAAAAAAACAAGCACCCATCCTGTCCGGCGTGTCAGTGTCGGACAGTACAGCAGGCGAGGTGCTAAAAGCCTTTTGTCCACCAGGAAAGACTAAGTCAGCGGCTTCAGTGATTTGGGGGGGGTTCAGGGCTCATTTTCTATGTGTGTGTGTGTGTACAGGTCGAAGGAGCAAAGAGCCCGTGACTAATGTGAGTTGCGCCCCACACTCACCATACACCCCTGTTTTTTTTTTTTTCCTTTTTACACTGTCCAGATGGCCAGTGAGGAGAATCAATGCTAGGAAGGCCAGGACAGATTTAGGATTTCTTTACACGGCGTCGGGGTGAAGGTAGAGGTTATCCTTGGTCGATGGCTGCCGCTCACTAAGATTTATACTATATACAAAGCAATGAATAGAAAAGGGGAGGAATCGTGAAAATGGACACACGCTGGCCCCTCGACTCATTACTGGTGACAGTGTACTATTGAAACCTTGACTTTTATTTTTTAAAACCACGCTCAAATGGTAAATGACATTAATGGCAGATTCCAACAAGTCCAGAGCCAGCAACCCGACCCCGTCTTATTTGTATCCAAGCCATTAAAAAGTCAATTTGCTGTAATCTGTTACCTTAAATGTGCACTCAGTGGCCGTAGCACTCTGCGTCGGTTCTCAAGCATCAAATACAGAAAATATGAGCATGATGTTTGATTTCGTGTTTTTTTATCTTGAAATATGCCGCTCTTGTAAGTCATTAGATTGCGGGCAGTGGGCGGCTTTTTGATGAATAAAAGATAAGAAACAGGCGCAGGAAACAAACAAAACGTGCGTGGCGGCAAATTTGCGTCGGAGCCAAGTCCAGACAGAGAGGCCTCTCTGTTCCCCCGCTCGCTATGAATCTGCCCTATCTCATTCCCCGCCGCTAATTCCAATTTAATTGCCAGTAGCCCGAAGCCTCCTCAATAGGAGTAACAAATGGTTTGATTCTGTAGACTTCATCAGAGCGCATTTTAAATGCGACACAGTAACCTGGCGCGAATGCCAATGAAGCCTGGCGAGGAGCTCCTCTGTTTACTAATTATCCTTTTTCTTACTCCCAGCCACACTGCACAAGTTGTCTGATTAAATCGGATTTGTGGGGATTGGAAGGTGTGGAGGGGGGAAGAGAGGAGATGGGGGGGTGGGGGGGATGTTAGAGCGGCGATGTTGCCCAGCGGCCGGCTTGATGGGATGGATTGGACAACGAGCGCGCTCCGTCTTTGTAAATGATCTGCGATTGGGCGGCGAGAGTCCAGGGCGGCCATGTCGCAGTGAATCATGTTAAAAGACCTCCGCCGCCGCCGTTGCTCACGCTGACGTTAATTCCGAGCATGCATCCTTTATGATCTTTACAGTCTGCGTCGCAGCAGTGGGACACACACAAACACGGGCCGCAATTTATACCCACTGCAGTACAGCATGGCTCCAAGGCGGGAACGTATTTAACTGCAGCTGTGTTCCGTTAACATATATGTACCTATGTAATTTACAATGGACGTTTTAAACGTCGGACCGCCGCGACCGAACTTGACCATCGGGAACAAATGACAGTCGAAAATTCAAATCGCTGCGACGGGAAAATTGCTAGCTAGCGCCCACGCCGCCTTTGCGTACTTCTCACCGACCCAGAAAAACACGGATTGTCACGCAAGAAGCGATTTCCCTTTCCCTGACAATTCAAAGGAAAGGCCAGAGATAAAGAATGATCCCTGGGTAATGTGTATTTTATCAACAGAGAGTCTCCACGCTTGGCTTTTTAGTCACAGTACAGAAAAATGGTGTCAAAGACCAAATTTGATTGTGAAATGACGGAAGCGCTGGCCATGTGCCCACTTTTCTATAAGAAGGCAAGGCTCCAGTCAGATGGCGTGACCGCGCAAATAAGAAAGACGAGCTGTCAAGCCAATGGCCGGTGGAGCCGCCATATGGCCGTGATGACATTATCTGCGGGTAATTAATATGGCATCTCGCCTGGCATCTGGCGACATTAATCTCTATGTGCGTCTTCCGGCGTCGGCACTCAATCCGAGCATCGGCGCTCAATCCGACCGCCCGACGTTGAGTTATCGCCAGCTGACGAAAAGCGCCACACTTTTCTTGGATTTCCCGCGCGAATGGCTGCGGAGACTCACCCGAGCGATTGTGTTGAAATTGTGTTGTATATAAAACATGCAGGGGACTGTGTGTGTGTTTATTGTTGTTTACAATGCTACTTAGCGGGGATTACGGCTTTTTCTTTAAGTAGCTGTTAAACACAGATCACATTTACTTCAGCAATAAAATGTCCAATTAGATTGCTTTTCACTAATTTATGCTGCACGCTGTCCACAATCCAGTTTATTTAAAAGTAATCATGTCTTATACTGCCCGTGATTAGCATACAATTAATTGCTGCATTTGGAAATGCATTTTTTTCTTTCCCACCATTTATCTTGCCGTTATCTATGAACCGCGCGGCGTCATACTGAGAGCGACTTTGAATATTTGGATCCACTCAAGTAATGAGTCATTGGGAAAGTAGTACTATTACAACTATTTGGAAGTGAAAGAGGTTTTCATCAAAAATGTCAATTGTTTGCCCCAAATCAAGCTGCTTGTACAGTGCTTTCATAAGTAATGACGTAATAGATGATCCGTCCATACGTGTCGGTCGGGTCCTATCAAAGTGCAGCGTCGTATCGATCACTATTGATGAGCGAGCCGAGCGGTCACTGAGGCCCGTGCTAATGACCTGTGATTGAACACCTTGTGCTGAGGTCCCGCAACTGGCCGCCTCATTAACTTTGGCAGCTCTCCGGTTCGACTGGCTGCATTGCGGCTCCGACCGAACCGCAGAACGCCGCCGGACGGCTGTCTGTGATTTTACCTCCGACAGGCTGGATTGAAAAGCATAAAGGGTCAACTCCTGTTCATTATTTGAGGTTTTTTTTGCTACAGCTAAAGCAGGAAAAGTAGTGATGTGCGGCAATAATATCATATAATATTATATATAATATCTAAATACCATCTTTTGACAAGTGGGGCCACATGGAACATACGTATTACGTAATGTCCAAAAATGTCATACATTTCATATTTTAGCGCCGCTAGCCGGTCGCTGTTAGCCGGTCCGTCCGCTGACACCTCCCATTGGGGAGTATTCCTCTCCATTACCGCCCCCCCCCCTTCCTCCCCCCACTTAAATAACATCAGGCCTGCCACTCCGCTCAGCGCCATTAAGGATGCGCCGGCACCGCCATGGCCAGGCAAGGGGCCTGCCCGGGCTTCTTTATAAATAGATGCGCTAGACAGAGCGAGAGGCTGGTTAGGGGAGCTAAATTATTCCAAAACAGCCAAACAGGACTGAGGCGAAAACACACACAGACACACACACAGTAGCAAGCGCCACCTTCAGTGCTTCCTCTCAGGTGTCACTTCAGGCTGACTCAATTTTACACTGTAATGGACCTTCTGGGTCAACTACTTTTCTCCCGCCTTTTCTTCTTTTATCTCTTCACAGCTCTTTTCATCCATCAGAGGCACACACACACTCGCAGCGTCGCCGGCAGTATAGTCTGTAGTACTTAATTTTCTCTAATCAAGGTGTGCGTTGCAGTTGCGCCAACTCTTCTTTACGCCGATGTGTTTCAAGCCAAAATGGGCGGAGGGTTTTTTAAAACCTCGCAGTTGTGCAAGAGCGACTTTACGCTATTGTAAACTCGCATCTGATAATCCTATAATGAACCTGCAACCTTTTTTTTTTTTTTATGACGCCCATAAAAGGAAAATCAATGTCATAAAAGTCTTGTTTATGAGACGTTTTCCTGCACAAGTGATCAGAGTATTTTAATTGCGGTGATTTTCTTCTCGGTGCAGTGTGTTGATATCCAGCAGCGGAATGTCGGCCATATTTGTTGAGGTCCATCCGCCATGTTTTTGGTTCATGTTACGTTCTAGCCGTCATATTTGGGAAGACTGTTTACTATAGCTAATATTTATTAATGCGTGTTAGCATAAAGCTGGCTAACTTTGGTATCACAAAATCTTACCAAAGTCATTCAAAATCTTACCAAGATCTTCATTAGCGCTAGCTAATGTGGGTTAAGGCCTGTTAGCATAAAGCTAGCTACATTATAAACAAATTAATTCTCTTGGTTTTGTGGCTTTTTTGGCCGGAACTGCTGTGTTCCAATTGACGTAATAAAAAGTGACGTGAACCCCCAATCCCCCCCCCCCCACACACACACACACCCCAGCCTCCATCCGCGAGACAGTAATAGATCCAAAAAGGAGGCCGACGTTGGCCCCTTTTGCCTGCTGCCGCGCTGCTCATGAACATGAGGCGGCATGGCGCTCTTGATAGATTTTTAAATTAGTGTCAGCTTGGCCCCAAAGATGCATTATTGACTGATTAGATAGAAAGCGGCCAAGTCCTTCCCTCGAGTTTCAACCGGGCCAGGTAATTGAAAAAGTGTAAAGACAAGTGTGTTCAAGCGTCTTTGCGATGTGTTGTGTTTGTCGTCTCGCAGCCGTGTGCTCTTTATCTCAGCTGGAGAAGAGAGAAACAGTCGAGAGAGGATTGAAGTATTGCGTGAAAGATCTTTATCCCAGCACGCTCAATGCGTTGCCAGTGAAGTGTTTTGTTTTTTCCTGGCCTAACTACAGCGCAGTACACAGTCCGGCTGCAAAAATGCTCCATTCAGGCGTCATAATACACAACCAGGAATCGTCAACAACGATTTTTTCCTCTTCAAGTGAAGGCCAGTGTCATTAAGTGAAAAGAAAAAATATATAGCGCTGGCATCAAGATACTATGCTATCTCTTCAAGGCCCAATGGAACAAACTCCAGGTGTTGATGAAAAAGTGACTAATGGCTATTTATGTGTGTGCAGGCTCCGACATGGCCATCTTCTGCCTGCTGTGCGGCAAACGTTTCCAGACGCAGACGGCGTTACAGCAGCACATGGAGGTCCACGCCGGCGTGCGTAGCTACATCTGCAGCGAATGCAACCGAACCTTCCCCAGCCACACGGCGCTCAAGCGCCACCTGCGCTCGCATACAGGTCAGTGAAGGCACCGCGCAGGCAATTTGAAACGCCTCCTTATTTTGGATTCTCTCAAACGTCGGCGATTAACCACGATTTTGAGACGGCCTTGCGGCTTCATTGTACACGAATGAATAAGATCAACGGTTGCAAAACTAGAAACACGCACCGTAACCTCTATGGCCGTGTGCGTCCTCCTGAGAGAAGCTAGACGGGACTAAAAATAGCTTACAGTAAGTAAAAAGCCGTGTTTTATTTGGGATGGGCGCTTGCTGAGCGGAGCGGGCGCTCCTCCATTCATCTTCATTCAGGTCAGCAGTCAAATCGGTTCTGCGGCGATGGTGACTTATTTTATTCATTTGCGCGGCGCTGGAGTGCGCTGAGACCACAGCGGGATGTTAATGCATTGTTGACACGTGGCCAAATGGACGGATATGAACACATGGAAATGAATTCCATTCCCCGTATGGATGCCCCGCCACCCTCGCTCCCACCTGCTCCGCCTCCCTCGCTCTCTCCTTCCCCCGCCTCAGCAGCTTGTCTACGACCTTAAATAACAGTCTCACTGTCACGGCTGATTTAGCTCACCAGCGCTCCGGATAAATATTTGAAAGGAAAAGGCGGTGAGATGGGAGCAGTCGGCCTCCGTTTGCGAGTCGGACCAATCGGATGAGTTGGGGGGGGGGGGGTGATGCTGTACAGTACCTGCCCGCCCAGCCGGCGCGAATGTCACTAGGAATGGTTAGTCGGGTGTTAAATCACAAACGAGAGCGTCGCTTAAATATGACTTTATGTTCGGGGAGGAGGAAACAGGGATTAGGAAATGGGAAATGGGACCTGCTCGTTTACCCCCGACGGGAAATGAATGCGCCGTTCCCCTCATCATCTTATGCACGGTTTGAAGGGGAAGAAGAAGAAAATGATTATTGTGGTAACACGATAGCATAACGCTCTCATAGTATATTTGATCTGATGCTCATTTAGTTCATTTATATCAGGAGCTCGAAAATGCTCACGTGTCGATTAATATGCATTGGAAAAGAAATCGCAATATATCACAATGGGATTTGACGAGAATGTTCATCTCTTGACTTAATGTGACAAGATCTGGGGGTTTTTTTTTTTGTTTGTTTGTTTATTTGCCGGACCCGTGCTTCATTTACCTGTCTGCCGCCGCCTTATCTCGGCAACGCAGCCCAGAGCCGCCACACTGGAGCTGCGTCAAAGACGTGCAATTTAATGGTGTTTATTTCAGCATCTTAATCTGACCATCTTTATTCTCCCCCAACCACCTGCACGCTCTGCAGCGCGCGCACACACACACACACACACACACATATACACACACATACACACACGTGGCTTTATTTGCTCTTTTTGTAGGTTTACTGCATGTATGCACAGTGCATTAAAGGTTCAAGTGCACACGCTCAATTATACAGTGTTGGCAGCTGTGCCTTCTCTTAAAACACACACACACACGCGGCAGCAGACCTTCATTAATATTCCATTGTTGTTCACTGTCTGTGCCCAAGTGTGTGTATGTGTATGAGACAATTTGCCAGGGTTTTTTTTTGTGTTCGCAGCTGTATTTGAGTGAGCAAATAAAATTGGCTGCGGCCGTGCATCCTTGATTTAAAACCTATAGAATGAACACACAAACCAGCGCCCGCCCGCCCCCATTCAGTGGTGCCCTCGGGCATCGCCACCCTCAGCACTCCTTTGGGGTGTCACATGAGTGTGCGTGTTGGCAAGGGGACGCAGGTGGCGATGCCCAGGGGCACCCAAGGGTCCAGTGGCCATGTGATGCGGTTCCACCTCACTGTGTTGGGATCTTCTCATCTGTGGCCTCCCTGCTGCTGCTGCTGCTGGAAGCAAAGAATCACTCTCCAATGTTCTCATTTTCTTTTCCAACGGTAGCGGGACAAATTAGCATTAGCATGAATGTCCACGTCTGATTATGGATGTATTACAAAAGATTCACTTATTTGCATTTGATTTTATACTTGAAGTCCAAGAAGAAACATATTTGTTTGCTTTTTGGTGTGTGCGTTGCGTGAAGTATGATTTGTCCGCCGAGCCCAGACGGAATGCTCGTTATTGTCCTCACGTACTTATCTCTTCTGGTACACGATATACGCTTGTAAGTAATCACGGCTTTCAAATGCGGCGGCACACTAAATCACAGTTGTTGTTGTTGTTTTTTTTTTTAAAAGAATCCAAAAGTGAGTTTTTCGAGCGTGTCCCGATAAAGTTTACAGACATAACAAAAGAAAACAAAAAGCGATGAAAGTCAGAGAGCATAGCGTACGGGTCAGAGGCTCCCCGCTGCGTTTGCTGGAAATGAGATTTTCTATCGGATAGTAAACGATGAAGTGACACCTTATGAACGATAGCGGCGTCTAAAACACACACACACTCTTGCTGGTTATTGCTTTGAACAGAGAAACAAGACAGTCTTGCTATACAGTATGTTAGCATACCAACTGCAACTATTTTAGCAATTTTAGCTACCTTGTTCAAATTGGATTCATTCTGTACTTGTTTTTTCTGTGGGCTAAAATGACCTTTGCCTAGCATAGCATCTGCTAAAATGTTAGCATTTCCTCATTTTTCGACCTGTCCTACCTTTCAACTCGACAGCATCTGAGTTTAGTATCGTCTCTTGTGAGCATACCCTTTGCTCTGCTCTGGGTGGGGATTTACCGTAAATTCCGGACTATAAGCCGCGACTTTTTTCCAAAATTTTGAACCCTGCGGCTTATAGTCAGGTGCGGTTTATATGACGATTTTTTTCGTGATTTTTGTGATGACTTGCTTACTTTTATACACTGCGGTATCTTGAAGAAAAAAACAACAACAAAAATACTATTTTGAAACACTACTATGGCTGCTTATTCTGGCTGTGTTGCTTGTGACTATTATGAGCTTTAGTAGGAATGCACGCTAGGTGACCTGCGTCAAAGGGCTCTAAACCCTTTGTCACAGGCAATGTTGAGAAAGACATGTTAAATTATGTTATAAAAACTTTAAAAAGGCTTTCTGTGAACGGTCTTTCTTTGTAAAAAAAACGCGTGTGCACGTGCGGCTTATAGTCCGGTGCGGCTTATATAAGAAAAAAACTAAAATATCCCCCAATTTTAGCTGGTGCGGCTTATAGTCCGGTGCGGCTTATAGTCCGGAATTTACGGTATTCATGAAAATGTTACAGGATGGAATTAGGCGTCAACAAACCAATGAGCTTTGCCGTCTTGCGTATTAGCATCCCGCTCACTTGCTGCGATCAGACGGCCTAATTAAAGGCGGCTGAATGCCAGGCGCATTGTTATTCTGCCGGCGTGGCACGGCGCGGCGCAGCCGCCGGGCTCGTTGATGGATGGCCATCTCCTCCGTGGCGGCGACGCCCCTCGGCGTACAGCAGGAGGCGCTGATAACTTCATGCGGACAAATAAGGAGTGTCACATTTATTGATCCTCAACGCACACACACGCCGCCCCCATCCCTTCCCCCCTCCATCTCTCACACGCTCGTCACATTACGGGCAAGCTCGTTGCTTTGAAAGCGCCGTCTCCCGTGACAAGTGCGGCGCAGCCTGAATGTGATCAGCATTTAAAGTGCGTCTTTCATCCGGCTGACTGTCTACGCGCAACAGCATGCCGTCTGCGTACAATAAGACCTTAAATAACGTAACGCACGGGGTGGGTGAGATTGTCTCTTAGCAGCGGGCATAACGAGAAATGCAATTTATTCGGCGGCACGCCGCCGCTCGGACAGGGAGGTAATGAAAGGCATAGGTCATTGATGGAGACGTAAAGCTGCAGCGTTGCTGTGAAATGCATTCAGAAGTAGCTACTGGAGAATGTGACAGGAGGTGCTTGTGCAGTGGCTATCAGAAGTCTACACACCCCTGTTGAGAGGCCAATTTTTGATGCCCCACTGTTGTCACATTTTGTCATGTTAAGAATACTTTTTTGGAAGGTTTTCTATTGTTGGGGCACCTGTGTTTTGTGAGTTGATGTAACGTGCCTCATACCTGACCACTTTGCAGCCGGGGACCACCCGTACGAATGCGAGTTCTGCGGGAGCTGTTTCCGCGACGAGAGCACGCTGAAGGGCCACAAGCGCATCCACACGGGCGAGAAGCCCTACGAATGTAACGGCTGCGGCAAGAAGTTCAGCCTCAAGCACCAGCTGGAGACCCACTACCGCGTGCACACAGGTAAACACACGCCAATCACTTGTATCGTTTACATTTGGGTTGGGCATTTAGCAAACCGAGTCGATGCCAAGCTTGTGCCGGTTGAGAGCTTTTTGCCCTGTATTCCCCTACTAAATGGAAATCCAGAACAAGTTAGCAGATATGAAGTAGCACAGCAAGTTGTTTCTCACATTGATCACGTTGATCATTTGAAGCTCAGTTGACCAACGGCTCGACTATATTTGCGGACGCTTTTGTTCCCGTCGGAACTGTTGCTAACCCAAAAGAGCAGCACCTCGCGAATCACACAAATAGTCTTTTGGTAGTAGAAATGATGGACAAGCGTGCCGCAATATTAATTTGGTCCCTAAAACTTCTTTTAATCCGGCACCTCTATCTGGATGTCATTAGACGATGCGTGTGTCCCTACTGCTGAGTGGGAATGAGCTTTTCCGCTAATGCATTCATTGTCACACATAGTGGCTGCAGCACATGATGTGCTACTCGCACGCACGCACACGGCAGAGCAGAGCAGATGCATATCTTTGTTGCCGCGCTACAGTAAATGAATGTCTCCAAAGACTGCCTATTGATCGGGGTATATTTAGAGCCCCATAAAGATGTTGACACTGTGATAAGCTAGCCTGCGCCGCCAAAGGGAGCTCAGCTAAGACTGATCGGCGAAGCCCATCGGGACACTTGTGCTTCCTTGCTGTTTCCCTCGCACACAAATTCGGTATTTCAAGAGTTTTCAAACTTTTTGACCCCGGGACCCTCTTACAGACATTTTTCATCCTAAATTGTAAATAATGGAAATTAAAATGCGCAATAATGTAAACAAGCGACTTTAAAAACTACAGCTGGCCCAGCTCGAATTGACACGCACGGCACACGCGCCCATCTCCCTTTCAATAAGACACACTATCAAGGCAGGCTCTCCGATAATTGGCTCCCACCTCCACACGCATCCAACTCCTTTTTTGTAGAGGGGGCTGCGCAGCGGGGGAGCTCGAACGCCAGATAACGAGAAGGAGCGACAAGCTCGCCGTCAAAGGCCACCTCACATAAAAGGCAGCCGCTTGATGAATCATCGACAAGCGCCGCGGAGCCTGACTCCCCGCCCCCCTCCCCCCGCAAATGCCGATGCCGGATCAATAGCGCCGGGGAAGGGGGCATTTGCGATTCATTATTAGCCGCTTATGTGAGGCCACCTTGTTTACAGTGCGGTTATCGATATCAGCAGCCGTCGGGCTGGCCCACGTGTATTTACGCTTATTGGCTTCCTTGGCACGGTCAAGGTCAAGCAGGGGAGGCGGGCCACGTCTGGGACGGCGGCGACCTGATCATTTGCCATCCCCCTCTCTCCCAATGCTTCTGGCAAAAGGTCGCCATTTACATGTCTTAGATTGGATCGTCCCCCCGACATCGCTCACATCAACGTTAGCTCACTTGGCATCATTAGCGCGCAGTTAGCGTTGTTAGCATGAACTATGCGTTCCGGTAGGTATCGTACTCCACAGTCTCGGCCCGTTTTCTCGACACGCTCGGATATTCGACGAGTCAGTACAGGAGAGCCTTGTTGTCTTCAAACAAGGTCCGCTTATGAATTGGGCTTTTTCCTCAGGTGAGAAGCCATTCGAGTGCAAGCTGTGCCACCAACGATCCAGGGACTACTCGGCCATGATCAAGCACCTGCGCACCCACAACGGCGCCTCGCCCTACCAATGCACCATCTGCCTGGAGTACTGCCCCAGCCTGTCGGCCATGCAGAAGCACATGAAGGGCCACAAGCCCGAAGACATCCCTCCGGACTGGCGCATCGAGAAGACCTACCTGTACCTCTGCTACGTCTAAACGCAGGAAGGTATTGGGGAAGGAGGGAAGGAAGGAAGGATGGGGCGGGTAGAAGGGGAATGTAGTTTGAAGGCGCGAGGCCAAGCTGTGCAAAAGAACGAAAGACCGATTAGCGTCTTTTCTTGCAAAAGCAATGACAAACGAAGGGTCCTCCCGGACAGACGTCGAAGTCTGTTAGTTCGGAATCACCGGGTGGGTCAAGTGCGCATTGTGTTCCTTTCTTTATTTCTTTCAGTTGTTCAGGTCGCCTCGTGACGGAAACACGAGAGCTGCAGGGAAAGTATTGCTGCTACAGCGTTGACAGATTCTCAAGGGCTATCGGACCCAGACAAAATAGCATTTGGTAGAATCTCGAAGCATGTGACATAACGGATGTTTGTTTTTTTTGTCACTTCTTTTGCTTTCACCTACCAATCTCCACACAAATTCAGGTCACGTGATGATGATGATGACAATGTGAGGAAGAAAACTTAACACTTTGTGTTTGTGGTAGTTGCTGTTGCAACTGATACGAGTGGAGACCTCTGCCAAGGACAGCCAAAGCCCCATTTGGATCACTACCAAATTGTGTACATACATACCAGATAGCCACCATTTTTGAAAATCTACCGCTAGCAATGTTGGTGAGACGCCAAAGTGAAATGGCTTCTTCCTTTTTGTATCTTTCTGAGCTTATATCTTAAATCGTTTTTGTGTCATGGCGCTAACGAGACAAACGACCAAACAATCCCCAATTGGATCACTGTTGTTGATGCAGGCCCTCCAAATCTGCTCAAAAGCCTTCTTGGTCGTCTCGCTAACGCGCCTCCTTTAGCGAGAATGGCACTTAATCGAGTAGCCCGACATTTGCCCAATTTTGATTATCCGCTGAGAAATGAATGCAAATTCAAAAAAATGGCCGCCCATTCAAAACAAGAATACCTGGAGCAGCATTGAAATTGATTTTGTTCTTTTTTTGTTTTGTTTGAACACGCAGACCTCTGGCAAGGCCAAGAAAGCCTTGGCTATTATTGGTCGGTCACCAAAATGGATGGAGCTTCAAAAAAAAAAAAACATTGTATGCCCAGCAATGTTTTCACTTCTTCCTTCTTGGTGTGGCGCTAACGAGAATCCACACTTGAGAAAATTCCCCAAAAGTGTCCTTAGTATAAGAATTGTTGGGTATGCACAGAAATTGGACAATTGGAGCCTTGCCCCACGACTCCAGCAAAAATGCCCACCGAGTACTTGAACGTCGGCAGGTCATGTCGATTTTTTTTTTTCTCCCCGGGATAGCCCCTGAGAATCTTCAGCCGGTCGGAATATGCAGTAGATGACGAATCGGGAGCGTTGAAAACAAATGATGAACCTAAATGATCAGTTGGGTGGGAGGGGGAGGGGCTTCACATTGCTGCTTTTTTTTGGGGAGGCCGTCAGTCTTCCCAGTCCGGGTGTCGAAAGACTGACTTATATTTTTGTCCCGCTCTGCATCATCATCGATCAATGTATCGCCGCAATTACGACAACAGTTTCTGTTTGATATCAGTCCAGCTTTATATTCACATTAATCACAGCAATACACCGCCGCAATCTGCGTATACTCTCATTTATCTCACACTAACCACAAAAAAAAACGTCAGACTTGGGAAAGAAAAACGGCTGCTCTCGAAGTAGTGAATGTCGGAAATAGGCCGGTGCCATCGTGAATGTGAAAAGACTTGCACGCCAAGCTTGGCTGGGGAATTTGGGAGCCCGAAAACGCCGACCGCCCGGCCCGGTGAAGGAAAGTCACTGCTATCCAAGGAAGCGAAAGCGGGAATTGTCAACTGGAGTATTCGGGTGATTGCCGAAGAGGGGCGGGACCAATAGGGCGATGGAAACGTGGACTCTTTTCTCTGTGGTTTCATCTCCTCGTTTTCACTTCATACTTGAATTACCTCATTTTGTGACCTCATGGTTTTTTTCTTGTTTTTTTGTTAACCCCGTGTTTTGTTAGCGTCGCGAGTCGGAAAGATGCATTGCACAGCGTGACGAAGCTGTTTGTGTGTGTGTGCGTGAGCGTGTGCATGAGCGTGTGTGCGCACGCAGACACACATTTCAAAAGTGCCGCGGCAGCGATGAGATTTAGTTTGTGCGTGCTACCAAATTTGGTATTATTACTATTAACCGCGCTTGTTGGAGTCAGCAGGTTGGTCTTTTTTTATTTGATTTTTGTCCTTTTTTTGTGTGTGTTTGTTAAAAAAAGCTACCTCTCTTAAGTTCATGTTTTGGCAAAAGCACATTTTTTCATCATTGCTACTTCATCTCACGCTTACGTTTTTTTGTTCCTCCAATCTGAGTCGCCGGATTTCCTCAAATAGCGGCCCCCTCTCAAATCATTGTTGTTGAACTTGACAAATGCCTTCCCGCCAGTCGACACTGCCCTCAGGGAGGGTGAAGTCGGAAGTCAGTTTAGCTCGCTCTGTTGCTAACCAAAACAGCAGCCGCTACCAAGTTGCATTTTTGGATGAATGAAAATGTGGGGGTCATCATTGGTCCATGTTTGTTATTTTGTTTTTGTTTTTTTATGTAAAAGCCTCATCCCTACACCCACGCTTTTGCTTTTTTTTTTAAAGCAATGCTTACTTGATGCATTTTGTTTACTGGCTCCCACGTTTATTCACTTTTTTTATCTAATGCGATTTTTTTTTTTTTTTTTTGCATATTCATGTTTGTCACCTGATTTTAACTCCCAATTATTTGTTGTGTTGGTTCTTATACCTAATCTCCCACTTATTTGTGTTTTTAGTTTGCCTAATGCCCTTTTTTTTGTATTTATCCAATTTATCCAAACTTCACTTATTTGACTTTTTCACCCATTCACCGCTTATTTGCCGTTTTTTGATGATGTTGTTTATTCACTTTTGCCTGATTGCCACTTTGTCATGTTTTTTTTTTTAATTTACCTGATCTTCTGCTTATTCATGTTTTTAATTTACTGGCTACCCTGTTTATTGGCTGTCTTTTTTTTTACCTGGGCCACCCCCGGGGCCACTATTTGAGGAAATACGTTCATTTTAAAGCAAAGAAAAAAAGTCAAAAAATTACCATAATCGAGATTGATGAATGGGGATGTAGTCCGAGAGAACATTTTGGGATGGAAGAAAATAATACAAAAAAAGCAATTTTGAAGCCTTAAGTGATGCGCAAAATGAGGAGGAAGATAAGAGGAAAGCACTATTGCTTCGCAGGTTCAAAAACGAACGTAGACACTTGAACATATGTGAATAGACTTGTAGTTTTGTAATGTGAACGGTGGATCAAATGGTGCTGGAGGTCTTTTCTGGGTTAGGGTTTTTTGCAGCGTGCGATGGACAATTGGACGTTTAGTAATCATCAACACAAAAAAAAGTCAAAAAATGAATTCCTGAACAAGATTCAACGGAGGTGATTTGATATTAAAAAAAAAAAGCAACAAATTGTGATATTTTTGTATTGCGTGTCAGTCCTGTCTATTTTTTTGTGGAGAGTCTGAGCAGGGCACACATTGGTCTCTTTTTTTTTTTGGGCTTTTGTTTTGTTTTCTCTGGGTGTAATTCTTGCCTTGCTCCTCTTTGATATCGTGTGAACATATTGTAATAATAATGATAATAATAATAAGTGTTGCTTTCTGGATGTCAATTACATTGTAGGTGAAGGACAAAAAAAAATCTTACCGCCAACTTTATTTGGGATGACAACAACGACAAAACAAAAGAAAAAACGAGAGTACTTGTCACTCACCATTCTATCAATCAAACTTGACCGTGAGCTTGTTATTATTATTATCTTTTTGTATTATTTGTTTTGTACTTGAAAAGAGTAAAAGAGAAGGGATGGCACGTCCCGTAACACTGTGAGCCGAGAGGTTTGGGGATTTTTGTTTCTTACCCCACGACATCACCTGCAAATATCAACAGCAAAACAATCTCACAAATCAATCGTTACCCACAATGCAACACTTACCCGTCAAGTCAATGACGTCATTGTCCTTTGAATGTTTTCTCCTTTTCCTGTGCGCTTGACAGTGTGTATAGCTATGCGTGTGTGTGCGTACTCGTGGAAAAATGCACTAAATCAGATACAAAACTTCTATTCTATGCCACTGTTTATTTTTTTTCTTTCTATGTTGGAAAATGATGTAACTCTATATACTTGTTGGCATCAATATCGTTCTTCCCTCAGTGTTCCTCTACGATGTTTTTTCCCGTACTGTTTGTGTGCCTAAACATGGAAATTGTTGGGGGGGGGGAGACGTGCTCTGTTTCTGTATTTTCGGATAAAAGATTTTGCCAAAAAAACTGGAAAAACAAATGTTGTCTGCCAGCAGCCATGGGATGTCATGATACACATTTTTTTCTTCAGAATTCGTGGGCTATTGATTTGATAGTTTAATTTGATTTTCATTCCCTTTTTTTTTTTTGTTAAACAGCAACAGGTTTGCTGACATTAAAAGAAAATTTATCAGGAAAAAAAGTATATCAATAGACTGTTGACACCATCTTTTCTTCCCCTTAATTCAACCATGAGGTAATGTGGCACCTTGACATACAAGTGGCCCAAAATATTTTTTGACACTCTATTTGATTGTCATTACTGTATATTTTTATAATGTCCAGTAATATTGAGTTCTATTTTTCTTGTTTATAAAAATTGGAAGCAAGAACAGATTAATTGAAATTCCATTCATTTCAGTGGGGAAAGACGATTTGAGATACGCGTATTTTGAGTAAATAGGCATTGTATCTCAAGGTAACGCTGTACTTTTGATTGATTATTATTTGTTTCTTCTTCTTCCTCCAACATGATGCTTTTAGGGCGCGTGGGTAAAAAAAAAAACAGTGGCACTCATGGCATCCCTGGAGCAGGCACTTGTACGTGTGTGTGTTTTTGGTGTGGTGTTCCTTCTCGCCATTTCACGCCCATGTGCCATCAAGGTCTCCACGTATGTTTAAAAGAATATTGACAACATGTAAAAAAGAAAAAAAAAAAGCGCCAAGTTATTTTATTTTTATCCAAGCACTGAGGACCAACAAATTTGCTCCGTTCGGACCAAGCGTAACAATTTTCTTTTTAAGCATAAAAAAGCTTTTTTTTATTGGTTGTTTCTTTTCCATTTTGGTGGCAACACAAGTGCCAGTTCAGAAGTTGCTCTGTATTATTAAGAAATTTAAAGATGATAGTGTTTCTTTTTTATTATTTTAATGATGATGATTTGAATTGCTATAGTTTTTGTCTACCTCAGCACCCAATCTTAGCCTAATCGTAGAAGGTGCCCAATTATTTTTTTAGTTTTTCTTTTGTTTTTTGTTCTCTTATCTTTTTTTTTTTGTTCTTATCATTGAAAATTGCATTAGAGCTTTGCAAAAAATTAAAAATGTCCTTTGTCTTTTCCAACGACAATGTGCGATTTTTTTTTTTTTTCACAACTTCCCACTGTGGCAACATGTTTTCATATGTCTCGCCACCGTCTGTTAATATTGATGTTACGTTTTGTTTTTGGATTCATTTCCATGTAGAATCAGACGCATCACTTTGTAACATTTCAGTGTTCTCTGATGGAGTGTGAAAAAAAAATGAAATAAACATTTAATGCTGCAGGTCCTTCCATGTTGTCACTAAAGTCGTCAATGTTGTGCCTTTTTGATCGTGAAAAAAATATTAAAGAATTTTTTCTTTGGGGTTTTACATCCTACTAACAGTATATTGTCTTTTTGTAGTGAGTGGATTGGTTTTGTTTGTTTTTTATTTATGGGTTTCATTATAAAAATCAATTGTACACACAGGAAATAAACAATGGACTTTATGTCAGTTGTCTTTGTACTCTCACTGGATTTTTGTCCCTTAATTTTACACCAACCATTGTTTTTAATTATCTATACGTACATTCCTCCTAATTACAAAAGTAAAGTCTAATTTTTCTATTATTTTTCAAACTCGGGGTGCTACTAAAGAATGGATTAAAAAGAATACAATAAAGTAGATCAAATTATTTATAAATGATTGCAAAATGTTCTTACATTCTGTAAAAATAGTTGGAAATCTTTGTTGTACTACATAGCTGAGTAAATGTAGAATTTTGATTGTTTCCCTGTTTCATTTCAAATATGTTTATTTGTTAGAATAGTTTGATTCCAAGCACATGCGCAGTCTGCGCCGATCTCGCCGGTGGAAGGCGACAAAAATGGAAATGGCGCCCCCTGTTGGAGTAAAACAACTCTAGCCCTACTTCGCTCTGTTGATTTTCATGTAGCCCGCAATTAATTCTTGGTGATTTTACAGGGGAGTCATTTATACAATTTAAGTGTTGTTATTAAGCTTCTTAGCATCTATGCTACCTGACGGACTGACTGTGTTATCTTCATTTTCTGTCGTTTTGACAAGGAGTGGGGGAAATTGTTCACTGCTCATACTTGAATGTTATTGGGGCCAATGAGGAAGGAAGGGAGGAAGGAAGGAGCAAAAGGGAGGAAGTCTGCGTCATTTAATATCTTGAGATAAGCCATCACCTTTGGTCTGAGCCTTCTAAGGTTAACATTCATTCCATTGAATTTGGTAAAAAGAATTTTCGTTTGTTTTTCCACAAAACCGTAAAATACTTTTATCAAATGACTTCAAGCTGGTGAGTTGAAACTGCTGTGTAACGACATATAAAGCACACTAAAATCAGTTTATTTCATTGAAAATCATTTGGACTAAAATTATCAAGGAGCCAGCCAGGACTTCAACGGAGAAATGCACAGTGACAGCGCCGCTCTCTGGCTGGGGGAGAGAACTACAACGTCGTCAGTAGGCTATCACAACGACTGTAAGAGAACATCGTGGTCATGACACACTTGATAAATAATTTGCCCATTGATAATGTGACGTCCTAAATAATGTATGGGGGAGGCATTGGGATTTCATAAATGAGTGACGTGGATAAAGCGGCTGCCTCCGAACTCCTTTTCTCTTTGCCACGGAGCCTGGAAATTCTGGCGTCAGGCCACTTGCCACACAGACCACAGCGTGCCTAGCGTAATGCTGTAGGCCACCACGGCCAGCAGGTAGACCCTGAAAAGCATTACGTCCAGAACATAGCCCACCTGCAGCCACTCCTTGGCCACCTCGTTGCCGTAGTCTCGTTTCTCCAGGTAGTTGCGTATGGCGGTCACCTCTTGCAGGATGTCACTCACCACGGGATCCCTGTGGGGGGGCAGGCCCCGAGCCAGCGCGGCGGCTTCCCTCTGGTGCCGCCGGCCAATCTCGCAGGTGTGACGGAGCGCCCGGTTCTCGCCCTTGTAGTCGTCGTCATCGTCCATATCCGAGGCCTGAGGGGACAGTCTGGAGCACAGCCGGTGCTTCTTGCGGATGCAGAAGAGGACCGGAGCTCTCTCCAGAACAAAGTACCTCAGCCAGTGGGGCACAGGGGGCTGTAGGTCCTGCTTGTGGACCAGACGCACGATCAACACTGTTTCCGTCAGGCTGATCACCAGGAGGGCCATGCAAACGACAAAATACACGCCTACGGCACAGGCCGGACGGACGAGATGGGTCAGTCGGACAGACGAACGGGGCCCCCCTCACCCCGCGGGGCGGCGATCGCTCACCTATCAGCGGCGTTCCGATGGCGGTGGCGGGCAGGGTGTCGGATACGATGATGAGGAAGACCGAGTATCCCAGCAACAGGGTGATCTTGAAAGAAACTCTCTCACCGCTGTCAGGTGGCAGATAGAAGCCCACGATGTCCATCACCATGAGGAAGATGCTCGGCAGCAGCAGGTTGACCGTGTAGAATAACGGACGGCGCCGGATCACCACCTGTCGACATGCTTTGCTTTGGTTTCATCCAAACGATGGACCGGGGGCCATTTTTAGCCCGCTGTCTGTTATCGAGCAGCCCGTAGCGTAAATCCAAAGTAACACTTTACTGGACTCACATGGAACTTCATCTCGGCGTAGTAGTCGTCGTCATCCACGCTGAAGATTTTGTAGTTGGACAGAATGTGCAGCAGCTCCCACTCTCCTTGGTTCATGAAGACGCTCTTGTCCTCCCTCAACTCCTCGGGGCTGCGCATCAACGTGATGTTGATGTCGTCAACTGCCGACGGAACATAATATCAGTGGCGGCGTGAGTGCATCGAGGCAACGTCTCGCCCCAACAGCAGGAGCGGACAGAACACGGAGCCACAAGCCCGAGCCTTTTTAATGAACTGCAATCCGAACGAGTGCGTGGGCCCATACTTGTGTGGAGCCAGCTCTGGAAGGTCAGGCTGCATTTCTGGACATCAAAAGGGAAGTTGTAGATGTTGAGCGTGCAGGCGGTGACCACTTGGATGGGTTTGTAGTTGCGCACCAGTCCGTCGTGGCTCACGTAGACGTACGGGATGTCGGGGGACTTCCCCACGTCCACGCTGCGTGTCGGGATGACAGACGGCGCAAATTTCGACAACATTTCTGGCAAGGCTCCAAAAGACGAGCAAACGAGCGAACGGACGGACGAAGCTCACAACTCATTGATGAGGATATCCGGCACCCAGATGTTGGCAGTCGGGAGAGAAACTTGTTTGACCTGGTCAAAGTCTTGGGGATTCCAGACGAGGAATTCATCCGTCCATGACTTGAAGGTTCAAGAATAGCACAATCGTCACAAAAATCCATATCTATATAGAAGCTGGTAAACAGCAGAGCCACCTTTACCTGTCTGTACCACACGTACGTCGTCAAGACCTGGTTCTTCTCATCCTGTTGAAACAGGTGAAAGGGGGAAATGATAAAAAAAACAAAAACAGATGTTCAAAATATTCAATTTACCAGTTTCCGTCAATCCTCACCACATTGAGGATGGAATAGACCATCAGATCGATGGCCACCAGGGTGGACGTCCGCCAGTCTTTTACCGGTCGCACCCCTTTCTTGTAGCCGGCGCTCAAAAACTCCGAGAGGCGCACCAATGTGGCGTTGGCCAAGCGGCCGCCGCCGCCCACTTGCTTGGCTGAAATATTTGCAAGCGTTCACTCAGCGGTTTGCATTTGCTGCCATTTGATTGGATGCCACTGAGCAACAATCATGTCAACAGATGTCTGCCAAAGGAGAATGCTTACCTGTGCACGTCCCTTGAATAAGGAAGAAGAGAAACATGGCAAAGCAGGCTGATGTGGCTCTCATAGCGAGTCCGTCCTGTTGTGAAAATGTGCTTAGCGTGTCCCCATTTGGCCCGGCTCTCTGAGAGGCCCCTCCTACCTGCCCAAAATGTATGCCGTCTTAGCTAATGGAGCTTTAAAAATTGCATTAATATAGACCTTTCCACTGTGGCGCACTTTTCATATTCTCATCCTGACTATTAGGAAGCCACCAGGGAGGGGGGGGAATAGGAGACGCAGCCATCGCCCAACTCGGAATGCTTTTTATTGATCTGTTTTGTGGCGGCAGTGGCGGGGATGAAAGTACGTCGCTCCCCTGGGTGCCACCGGCTCATTATGCACTATCGCTTAGTACATTTCCACGGCTGGGAAATCATTACGACGGCTTTGCCTCCCTCCCTCCCTCCGTCATCTTCTGTCTCTGTTATATTTTGCGTGCCGCCGAGTTGCGTTACACCCAAGAGCACAAGGAAACATAGGCATGACAGATATGTTTTATTGAGAGCAACACTCGAGCAGGTTAGGAGCAAGTTTGATGAGAGTGCTTGAAGAGTAAATTGTTGAAGTTCTTGTGCTCTAAATCTCTAGGGATTGGCATCACTTGTGTTGTTTTCTATTTTGGAGCACAAAGAATCTCACGCGTGTGGTCAGGCGAAGCTCCAGCTGGCCCAAAACAGCAGCAGGGTCCCGGCGTACACGGCCAGAATGATCAGGTAGAGGCGGAAGAGGAAGCGGTCCACTTTGGAGCAGAGCGCCAGCCATTGGGACTGAGCCCAAGACTCTGAGGTCTCCTGGGAAAAGGCCAGACGGATGGAAACCAGCTCCCTGAGGAGATGCTCCAAGCTGCAAGGATTTTCCCCGATGTCGGCGGGCGGGCCCGGCTCCTCTTCCGGCGAGGGCTCAAACTCCAAATCTAGGAAGCAGATCCAAAAAGGCTCAAGGACGTTGCTCGCAGAACCACAACACAAAATCTGGAAATCTTTCTACCTTCGGAACGGTCGAGCCGGTCCAGGCTCACAGCGGAGCTCTCGGAGAGGCCGTACTTGTCCAGCAGGCAGGCCGACGCTGACATTTCCCGGACCTCCTTTTGGCTGTGGTGGAGCAGCTTGACCACCAGGATGGACTTGATCAGGCTGAGCATGAGCAGCGCCATGCACACGGCAAAGAACACACCTTGCGCCGCAAAGAAGTTGGGTGGGGTTTTTGGTTAAGATCAGTGGGAACGACTGTGATGGAAGAGAAACGTAGCGCTTTTCCTGCCTATGAGCGGCGTGGCCACGGCGGTGGCGGGCAGCTCATCCATCAGGTTGACTCTGAAGAGGGTGTAGCCCAGCAGTGTGCTGATTTTGAAGCCGATGCGGGTACCGCTGCTCACGGGCAAGTAGAAACTCATCACATCCACCATCATGAGGAAGATGCTGGGGATGAGGAGGCCCACTACGTACAGCAGGGGGCGCCTTCGGATCAACACCTGCGGGGGCACAAAGCCAAGTTTGCTTCAAAATGGACGCCACAAGCAGAAAACAAGATAGTGACTAGCTTTGTGTGCAGCGTCACATGTTAAATGTGTTTGTTTCCCCAAAATGATCTCGTATAGTGGCTGAAGTTGTCCTTCATCAAACAGCCCTGGGCTGGCTCCTTTGAGCTGCATGAATGAATAGCAGCAGCAGCCATGCCTGGCCGGCGGGTGGGCGCTCGCTCCACCTGCAAGGGGGCTGCCTATGCATGGGGCCATTTGCCTCGCCGCTAACAAGACGCTCATTGATCAGTCAGCCGCTGAGACAGTCTCATTATGGTCCTTCGCCCTTTGCCTGTCTATCAGAGGCTCTCTTCTTCTCGCAAACAGCCCCAGCCTCATCAGCTGCCATTAGCTGGCTAGACCCGTCCGTCCTTTTGTCCGCAAATGTCACATGCGGCCAATATGACAGATACAAAGTTGGCGCACATGGAAACGGACGTGGGCGTAGTCGGCGCGGTCCTGCTGGAGGCGCCAGTAGCGCGCCGGTATGGACAGCAGCTCCCACTCGCCATCGTTCATGAACTGCCGCCGATCGTTAGCGATGGCCTCCTCGCTGCGCCACAGAGCCAAGTCGATTTCCTTCACTGCACGGAGGAAGCGATCAACAGCGTTAATCACGCACTGGAAACAATCACGCTTTTGTTCATTTTGCACGCTCAGACTGTATGCACAACACGGTGCCGCCCGTCCGGCCCGCTTGAACTTTGCCGTCTTTACAGACAAGGGAAAGCCCGCCCACCGGAATGTAGCCAGCTGCGGAAGGTGAGGCTGCAATTCTGCTTGTCGAAAGGGAAGGCAAACATTTCCAGGCTGCAAGCCAGGACCACCTGCATGGGCCGATAGTTCTTGACGCACCCCGACGCGTTGACGTAGACGTACGGGATGGGCGGCGACCTTCCCTCGGCCACGCTGCACGCAGATCGAGGCCGACAAACGTCAGTACGTATCATTAGATCATTTCGTGTCATCGATGTCGACCTACAGTTCATTGACGATAATATCGGGTATCCAGATGGCGTCGGATGACAGCGAAATCTCGTTGATCCCGTCAAATTGGTCCGGGTCCCAAACGAGGAACTCATCCGTCCAGATCTAAATAAGCACACATGAGAGTTTTTTTGGAAAGCGTTGTCATTCATGTTACGATGAGACGAAACTCACCTGTCGGTACCAAATACTCGCTGTAATACTCTGCGTTTTGGAATCCTGAAATGAAAGCCAGCTTAGTCTTTTTGAAAGGCTACAGCGGAAAGTAAACTTACCACATCAAGGACAGACTGCAAGATGAAGTCGACGAAAACGGTGGTCACGCTGGTCCAGTTCTGAACGGGACGAACCCCGCGGTCGTAATTCCTCAGCAAGGCTCTCGTCAGCTGATTCAACGCCGATCTTTTTGGCTTCTCCGGAATACTTTGAGCCATGTGGCCGCCCACAAGCGACACTGATGAAGTTTGAACAATCGTGGTCGTGAACTGACAACATCGGTTCTACTTGATCTTGAAGATGTTTTAGTCCACGTGCATGACCGTCTTTCAAAATATTGCAGTTAAAGATTAGCATGAGATTAGTTTTTTTTTCTTTTTTTAAAGCTACTGTATTTCAATGAAAAGAAGAGCATCTTACCTGTCAACAGTAGCAAGCAAATGACAGACATTGAGCTGGAATTCTTTTTCTTCTCTCTTCTTTTTCTTCTTCTTTAATGGCAAAATATCCTGAGTGGGATCAAAGAGGAGCTCGAAGTGGTTCGGAGTGAAGAGCCAGAACACACACAGGGCTAGTGTAGACATTTTCTTTTACGATATTGATCTTCACCAACCCGAGTAAGCTGATACCGTCCATGGAATGATGAAACGCACGAGACAAGATGCGCCCTCAGAGACAGACTATCGTCAACATCAATTAAATACAATTTTTTTTTTTAAGTATATATTTTTTTGTCGTTTTAACAAAAGCAGAAGAGAAGACTTATTATACCATTACGACTTTTCGCTGGCTTTCTTTCTTCGACTAACATAAAATAAATGACTAAAAAAAAAAAGGGGGGGTGATAGGATTCTGACTTTTCTTCTCACACTTTAAAGTGAGAATTCATAAAGTCAGAATTCTGACTTTGTGCATTCTCACTTTAAAGTCAGAATTCTGACTTGATTCTCAGAATTCTGACCACTTTAAAGTCAGAATTCTGGAAATCCTCTTCTGTAAATGACAGACTAGACAAGTGATGGGGACAATAAATGATTGACGTCGTTGCTGTGTCCCTCAACACGCCTCCTTGTCAATCACGCCGCGGCTGCGCGCACGCCGCCGGGCCGAGCACGCGCGCGTCGCTTGCCGCTCTCCGCGTGTGACAGATGGCGTGCCAGTGACTCCGCACCCGGGGCTGAAATTTGAAAACGGCAAGAAATTTGGTTGCGATTTTGCGATGAGAATCGAAGAGAGCGAAAATGGAGAGAACTCAGCCAACTCGGTGAGCGCAAAAAAAAAAAAAAAAATGGACGTGAGTGGAATTAACACAAGTGACATATGAGCGTGAAAGGCCCTAACTAACCGGACTTGTGTAACTAACCCTAACGCCGAAATCTCGACGTGGTTAAAGTTGGATTTTTCCTCTAATTATATTGAGAATCAACATAAGACAAAAAAAAGATAGCGCTTGCATTTTTTTTTTATTGTTGGATTTAATATAAACAAGTATTGGACATGAAGCGACATATTTTTCTCAAACGAGTTATGACATACTGCATTTGAGACCTATTTTGGTGATTTCTCATTTGTCCTTTTAGGGTGTTGTGTGACGTGCACTGTCTAATTCTGACATATTTTGACATTTAGTCATCCGGCAAGTAAACAAATCATTTCAACTCATCTTGTGTGGAAAGCAATGGGAAGTCGTCAATTTGTTGTTGTTGTCCCCACCCCCCCCCACCCCCCAACACTGATAGTATTCAAACGTAAAACTATTCCTCTGTGTCCTCAAACCTGTCATTTATTTATTTATTTAAACTGTGTGTGTGTGTGTATATGTTTGTGCGAGAGTGAGTCACAGTGGCTTTGTGATGTAGTCCGGTGGCATGCCGAGCAGAATGATAAACAGAAGCCTGTCCTATCCATGTCAGCAGCTTAAAATAGAGGCAAAGCGAGCGCTCTCCGATATACCCGGGACACCATATAAGTCTGGTCCCCCTGCTCTGGGCTTTGTGTGTGTTTGTGTGTGCGTGCAACGCGTACACCTGTTTTTGTAATGACAGGCTTTATATAGCGCGGCAGCCCGCCCGCCTGCCCTCACGCAACTCACTGAGCTGCCTCCGTCCGCTTTGTATTGAAACGCTTCATGTGTCCACAAGGTGAAAACACGCCTGGTGCTCGGTTCAAATTGTCCTCACTCGCCGTGGTTTGATGACAATGACTTGATGACCCGCTCGCCGTCTTGGCCTCGTATGACGACGACGGCTCGGCATTTGGCGTCGCATCCTCGAGGGCTCTCCTGATTGGAACCTGAAAAGCTCAGATTGGTCAATGACGTGCATCTATTGTTTTTGTTTGGACAGCAGACCGAGATGCTGATCAACCAGCTGAGGGAGATCACCGGGGTCCAAGATCCTCACCTTCTCTGCAGAGCCTTAAAAGTAAGGCAAAGACGTCCGATCGAGTGTGACGTGTGCGTGTTGATATCTGGAGTACGTTCGCGGCCTTTATCTTTTCCCACCTTATCTCCTGAAGGCCGGTCGGGGTGACATCGGACACGCCGTCGGTCTCCTGACAAGTCAGCCGGTGGAGGTTGGGGATGGCGGAGAGCCGCAAGAGTTGGGGACACCCACAGTGGCCTGGGAAGGCCACAAAGGTGGGATACACAGCCTTCTTTATTAGCTTTCCAGATCTGGTTCGTTGCAAAACGATTCCTTTTGGTCCAGTAGAACAGAGGCCAAGTGTCGAATCTCCATGAGAAAGATTTTCTTTTCTTCAGGCGTCCACGCAGATGAACTCCAAACCGCCATCGAGCTGAGCCTGCAGGAGTCCCACAAGGCTCAGGAAGAGGAGCGAGAGTTCCATCGGTACTGCCCGTTACATTATTAGGAATGCCTTTTATGCAAGTTGGCAATCACATTCACGACGGACGCCTCGGGCAGGGCTCTGGAGGCCAGCGCCGAGGAGACCCCGGCCAGGGGTAAGAAGAAGAGATGCGAGGCCCACAGCGACATGAGCAACCCCGCCGACTGGATCCGCAAGGACGACTGGCCCGTGGGACTTCGCAACGTGGGCAACACCTGCTGGTTCAGCGCCGTCATCCAGGTGAACGCGAGCGGCGTGCTTTCAACTCCCTAGCGCCGTGGCATTTTCCGACTAGCGACGCTAATAGCATCAAGTGCTTTTTTGTTTTCATCGCGCCAACTATTGTCGATTCAACCTAGCGGCGAATACGAGCTCGGCGGTGAAATGAAATTATGCCAATTGAATCTGATCGCCGGAGTCACTCTTCAGCGCTCAGCGGCTCCATTAAACTTCCTGCTCAAATATTATCAGGAGACACATGAGTGCTCAATTTCATTTTAGTGACACATAAGACAAACTGTTCCCTCAGAGGAAGCACGCATGGAAAGTATTTAGTGCTTATTTCGGGGGAATGGAAAGTGAAATCAAAGCTTAGAAAGCACGCTTATATCGGTGAGAGTCTTCACCCCCCACACACACACAAGCGAGTCAGCAGGGTTCAAATCATGGCGGAGGGAATAAGCGCGAGCAAGGTGCCATGAATGCCGACTTGTTTTTTCACCTTGCAGTCCCTCTTCCACCTGCCCGTGTTTAAAAGGCTGGTGCTCGACTACCGCCTCTCTGAGCAAATCCTGGACAGGTGTAAGAGCCACACGGTGAGCATCGGCGGCGGATAAGACAAACGGACAGACGGAAAGCAGGTGAACGCTGAATTTTTGCCCACAGGACAAGCGGAACATTGCCTTCATGCAGGAGTTGCGCTGCCTCTTCGCCCTCATGGTGGGCTCCACGCGCAGCTTCGTGGACCCCTCTGCCGCCGTGGAGCTCCTGCGAGAGGCTTTTCGGACCAGCGAGGCCCAGCAGGTACAAGCCGTACGCGAGCCAGGGCCATGAGATTTTGGATACTGAACTACCTTCCCATTCAGGATGTGAGCGAGTTCTCCCACAAGCTTCTGGACTGGTTAGAAGACGCCTTCCAGCTGGCTGCCAACGGAGAGTAAGTTCTACAAGAGAACCAGCCGCAAATACCATATTGATTTTGCTTTTGCTTCCAGCAACGCCACCGACAAGCTAAAGAACCCCATGGTCCAACTTTTCTACGGCACCTTTGTGACCCAGCGCAAGCACCAAGGTACTCCTACCTGCGTCGGTCTTGGTGAGCTGAGCGATACGCAGCGTTCGCTGGCTCAGACTGCTTGTTTGTTGACTGCAGGTCAAGTTGTATGCAACACAGAGCAGTTTGGCCAGTATCCTTTGCAAGTCAACGGCTTCAATAATCTGGACGAGTGCCTGGAAGGAGCCATGGTGGAGAGGGACATCGAGGCGCTCCATGCCCAACACGACGAGCCGGCTGGCCGAGAGGTGGGTCGCCTTCAAATCCTTTTTTTCTGTCCTGATCGCGATTTGAGGTGTGTGTTTTTGTTTTGGGCTCTTTTTGCAGAGATGGTTCAAAAAACTGCCACCCGTGCTGACATTTGAACTGTCTAGATTTGAATTCAACACGCAGCTCGGCCGCCCCGAGAAAATACACAAGAAATTGGAGTTCCCGCAAATAATCTACATGGATAGGTGAGCGCTTGCAAATGGAAGGAAAGAAATATAGATCACAAAGAATAATACATAATAATATAAAATGATAATATATATAATAAATCATACAAATAAATATAATCAATTCAACTCCAAAAAAGTCCAAAAGTCATGACAAATTACCAGTCACAGTTGTAATAGTGTAAGGGGTTTTTGCTGACTTGGTCTTTACCAGATATCTTCACCAAAACCTGACATGTACGCACGAGAGGCGAGGAGAAGTGAAAAAAGTGAAGGAGCAGCTCGCAGATCTTCAACAGAAACTGGAATGGTAGCATACAGAGAGCCCGCTGTTGAATGGCCTCCTGCGCTTGCTGTGACCAAACGTGTTTCCGTCTAGCTATCAACGCTACGGCTCGGGCCCCAACAAGTACCCTCTGGCCGACATGCTGCAGTTTGTGTTGGAGTTTGCCTCCAGCAAACCCGCCGCACTTTCGCCGGCCCTTCCTTCATCGGCCACGGACGCCGGCCGAGAGGACGGGTGAGCTTGGAGCGCAGATGATGCGATGGAAAAGTTCTGTTTGGTGAATGGGATTGATGGTCTTCCCTCAGTGAGGCGGCAGAGGAGGAGGGGGGCTCCCAGCGCATTCCCAAGACCTGCAGCCAGCACTGCCCCCTGGCCAGTGATGTCTCCGAGGAGGAGCTGCGCTTTGTTCAGGGCTGCCTCCAGCGGTGGAGGACGGAAGTGGAGAAGGACATCCACGGTACGGGAGGGAGCCTTTTGTTTTGGTGGGCCAATATTCCAAGCGCTCGCTCCTCTCGATTCATTCCCACCTTGTTCGTGTTGTTTGGGTGCCGCAGAGCTAAAGGCCAACATCGAGAGACTCAGTCAGACGCTGGAGGGCATGTACTCGGACAACAGCCTCTGCCAGGTGATCTTTCCTCAAGTCCCGCGTCGCTTTCACCCATGGTTTGTTTTAAGATGATGTTGTCATGTCCATACTTAGGTGCCCTACAGACTCCACGCGGTGCTGGTCCACGAGGGCCAGGCCTCAGCAGGCCACTACTGGGCGTACATTTACGACCACGCCAACCAGCGCTGGATGAAGTGCAACGACATCACCGTCACAGAGTCCTCGTGGGAGGAGCTGGAACGAGATTCTTTTGGCGGCACCACCAACGCTAGCGCCTACTGTCTCATGTACATCGATGACAGGCTGCCCCATCTTATTAGCGGTACAGGAGCACCACCTGAGCTCTTTGTTTCATTTCAACACAAAGGTACCTTCTCAAAGTCCAATAACGGCAGCTTTCCGTTCAGAGCGCGCAGACGACGAGACGGGCCAGGTGCTGTGCGGGATGGACTCCCTGCCGCCAGTCCTGAGACGCTTCGTGCAACAGGACAACCGCTGGTTCCAGCAGGAGGTCAGCGAGTGGGAGGAGCAACTCTGCCAGGCAGCGGCACCTCCGGGCGAGTCGGACGAGCTCCCGGAAGCCGAGCCTCAGCTCCCGGAAGCCGGCGCCGACCGCGACCCTCAGGCTTCGGCGCCTATCGAACCCGTGCCGCAGGCCCAGGGAGCCGCTGCTGCTTCGCAAGCGGAAGCTCGGAGCCATCCAGAGCCTGACGCTGCAGGCCCGCTTGAAGGTCTTGAGGGGCTTGGAAATATGTATATATTAGCAATATGAATTCATTCAAAGGAAATAATTGTCCCCACCCTGAAAAGAATTAGACGCAGCAACAGCAGCCGCAGCCCTTCCGAGCTCAGAGTGCCAACCAGATGACGGCGAGCCCGACAACAGCGACATGGCGGAACCCGAGCGGTGTTCTGACGTCGCTGCCGTCGCAGCTGAGAGAGAGCCTCAAAGTCAGGTGAGTGGAAAGCACCTGTTTCCCCACTCTCCCCCTCCCTCCCAGTTTTGTCAAACACGGGTCACGCATTTCAAGTGCCGTAGATGTTACAGTGATGTCTTGAGGGGCATGTAGGATTCACAATGATGTTGCTCTGCTCTGCGCCAGAGTCCCGAAGTTGAGCTCGACGCTAACCATTCGCTGCCAGACCTCTCCGTGAACAACGAAGACGCACAGGAGGAGGAGAACGAGGAAGAAGTGGAGGAAACGGCTCGAGGTGATGTCGAGGCCTCCTCGGAGGAAGCTCCTCGCCGCCAATCCGATCAGGAGCAGCCCATGCCAGCGGCGGGGCGGCGGCAGGCCCAGAACGAGGTGTCCGAGGTGGAGATCCCCAACGTGGGCAGGATCATGGTGAGGGCGGACGCTGACGGATACAATGAAGAGGTAAGTATAAGCAAGCAAGGCGTCAAAACGGGATGACAAATCAAACTTGGCTTGTCACCTGCCCAACAGATGATGTTGACCCCAGCCATGCAGGGCATCATTCTCGCCATTGCAAAGGCCAGACAAGCATTCGACTCAGAGGGTCCCGAGGCCGGACTCATCAAGGTGGCTAGCTCACTCGCTCACTGGCTAACGCTCTTTTTGTTTGGAACTTCTCTTTTCACTTTATGGACGGTTGAAAATGGCTTTGGCTTCCCTCCACCAACCAGGCCTTCCACGAGGAGTACTCCCGCTTGTATGAGCTCTCCCAGGAGGAGACCACGCCGCGGGAGGACGCGCGCCTGCAGCACGCCCTTGTTTACTTCTTCCAGAACAGAGCGCCCAAACGCGTCATCGAGAGGACGCTGCTCGAGCAGTTCACTGACCGCAACCTGAGCTACGATGAGAGGTGACATAGTTTGTGTGGGCATTTTTACTTCTATTATTGCATTTAATGTCACTTATATTGTTTAGAGTTGGAAATTCCGAAATCCGACCTAATTCCATGCATGGGAAATTTGTACTTTTGAAAGCTAAAGAAATGGAGCGAGATGGGCACGGAATACTATCGACATAGATTTATTGAGGCCAAAAAAAAACCATAACATTTTCATCAACTCAACTCAATACGGAATGTAAATACCGCCATCTAGTGGCCGGATGAGGGTAACTAGTGCAACCTCCTGAATTTCCAATGATTCAACCTGCTCCCAATGTTGGTTTGGCAGAGCCATCGGCATCATGAGGGAAGCTCGAGCCAAGCTGCGCCTCATCAAGCCCGAGGACATGGACATGGATGAGTACCTGGTACTTTCATGCCAATCTTGCTCAGCAATTTGTCTACTGTGATTGACGTGTTCTAAATTTGAAATCCAACAGCAGTGGCACGACGACTACAGAACGTTCCGGACTGTCTTTGTCTACCTGCTGACCGGACTGGAGCAATACCAGCACGGCAAGTAAGTGTTCCGCGTCGCTGAACAGCTTCCACAAAGCCTGATTTTTTTTTTTTTGCTGCATTCCAGAATGCGCGAGGCTCTGACCTACCTGGCTCACGCCTACGACGCCAACGCCGCCCTGCTGGCGAGCGGAGAGAAACGCGGCGTGGACACGTCTCTGATTGCACTGTACAGGAGAAAGTGCCTCACGGTGTGGTTCCAGATTGCTCAATTTCAATGATAGGAATCCCGCTTCTAGAAATATCCTTTCTTACTCAATACATGGCCGAGGTCCGACTCGATATCAGACAACATTCAAATCAAGCGACTTCCACTGGAGTGCAGAATTTGTTTTTATACTTGTTCCAAGAATTGTGAGGTCCTTTTCGTTCTCCTCTCAGAGCTTGAACGAAAGGGCCACGCGGCTCTTTGCCAGCGGTGACGAGAGCAAGGTGGAGGACAGCGTGGCCATCATGGACGAAGCGGTCATCCCCTGCCTGCACCTGATGAGCCGCGAGGTGTCGTCGCAGGAGGACCGCGACACCATGGAGAGCATCCGCAGTCAGTGGTGCTGCTGCCTGGGGCAGGACATGGACGGTAGCTAGACCAGTCTCAGCACCTTTATCTCAGAGACGAGACGGCCTTCCGAGCTTTGGCCTTTTTACCTCTGCAGACTCACTCCAGATGAAACTGGGCGAATTCCTGCCGCGGGTCCTGGACTGCTCCACCCAGACGGCGGTCCTCAAAGACCCCCCCAAGGTCCACGTCAACCAAGCTCATGACCTGTGCAGCCGCCTGGCCGCCGTCATGGAGTCCATCTGCAACACCGCCGTGGTGGCTGTCAAGTAACCAAAGCCGCCCGACGGACTTTTGATAGCCAACCGACCGCTGGCTTGACACTCGCGCGTCATTTTCTGTAATGTGTGTCGCTAGCCGTTAGCCGTGTTAGCAAGTAGCTATTTTGACACGGGATAGTTGTTCAAGGGAGGAAGAAGACTTGGATTTGGATCAGTCCTGTCTTGAAGCACTTAATCACTTGTTGCTCATGAAGCGTAGTTCAGCACATAGACGTTCCCCGTGCAGGAAGTGACACGAGTGGGATGACGCACGACAGCAACACGTTTGTAATAATAATGCCCATTTGCATTTGTTTTTCTATATACGTATGTATTTTGTATTTTTACAGACTTTGGTAAGTGGCCGTATGCTTGTAGATGAAAGTCAAGAGAGCTAGTGAGGGATGTGATTTGAAGGAAGTGCAATAGAGTCATTCGAAACGCCGGACTCCAAGGAGCAAACACGGTGTATGGAAAAAGCCACACGTGATGGCTTACATGGATGACATGAAACCTCAACAATGCTCTCAAGTCCAAAAACAACACGTTTCTGTCACGTGCCACCGATACCATTGCGTCGGGCCCGTCCTCAATAAATATTAGAAATGTGATCTTCTCGTCTTTGCAAATGATTTCACAGCTTCTCGATACAGAGCCAGTAAAGTCGACAGTGCAGCGTGTTGGACAAACGGATGACTATCCATTTTTGATAATGATTCCGACATACTTCACTCAAAGTACATCCACAATAAGAAACATCGCCACATCTCTGACAGTGTAGATTTGCTGTATGTGTCAAAGTTGTGCATGACTGGAAAAGAATATTGATTATGGCACAAAAAAGCAGTTTTCTTAATAGATTGTTTCTACACAATCTTGAAATTACCAACATTTGAACCTGCAGTATTGGATGTTGGCCAATAGGGCAAGACATTACATTAGCACGAATAAAAATTGCATTGCTGCAATTGGCGAAGCTTTTGCGACGAGACTTCAGACCATATTCAGGTTTTCCGGAAATCCGAGCGCCAGGGTGAGCACAGCGCAACCGAGGGCTGTCTGAGTGAGCAAAGAGGCCACGCAGCCGGAGCTTGTGGTAAAGGCGTTGAAGGAGCACGTGTCCGTATTGCCCACGTTGTCCACCACCACCAGCTCCACATCGGGCGAATCGCAAAATCCCTCATAGGCGGCCAGGGTGTCGTTCTGGTTTTCGGTGTCCGGTGTGAGGGTCAGCGTGCCGTTGCCTTGCGTGAGGGTGACCCGCTCCACGCCCGTCCCTTCGGCGCCGTCGCTCACCTTCAACGACAGCTCCCACGGGTCTGCGCTGGTGTTTTGCACGCAGTTGACGATGCGCAGCACCTGGCACACTGGAGCCGTGAAGTCCGAAACCTGCCAGGAGACACCAAGCGGTCAGATAGTGTTATCCGAGTGTAATGTGACAGGCAAGGCCACCAACTGGATTCAGGACGGAAATTCTGAGGATGGCGTAGTTGATGTCGTCGCCTCCGGGGGCCTCCGCTTCAATGACGAGGGTGACGGTGGTGCCTGACGGCGTGTTGAGTGGCACAGCGAGCATCACGGTGCCGTTGGCGCTCAGTCCCGGCGGCTCCACCAGGAGAACGTTCGGAGCGCTGGCTGTGTAGAGCGGGTTGTTGGTGGTCGCCCGGATCGTGATATTCCCTCCGGTTTCTTTGGCGGTCACGGTAAAAGGCACAGAGAACTCCGTCCCGGGGACGAGGTTTCGCTCGGCATCAGCCTAAACGCAGACGACGTCGACCATATTGTCGCGTGATGTTCCAGAAGTTAGCCGAGCGAGCGCTCACCTTGATAGTTAAATTGGACGCCCGAAAGCTGGTTGCCGACTCCCTTTGGAAAGAAAAGACTCCTCCCGTCGTGGCGTTCATCTCGTTTCCCTTCACACGCACCACAAACGGCACAGATGGAATATTGTCGACCCGAACCAGGAAGTTGCCGCCTTCCTGCGACTCCACGTCTCCCGGGACCTCCAGCGATCCCGCCGACTCAACCAGAGTGACCTCCATCACATTCGCAGTGTTGCTCCCCGTAAGCATCACCAGCAAACTTCCGTTGGTGCCTTCAAACAGAAGCCAAGCCTCATTGGGAAAACCGGCCTTCTTGCGGTTAGCATCAGGCCGCAAAAGTTCTCTTACCCGCCAACGGACGTGAGTCGAGAACATCAAACGTGTTTGATGGGGAGGGGACGAACTCCGCAAAGTCAAACAGGAAGTCAAGGGGACTCTGACCTTTAAAGTCAAAGGAGTTACCAAACAAATGCACTTTTTTTATCGTCTTTTCTGTCCATTTCCATTGGCGGCCGAGCACTCACCTGTGGCCCTCAGTGTGTACGGATTTGTTGCCTCCACCATCACTTGCCACGTTCCCACTTGAGGCCTCAGCTGCCAACTTTCCAAGTTTCCCACCGACGTGAAAGACGAGGTCAATTGGTCCGCCTGCGGGGTGCGCAGATTGACCTCACGGCCTGCAAAGACCAAGCGGAAGGCACGTTTGCTCTCGTCAGTGCCTTTAAACATCTGAGGTCTTAACGTGACTATGATTGCCTGTCTCGAGTTTGTGTCTCACCCTCAGGATCCACCAGCATGACGTTAGTTGGATTTCCCGTGATGAAAAGTCGGACATTGCTGGTTGTCCCGTCAATCACAAAACTGAAGTTTGCGTTCTCTCCTGGAGTCCTGGAGGCTCGCACGAGTGTCACCACAGTTGAGTTGGACATTTGCCCGATGATGCTCGTAGCCTCCAAGAGTTGGTCCTTGTCCACTTCTATGACCAGACCTCCAGCGGCATCGCTTAGATCTTTGTACACCTGAGCGTCCGATTCTGCAATCCTGATATTCCGCCTACGCCGCCGCCGAGTGTTCGCCGGTGTTCCTGTGATCAGGAAGTACACCTGGATGGAAAAAAAACAAAGTCCTCACGTCTGTGAGGGTCTCGGAACGGCACGAGGTGAGACCGTGTGCACCCACCACAGATTGAGTCCGCTCAATGTGAGCGATGACAGTGGACTTCAACTGTTCATCTTTGGCCGGGGCGTCTGTGAAGAGGAAGATGTCCGAGCTCCGGGGAGCGTTCGTCAATGCCAACTTGAAAAATAGGATTGTTGTGCTCAGCATTTAGGCTTCATTACATGTTGGAAGTGAAGATGAATCTTCTACCTGGAGCCCTGAGAGACTCAACTCCCCTTCATCTCCTCCACCGCTTGCCATCAGATCATCCACAATGTCCTTGAAGACTTCTGGGTCACTCGTTCTCATCACCGGCCCAAATTCTGAACCCAACCGAGAGAGTGTTCCTTGTCTTTTAGTTAGGGTGAAAAAAAACCCCCTGCTTCCAGTCCGCAACCTGACCTGGATCGTTGAAGGGCACGAGAATGTAGAACAAAGGTTGGTTGTCAGTTTCCACTTGGCTGTCGATGAAGGTGGAAGTTGCCGTGCGCACGGCCGCGATATCATCGCTCATACTCTGCGTGGTGTCGATCACCAAACAAAGAGCTTTGCCGGTTCCTCTGGACACGCCCAACATTCTGATTAAGGAAATACGTATAAGCTTGACACGGCACCTGAATGTCAGTAATCTGTTTCTGTGTGCGTACTGGAGGAAAGGTTCATCTCCTGACGCTCGTCGAACGTCCTCCAGGATCTCGCTGGTCGCCGACGTGGCCAGACGGGCCGCTTCTGAGTGGAGGAAGCCGTGCTCTGAATCGGTCGTGTCTTTGTTGATCCCGCCGGTGGGCTCGATCCTGCTGGTCACGTCCACGGCTCCTCCGTGGCTGCACTTTCCTGTCCGAGAAATGACGGTGCACATCAAACGGGCCGTATGGAATTCACGAAATTCAAGATTCTCTTACCGCTGGGCTTGGTGTCGATCAATGGAATGAGTCCAAAATATCCCGTGGTCAGGACCTGCTCGCTGATGATGTCCTCCAGGATGTTGTTTCTGCAGTCGTCGCCATCGCAGCTGCGACATGTCGCCCTGCTCTCGTCTGCCGGAACGGAAACCTTCATAAAGAGCTGCGCTTCTTTCTGTGAATGTCCATCTCCTTTTTTGCCTACCTGCTAAGTTGCCGATGCTGGTGTCGGATCTGAGAAGGTTAGAGTTGGGAAAGTTCATGCCGATCTCCACCCAGTTACTGTGGCTGTAAAAGTCCTTCAAGTTCGAGACAAACAAAACAAGTTAGCTCAACGACAAGTTAGCGTAACCACAAGATAGCTTAACGACAAGTTAGCTTAGCCACAAGTCAATCAAGAAGAACCTGAAGAGTGTGTAGGGTCTCTCCCAGGTTTTCCCGGGCCGCTTCAAAGTCCTCCTCCTTATTGTTGGCCTTGACCGTCTGCAGGCCGGTGGTGATGATGTTCCGACCGCTGACGAAGGTTTCGTCGTCAAAGTGGAAGCTGGGGTTGACCGCTTCGACCAGGTCCACGCGTATGTTGCGCAACGTGATGGACCTGATGGCTTGCTCGTAGCTCCTGATGGAGTTTCCGGCCCTGCAAGCGGCTGCCACGCCTGTGGCGGTGAACGGCTGCGGCTACACGCACAAACACACACACACGAGTCCCGTCGTCATTCACTTGTACACTTGATGTTGTCTGGCAGACTGTAGGGACTCTTAAATTCTGCCTCTGGGCTTTGTTGACGTAAACAAGGGGGAGGGATTTTGTCACTCCTATTTCTTCATCTGATCTCTTCAAAAAAAAGACTTTGGCTGTATAATTTAAGTTATTTTGCCCAGAGTAAGCTCCAACGTCTTCCAGCTAGCCAGAGAACCGATGACTTATTTTCCAACACCAAGAAACAAAACAAAAACAGAAACCAAATCTTTGACAGACTAAAGACACACAAACACAAAAATAGCGTGGAACAGAAAAAGGAATCTCACGGGAAAGGCGAAGTCGCTGCCCTCAGCTTCGGCCAGCGCTAGGCACACCTGCACGGTGACGTTCAAAATGGCTTCTTCTGTGATCTCTTGGTGACTCTTCGAACTTCCTGGCAGAATCCCGAATCCTTGAGCTCCACTTTGAAGCAGCAGGATGACCCAAACCGCCAAAGCAGGCGACATGTCTTCTCAACCTTGTCCTGAAAAAGGAAAGACGTTTTGCTGAATCACTCGGAAGCCGCTGAACCTTGTCGTCTTCTTTTTGTTTCAGAGAGTTAAAAATGAAACCGATGCTGCTTGTCTGCTCAATTTTGGAGGAATGGCAACAGCGGGTAATATGCGGGAAAAAGGTTCAACCTGTTCAACCTGTTGGTTGTGTCATGACATCATGTGCCAGTACGCTAAAGGTGGAATATTTTACCATTGCTTAAGGCCTTGGAATGTCATAATGATCTGATTAATTATTTGCCTGAAGGATTTATTTATTTTATACTAAAAAGCCTTACTATACATGGTCCTTTAAATAATATATTATAATATTATGGTCTTTTTTTTTTTAACTAAAAAAAAGCCTTCCCTATATTTGGTCCTTTTAATATGTATAATAATATTTTTTAATGTTAATATTTATATTCATGGTAAAAAAAAATTTTACTAAGAAAACCTTATTAGACATTTTTTTTTTTTTTTTTATAAAGCCCTGATATTCACTGTCTTTTTTTTTTGTTACAAAGAAAGTCTTACTATACATGGCCATTTAAAAAAAATGCCTAACTGTTTTTTTTCTTACTTGCGTAATCCAAAAACAAGTCTTCTATACAGTCAATAATGAATAATATTTTATGTTTTGAGCAAGTATGCCATGCATCCTCAGTCACTCTAATTTGACATAAAATGGAAAGTGATTAATTCTTAATCAATTCTTAATTCTGAACACAGCCATAACTAAGGGGGGGTGTAGACTTTTAATAGCCAGGGCTTTGGCTGCATTTTATGACTTAATATGGCATTTCAGAAAGACTAAATGAGTTTTGTTTTAATCTGGAGATAGATTCCACTTTACACTGTGCAAAAACATTCAAACCAACCTTATATAAGCAAAAGAAAATAGTTATTTCTATCTACATGAAAAGTTTTCACAGCATCACTGGTCCTATTCTGCTTCGTCAGGGCGGGCCGAGAGAGAGGAAATGCTTCCACTTGTCTCTTTGTGTCTCTCCCCCCCCTCCCTCCCCTTCTCCATCTCTCGCTCTCTCTCGTTCTCTCCAGGCTGCGTGCAGTGAATTGAAGTGAAAGAAGGAAACATTAACGGCGGGAGGGGAAAAAGGAGGTGGCGTGAAAGACGGTGTCTCGCATAGTATTTATAGCCGGCGGGATGAGGACATAGGACGAGACAAGGTAGGGAGGGAGCAACCAGACACAATAAGAGAAGAAGAAGAAGAAGAGGAGGACAAAGAGACGATGCTGAGGAGGAAGAGGAGCGTGTCGTTCGGAGGCTTCGGCTGGTGAGTGAAGCGTTTCAGGGCCTGTTTTGTTGCTCACTTTGCTCACACACGTGTAAAGGTCTTTGAGTTCATTTCCAGGCTGAGTTGTGCTGCAGTGACATCACTATGACATCACAACACCAGCATGGCAGCGGATGCTCTTGGGATGGGTACGCCTCACATCCATCCCAATTGCATTCGCCTCATTTGTTGTGTTACACAAACTTAGGCTCTAAAATGTGTCCAATTATTTGATTTCTTCAATTTATCGCGTTTTTATTTTTTTGTTGTTCTATTTTTATTTTGTCTCTTATTGTTGATTCATGTACACTAGGATTAGCTCGCTTAATAGGCCACCTGTCATAAAGACAGAATCGTGAAGCGCGTTAATGCGGACTCTTTCGATTTCAGCAAGCCGTCATCATTTTATTATTAGGAACAGAAATGAGGATTTGAAACTAAGACCATTTCTGCAAGTCAAAAAATAAAAATGCACATATTACCACATTTTGTCAAGTACAAATACACAATGCATTTATAATGCTCACTTCTAGATAGCAAGGATGTTTTAACAAACGTAGGCGGATTTATTTCACCCAGCGGCGTGTTGTTAGCCGCAGCTGCTTTGTGGGCGACTTTGCATGTTCACGAGGACACGACAGAGTGTAAATTTACAACTTTGAAGAATAATTGGTATGTTTACCAAAGTGTTCTATTGACAGCTTTGACCACGGGAACAAAAAAAAAGCTGCCGTTAATGAACAACTTGCAGTGACACAATGTTACTTTACATTTTTTCAATACAAAGTCCTGCTTTAGGATGGCTCCTTTCCTTCTACACCTCCTTCTACCCACTTTTCCATTCGTCGGTTCCCTCCATTCGATGAAAATACCGAGCGGTTTCCTCTCAGCGCACCTCGTCTACTTGGGCAGAGCAGAGGTAATAGAGTTGCATTATTGAATAATGCAAGAGCGGCTCCAGGGAAACTGCTCACATGAAATAGTCCATTTGCAATAAAAGTCCGGGTCAATTTTAAAATATTCTACAACACTTTATTGAGTTTGAATCTCTGGACAACTCGGGTTGTGAGCATGTGCTTAGTGGAATGTGTTGTACATTCAAATACATGCAAATAGTTCAGCCAACCCAGTTTCAATAAGAAGTTGGTAGCTGGCCTAAGGAAGATGAACGATTATTTCAACCATCCCCTCCGGCCCCCCTCTCTGCACGGCCCTGAGTTGGAATTTAGCATTTGAGTTTGGTCAAGAGGTGGACAAGTGGCCAGCCGATTGCAGGGCCAAAGAGCTTGTGTCTTGTCAATGTGAAACTTACTAAATGTTAATGTGTACAGCCGAGTTAAATATCCAACGCTAAAGAGCATTTGTGGGATTTTGACAGTCTATGGAAAGTTGGAACATGTCACGCATGATTTTTTTTA
This sequence comes from Syngnathus typhle, assembly GCF_033458585.1. Classification (NCBI taxonomy): domain Eukaryota; kingdom Metazoa; phylum Chordata; class Actinopteri; order Syngnathiformes; family Syngnathidae; genus Syngnathus; species Syngnathus typhle. The sequence continues at coordinate 6,134,279 of NC_083752.1, forward strand.
GTGCCATTTCTGTGCAAAGTCCACTTGAATAACAGTCTGGACTTCAACGTAGCTAACTATAGATGGATAGATGGGTAGATGGATAGATCACCGGTGTCAAACTCAAGGCCCGGGGACCAGATACGGCCCGCCACATCATTTTATGTGGCCCGTGAAGACGAATTGTGCATCAAATTCGTGTGTCATTACTAGAATTGCAAATTGTCTTCACTTTTAATAATCTTTTTTTTAAATATTTGACCAGTTTTTACTCATCTGATTTGAAAACGAGTTATTTATCAGTTTGTTTTGTAGCTTTTATTGTATTAAATATGAGAAATATGAGGTCCTCATACATTTATTTGGGTTGACAGTCATATTGGCCCTCCGAAAGAAGCTATGATTGCAATGCGGCCCGAGAAAAAAACGAGTTTGACACCCCTGAGATGGATGGATGGATGGATGGATGGATGGATGGATGGATGGATGGATGGATGGATGGATGGATGGATGGATGGATGGATGGATGGATGGATGGATGGATGGATGGATGGATGGATGGATGGATGGATGGATGGATGGATGGATGGATGGATGGATGGATGGATGGATCGATGGATCGATGGATCGATGGATCGATAGGAATATGAAAAGAAACCCTAGCAACCACATTGGAAGAAAGAGCAGACATCTTGTTTTGTTTCCTTGCTTGCTTTTAACCTCTCCATCACCATGTGATTTAGCGGAGGGCAGCACTTTAATAAATAGTGCTTTTTTATTGCCGTTCGCCTCCACAATCACACCTCTCCTCCACTCGGCTGCTAAGGTTAATCGAGTATGTGTGGATGTTAATATGTCCTTCACACATCACATCACCGTTTGAGTGTTTGAGTGCAATTTACCTTAACTGCGTGTCTTTTTCTCTGCGCAGGATTGACAAGTCTTCCGTCAGCGCCCTGAGAGCTCGGTGAGTGACATGTTATCTAACAAGAAATACTGTAATGAAAACATAAATTGGAGTCTATAAAGTGTTTTTTAGATGTCATAGGTACTCAGAGAAAATCATTTGAAGCAATAAAGCACATCTGCTAGTAGGCAGGCTTGCATCACCACTCCCTTTTTTTTTTTTTGAGCTCTTTGCAATTCAGCCTGCTAACACACGTCTCAGTGCGTGTTTTGATTTTTTTTTTTTTTTTAAAAAGAGCTAATATAAACCCGGTTGGCTCTAATCACAAACATTGTGTTTTATTTTCTCCCGCATATAGTATTGCCCTTGCAGTTGTGGAAATTTATTTGGACGTTGCTTTTTTTTTTTTTTAAATCCCTATCAGCTTGTAAATGATGGATGTGATGTCATAAATTGTAACCATTCACTTAGAGAAAGCAATAGAGAGAGTGGAAGAGAGAGAGAGAGAGAGAGAGAGAGAGAGGGAGAGAGAGAGAGGGAGAGAGAGAGAGAGAGAGAGAGAGAGAGAGAGAGAGTGAGTGAGAGCGCAAGAAATAGAGATAGAGAGGGATGCTGCATCTCATCAGAGTGGGATGCTCAGTTACCGACGGCAACGGAACAATGCTGCAGGACCGCTGGTGAGTCTGGCATTAGTCCTCATCTCCCATCTGTGAATGTGTGTTGTACATTTGACACAAATTAGCTCATGTTTGTGTGTTTTTGTAGTGTGTTTAAGTGCGTGTCCTAAAAAACATTAAAAGCGCTCATCAGTCACATCCTGCATCATCTTAATGCCCGGGACATAAAAATGACATTTGCTCATCCAACCACTGCAATATATGAAACATTTAAGATAAAACATAACAACTTGAGAGTGTGTGTGCGTTGCTAAAGGGCACACAGACCACCTGCTCGACTACAAAGCAGTGAGTTTTTTCCTCTCCTGCTTCTGTTGTTATTTTGGATTTTATGTATTTGTTGTCTTCTTCATCTCATTGTTATTCTTGTCGTTGTTGAGCGAAGTCAATGATTTCGCAATCAATCTACCGAAAGATAAACACTAACGGCATGTCTGAGGAGGACGCCCCTGCAGGTGGAGCAGATTTACTATGTGTTTTTACGTGTGTGTGTGTGTGTGTGGCTATGCTCCAAAAGTGACATAAGTCTGCGTGCACGTGTGCACGCACATGTGATGCCAGACTAATTTGAGGAGCAAAATGCATTAAAAAAAAAAAACCAAAAACATTGGACATAAAATAACACATTTGCTTTTGCAGGTAAAGAGTGAGACGTTTTTAAATGTTTAGGTTGCTTCGTGGGATCCACACCAAAGTTGTTTTTTTGAGGGGGCGGGGGGTTAGTTTAGTCCTGGACACATTGTTGTTTGTGATATTGCAAAAAGGTCGTGATCTATGTTAAGTTGCCTACGGGAACATTTTGACATCACGTTACCGTGTTAGCTCACTCGGACATGACAGGATCAGATGTGACTCGCAGCTGTCCACAGACTTAATGAGAAATGACTTGAACATAAATACACACGTTGTATGTGTCACACTAAAGACACCTCTGAGGAGTTTGGTAGAGACTGGATCAATCTTTTTTTTTTTTCTTCTAGACCAAATTAAATTAGGTCATAGCACCCGCTCAATGCGGAAGTGTACCTAATGAAGTGTCTGGTGTTTGAATGACACAAAGACCATCCTGTCCTTTCTCTTTTTCTATTACACAACAGACACACACAGACAGAGGCCCTCACCATGCGTGACCTTTTCCCTCTCAGCAGGTCTTATGTCTCCATGGTCGCATCACAGTGACCTTTTTGTTTGTTCATCGCTTCATTTTTTGAAGTCTACATGACCAAATTCAGTATGTAACGGTCTTGTTTTGCCAAAAACTTTCATTTCAAAATTGTGCAAAGACAGAATATCTTATTTGTATTCCACGTTGATTTTAATCCTGTTGCTTGGTTCTTTTTATTTAAATTTGGTTTTCTTCCATGTACGTCATTTTCATTGTGTCCGTTGTCTGAACCCACTGAAGGCTGTTGACCTCTCTGCTCGGCCACCAGCTGCTCCATTTTTTCCCCTTGAAAACTTCTGCAATTTTTCAGTAAAGGATTAGAATTTCACAGTAGGGTGAGCGTTTCAAAGCAGGCTTCCAAATTGGGCTGAGTGATTCAAAGTAAGAATCCAAAGTAGGTTTAAGGTTTCAAAACCAGCTCAATGGTGCATTACTCAAAAAGACATCAGTAAGTCAAGGCCAATTTGTGACATTTGACGGCAGTTATTTCCACAAATAATGTTTTTCCTGCTTACAATCCAATCATCTTTTTCCTGGAAGAAAATACGTTGTGATCAAATCTGACCGATTGTAAAGGTCGGACAAATGACCCGGAAAAAAAAATAACAATTTCAATCCTGGGAAATCGCAATGAGGAAGGGTCCAACCTGACACTGCCTGAGAAAATGGATGGTCCTTCTGGCTGGTTGGTGGAGATGATTACGCTGTTGTGTGTGTGTTTGTGTGTGTGTGTGCGCTATGAAGTCATCCACATTTGACTCTCTGGGCAGATTGAAGCTCTATCTTTAGAGACACACTCATTGCTCTACTGGGACAAGCGTAACGATGGTGTGTGACGCGTTGAAGAAATCAGGCACAATAGAAAAGGGCTTTTTTTTTTTTCTTACTAACTCCTAACTGTGACTAATTTACTCATAAATGCGCTCTAAATACTATTTTGTGAGTAAGTGTTGAGCTAAGCTAACTAAGCATCTGATGGTTATTCCAGCAAACAGGAGCTCCAGGCCGCCTCCAATGGTGCCGACACCGACTGCCCCCCCTCGCCACCCCGCACGGCACCGCCCACCACCAAGGTAAATCGTTCCCTCATGTTCCATGATTACAAAGCTGCACATAAAACAAAAGGAGTTGAGGCCACTGTTTGTGTCGTATCAGTTACCATGGTTACCGGCCCCAGATGACCATCAATAAATTAAAAGAATGACAGTAATATTGATCCTGTTGTGTGTCCGCAGTCGGCCCATTTCTTTGACACGTTGGACAAGATGGAGGTAAGTGCTTGGAACTTGGTCACGTGATCCATTTCCCTAGTCGGAATTTGCAAAGCACATGGTTCAGTGCTTAAAGTCAAACAAGGTCAAAAAAAAAAAAAAACGCTGTCAGTTTTTATTTAAAAATCCTCACTGGCTTGCCATTGTGATCAAAAAGCGACGGGGGGCAGCGAGCTTTGGCTAAAAAAAAGCTGTCGTGTGTGATGCAGCAGGTTCCAGAAGCTGCTGAGATGAAGGCCGTCCCTCCGAGGCAGAAGGCACGTTAGTCTGTCCTCAAGTCCGTCGCCATCTTTTCATTTGCCCATTTGTCGCACATTTTGTCTCATCAACACCAGGATCAATTTTTTAGTGTTTTTAGGACTACAAGAATAATACACAGTGTGTTACATCCTGTGTCCCATCTCATCATGTGACTATTGGAACCCAAATATTATTTCAGCCACGGAGAACTAAAGTGGGCAATTCCGAGTCAAATTTTATGTTTATCAGCTTTCAAGAAACACAGATGAATGTTTGGAATAAACTTCAACCTGGAAGACAAAAAAAGAAAAACTATCCAGAATTAATCATTGCTATGCAAATCAAGATATAAATCCCTGAGATTTTATTAGAGCCATAAAACTTTATCCTGCAAAAAGGAGAAAAATGGAGTTAGCCCACTGTAGTTCTCAGTGGCTCGTTAATTTGGGCGATTAAATGTAACAGCACTTTCTTTAAACAGGATGACTACATCCCTTATCCAAGGATCGAAGAGGTGAGTCAATCGTTATGAAACAAAATTAATCAAAATAAATACAAAGTGAAAGCGCGCAATCTAAATACCCAATAGCAGGGGTGGAAAAAAATGGCTCAATATATTTGGAGTCTTGATTCAAGAACGTGTGTGTGGCCCCGGGCCGTATTTTGACCACCCCTGTTTTAGCCAAATAATTTTTGTGGCAAACTTTGTGTGTGCAGGTGTTAGAGAAGGGAGAACCGTACCCACAGGTCATCCTCCCCCAGTTTGGAGGTTACTGGATCGAGGAACCTGAGGAACCTCCCCCGCCTGCGCCTCCCCCTGCCACCCAGGAGGCCAGCAAGGATGACGAGCAAGGAGAAGGAGGAGAGGCCCAGGATAACGCAAACTGTGGATATCGCCTGGAGGAGACCAACGAGGCCGCACGTGCGTACAGGAAGTACTTCTTGGGCAAGGTGAGTTTCCTGTATTCTCCAATAAACAAAGGGGAACTTTTTTTTTTTTGTATGTGATGTCACACTCGTTTCTCTCTTTCCTTTATAGGAGCATTTAAACTTCTCTTGCCCGTCCAGCAGCGTTGGAAACGTGTTGTTGTCTGTTAGGCATGAAGAAGAGAATCAGCAAGAACATCTCCACGTCATCATCAGGTACATTCACAAATCAAGTAATGATCCTAGGTGTGTCGTGAACACAAGATGGACAAAAGTATTGAGACATTTTGCCACTTGACAGTGAGTAGTGAGTGTAAGATTGTGTTTTGGTGCATCTTCAGGTCCCGAGTGAAGACAATCTATCAGCGCCTGTCAGTGACAGAGCTACCTGATATACCAAGTGTACAAGAGCTGACTAAGGTTCACACACACACACACACACACACACACACACAAACACACACACACATACGTCTTCATTTGTCGTCTTCATGTGTTTTTTTCTTAATCTTGCAGCTGATGTGTGACGACGCAGCTGGTCTCCGTTTCAGTCCCGTCCTTTACCCGAAGGTAAAGCTTGATTGATTCATGATTGACAGGACTGAAGATTTTTATTCTCTTTTGTGTTTGTCTCTCAAAGGCGTCTCAGCTAATTGTCAACTATGACGAACATGAGGTCAACAACACGTTCAAGTTTGGAGTTATTTTCCAACGCTTTGGACAGGTGAAAACATGCATGCGTGAGATTCTGTTCACTGAGTCAGCACAAATTGTTTCGAATTAATAGCAGCACCACTGTGTGTATGTGGGTCAGGTGTCCGAGGAGGAGCTGTTCAGGAACAATGAGGAAACGCCAGCGTTCCAAGAGTTTATGCAGCTCCTCGGCGACACTGTGGACCTGCAAGACTTTAAAGGGTTATTAGCATGGGCAGAATTTCACACGTGTAAAAGTACAGCAACATGATTGTTTTGGCTTTACTCCTGTCACAGGTTTCGGGGGGGTCTGGATGTGTCTCACGGCCAGACTGGTTCTCAGTCTGTGTACACGGTACACAAACAGCAGGAAGTCATGTTCCACGTTTCCACCAAGCTGCCCTTCACGGAGGGAGACACCCAGCAGGTAGACATCCATGTTCTAAAATTGCTGACTTAAGTCTGAGTCAAGTCATGTGACTGCAGCCTGACTGTGTTTGAACCACCTTCAGCTCCAGAGGAAGCGTCACATAGGCAACGACATCGTAGCCCTGGTTTTCCAGGAGGAGGCCACCCCCTTTGTGCCAGACATGATCGCCTCCAACTTTTTACACGCCTTTGTCACAGTCCAGGTGGAGGAACCCTGCTCGGAGAATACCAGCTATAAGGTACAGTCAAGGCCCACATCATATTGAAGTTTTCCCATGCCATAAAATTGAATTTATTCTTTGACAATATTGCGTATGATTGACAGGTGTCTGTTACAGCACGAGAGGATGTACCGCCTTTTGGACCGCCTCTCCCAAATCCAGCTGTTTTTAAGAAGGTAAGAATAGGAAAGATATGCATTTAACTTTAAAAAGGGCCAGCTTGGGCAAGATCCAGCCCACCGGAGAACTAATGAGGACAATGTATATAGAAAATGCATAAGGATAATTTGAACTGCTAACACCTGTCATTCAGGGTCCAGAGTTTCGGGAGTTTCTACTCACTAAACTCATCAATGCAGAGCTGGCCTGTTACAAGAGCATCCGTTTTTCCCGACTGGAGGTAATCCAATAGGGAAAATAAAAGAATAAATAAAGCAGGACGGTCAGTTTCTTGTACCGGTGGTGTTCCACAGGGCTCTTTTCTAGATCCTCACTCAATTTCCATTTTTTCGCTCTCTTAGGAGCGGACAAGGGCCGCACTGCTGGATACTCTCCACGACGAGCTACAGAGACGCTCCCAGAGAATGCTGGGATTGACATCTACTCTTGATGAGGAGGCTCGGGCTGAAAATGGACATGCTCACGGAGGTCTGCTGGAATCCATCAAGGTAACTTGAAATGTTGGATTTGTACCGTCCTTCCTTTCAATGTTCAGTATTCACTTCTGTCTATTTCAGAGGGCTATGCGCGGGAGAAGCGTCTCCATGGAGACAATGTCAAGAGGTGGCGGGGGGCTGCCCACCAGTTTGAGCGGTGGGGGGTTGGCACATATCAGCGCTGAGGTGAGCACAGGTTGTCTTTTCTGCAGGGTTTGTGAATCCTTGTTGTATCAAATAATATTAATATCTGTCTAATTATATGTGTTTACTATATTTAATCTTCAGGGTAGTGTAAAATCTCCAGTCAAACGCCGTTCGGGTCTGTTCCCTCGATTGTTGAGTATTGACAGCCAAACAGATAAGCACGGCCAGAGAGGGTAACCACCGACTTTGAAAATGTTTTCATACGTACATCAGCTCACAAAAATATCACTGAAGTCTTTCCACTGTAAACTTTGGTAGAGTCAGTTTCCTCGGTGACCAGAGGAACTTTGATGGTTGCCAGCCCATGTTAGAGGTGAAGTCGGAGCTGCCGTCCAATCCCAGCTCTCCAGAGGCGGGGCAACGAGACAGGTGTGTGTGTGCGCGTGTGTGTGTGTGTCGATCTATTAAAATGTCTGTTTTGCATAATGTGCCATCTGTTTCTTGTTTGCATGATTTTTTTTCACTGATTTCTGTTCTTCTTAATTTGCAGAATTTGCATAAAAAAGGATAACAGCAAAATTTCCAGATCCACCTCCAGCACGTGTAGCTTCAGTCTCCCCGCAGACGACACTCACCTGGTGAGACACACACACACTCTCCGCTTCTTAAGCACTCTTCTAATTTATGTCGAAGCCAGCAGGATGAATAAATGAGGCGGATGACACATAAACAAGTCATTTTGCTGACTGGGCTAAAATAATGAGACAGATTATGTATTCCTAACTGCCACAGTCTGGAATGGAAGACCTTGTATTTGAGTATACAAAGGGAGCAAGCATTTCATGCATGACTTTTGTCTCATTTGTCTGCAGTTTGCCCATGCTGTGACAGTAGAAGGTCAAGGTTCAAGTCCGCTCATCGTCTGTCGAAGCCCCACAGGTTGACAGCTTGACAAAAATTTTTCGCTTTGTCTCTCGTTTATTGTGCATTCTTGCATGTAATCTCTGACACCTACTTTGTTCCTTCCTTCTTATGTCACTGTGGTCTTTTTTTTGGCACCTTTCAGAATTAAAAAACAAAAACTCACCGAGATCCAACCTGAAGTTTCGTTTCGACAAGCTGAGTCACTCAGCTGCGGTAAGTCTGACTTTTGTGGTCATCTGCTGATTGCTTGAGTTTGATTTTGTGTTAATGCTAGCACTTCATCTGTCTTGTTAGCAGGGACATTAGACTGCAAGGAAAAGGTACACATTAAATTCAACTGTGAGCATTATCTTTTTGATCTAATAGTGTCTGAATCATGAATTTGATTAATTCGGTGGAATGTTAGAAAATTGGGTGGCTTCATTAACCGACGTCAGGAGAAGGACGATGCAGCACCAAGACTTTTGCTACGTGGATTCAATCATTGCCAACTGGTCTCTCCATCACTTGATTATGATCGGCTCACATATTGTGATTCACCACGGAATGCACCATGAGTGAATGTGTCAGATGAGTGGAAATAATCCCAATGATGTCACAGCGCCATCACCGGCGAGTAACTGTTTACCAAAGGGAGAGGCATACTGAGTCCTGGAAAATGCAGAAAATATTTTATGCCAAGATCAGCTAATTGCATCATTTTACTCTGTTTGTTTTCAAGAATCCCCAAATACTGCAGTATCCGCACCTTGGAATTTGATTTGATTCAGTGAAATGTCTGTTTTAGCATTTACTAAACAACGGTAGCAGTAAAACTGCCCTAGATGGAATTGAATTGAATAATCAGGGATAGAGCCGAATGAGGGTGTAAAATGAAAAATGTATTTTTGTGGAGAATATAATTGACTAAAATTGACATGCAATAATATGACTTATTTTTGTCACTCATAAATGAAGTATAGTTCCTGGAACAAGACTTGCAATCTCACATTTGAACATTTCTACGGCTAAATCAGCTTGTTTGACACTTTGTTGAAACTACAAGATGGACTGCCATTTCAAGCAAAAAACAAAAGGGTGATAGAAATGATGTTGCACTAGAAAAAAAAGCGCTTCTCCCCTCTGTAGGGGTATAAACCAGGGGGTCCTCAAACTTTTGGGGTCAAGAATGTGAAAGAGCGAAAAATATGTACCGTATTTTCCGGACTATAAGGCGCACCTAAAAACCTAAAATTTTCTCAAAAGTGCGCCTTATAGTCCAGTGCGCCTTTTATATGGACCAAATTCCTAAATTTAAACTGGCCCAAAGCATTGTGTCATGAAATCAATCATAAGAGGCCCGCTAAAGACTAGGAATCATGAATCAAAAAGCCTATGGATCATTATTTTGTGATTATAAAGTAATTTGTTGCATCTGAAGTCGAAATAAAAAAGATAAAATGGAGAATGATTTGATTTGGATTACAAATCTGACATGATGCATTAATGGTGCGCCTTATAGTCCGGTGCGCCTTATATATGGACAAAGTTTTAAAATGGGCCATTCATTGAAGGTGCGCCTTATAGTCCGGTGCGCCTTATAGTCCGGAAAATACGGTAGTATTCTTTGATTGGGATGCCGGTCCCTACAGTTACGTATGAACTTTTTAAAATGATCTGATATACCCAATAATTTACTACAAAATATTTTGTGGGTTACCCCAGTTTGAGAACCACTGGTCTGGACATCAACCATGTACAAAACTCTGTTTTTGCACTGAAAGCACAACTTTCCTTATTATGTTCATGCATCATCTTCCAAGCATTTCAGTCTATCAAGAGGATGATCAAATGTAGCATGTTTGTTTCTGTCCTGTGTCCCTTTGTTATAAGTTGTGCGTTTCTTTCAATAAAAAGTTCATTTTTGTTTCCATGAATCCAAAGTGCACTGTAAAGAAGCAAAATGTAAAATAGCTACAGATCAAGGAAACAAATGTCAATAAAGCGCCATTAAAATGAGTTATTGTTGGGATATCTGTGCTGTGCCTGTACAATAACAGGCAGAATAATTAAATATAAAAGATGGCGGAGGTACTATAGATTTATGTTTATCCATCTATTGCATTCATACGTCAACATTTGGGGGGGGGGGGGGTGCTGGGGGTCAGTTGTAAATAAAATATACCACTCCATACCAGTTGGTGGCGGTAAATGATCAACAAGCGATTTGCAAACCGCTACAAAACAAAAAATAGAAGAAGTAGAACAGCCAATCACAACAGTAGTTAGCCGTTTCTTCGCAGCGGTGTCATGGCGGCGACGCGCAGCTCGCGGCTGGCGGTGAAATCGGACAGCGGCTCTGACCGCTCCGACTCAGAGTCGGACTCTGAGTCCGAAAAGGATGCCCGCGAAGCCGAACCCATGGAGGTGGAGCAGAGCGAGCTGGAGGCTGAAGACATCTCCATCAACCGGTCGGTGAAGCCTCTGCTGCCGGTAGGTTGTCCCGTGTTGGGCCTCCCCAGACACGGCGCTGGCGTCTTCTGCATCCCGGGGAACTGTGAAGGGATACCCGGGGGGTGGTAACAATAAATCGACCTCGGCCCGGGGAAAACTGTTGGGAACATCATTTTCATCCATTCACTGTCGGGTTTTAAGTCACTTTTAGACACGGCTGGGTGAATTAAGTCAGGCGTTTCTGTCACTTGTTGCCTGTTCGCGCTACCCTGTGGCGTTGCCTGCAAACTCGCTTCGGCAACGTGCACTCTAAACATTCGACGCATGTGGAAAAGCATAAGCGCTTAATATTTTCTGACACCGTTGTGTTGTTCGACGTCTATTCATTCGGCTTATTCACAGTCAGTTTTATTGTTTGCATGTTTCAAAGGCTTTGTCATGGTCGTTGCTTTCCATTCATCGCTTGCCCTTTGGGATAAATCAAATGAATTTGTCCACATGAGCTGCGATGTCATCTAATCTTTTGATTTTGTGTGTTTACGCAAATTTTCATTTGTACTTTTCAAGGTCAGTGGTTTGTATGTAATGTCTTATCCACACCTCGCGCATCTAGTCCTCATTGTTTTTACTGCATTGTTTGGGTTCAGATGTCTGTCTCTCATTGATTTGAAGAGTTCTGATCCGGTTAAAATCCAGAAAGTTTAGTCACAAGTGGTGATTTGCCCTTTTCGCAGGATACGGGCAGGCGCTATGAGAACAAAGCAGGAGCATTCATCACTGGGATTGATGTCAATTCAAAGGTTAACAAAAAATTAATCCGCCACATAAATTCTGTTGTTACACGTTGAAGGACTCATTGATTGTATTCCCACCAGGAGGCGATTGAGAAGAAAGAGAAGCGAGCGAGGCGTTTCCATTTCCATGGAGAGGTGAGCACCACTCAGCGGAACGTTTTCCTGGATAAAGATGCTGTTAAGAAAGGTAAGAGGAGACGCAGACTGCAAAAGGATCATTTTTGTGGGTTTAATGGCTATCGTATGTGCTCTCGTGTCTTCAGCCATCCCCAAAGTGCGTATGGAGGCCGTCCACATCATGGGTGTTGATGACATGAGCACACAGGACATCTTTGGGTACTTTAAGGAATATCCCCCTGCGCACATTGAGTGGATTGACGACACTTCCTGTGAGCATTTGCACTCCAGTACATTTTTCCCTTTAGGTGTTTTTATTGTATACAAACAATAAAAAGTCAATTGTCTGTGATATGAACCCTTTAAATAAATCCAGTTGGTATCCCCAGGCAATGTGGTTTGGCTCGATGACAACACGGCCATCAGGGCGTTCATCAACACCAGCCGCATGCCCGACCCACACGATGTCATCACAAATACGGAGAGCGACACCCAGACGGACAAGCCCAGCAAAAGTCAGTAAAGGAACAAATGAATCTCTGACAGGGTCAGGTTAAATGTCTTCACGAGAGGTTTGATCGCAGGTCGTCGAGGGTCAGATGACGGCGACGAAGAAGAAGAGGCGGAGGTGGACGATGAGGCGAAGAAGAGCAACGAGGAAAGCGTGAAAGACAGCGAAGGGGAAGAGGAAAACGCGTTGGAGGCTAGTCAGGTACATAATAATAATAAATGTTTTTATTAATTGAAATTTGAAAGGGGAGCACTAAACTAATGGCGTCCATGAATATTTCTGTTAATTTGACGTCAGGGGAACGACTTGTCACGAGCCGAGAGAGAATCGCTGCTGAATAATGACTTGCGTCCTGCCATCAAGCCCTTTAAAGGAAACAAGATCCTTCTTCGCTTTGCCACCGAAGGTCTCCTCCCCGACAGCTGCATCTGCACCACCATGTGAGTAAGCATAGGTGGTCTAACTTAAATGGGACCTTTTTTCATATTCTACTTCAGATGACAAGAAGGAGCTGGGTGCCGCCCGGCGCAGTCGGTACTACATGAAGTATGGAAATCCCAACTACGGAGGCATGAGGGGAATTCTCAGCAACTCCTGGTGGGTCAACGCCCCTCGTCGCTCCCTTTGAAATTACAGTGGCAACTAAGCCCTGTCGCCACCCGCAAAAAGCACACAATTGCCTTTCTTATTTTTCTCAGGAAGAGAAGGTTCCACAACCGGCGCGGCCAGCGAGACGGCAAGAGCAAGAAACCTCTCATTGGAGACAGCATGGGACACACTCCACCATACACACATCGACATTCCGGTAAGGAAAAAAAAAAGCCTTTAGGTCAGGACTTATTTGTATAAAGAAAGTAACCTGGAAAGACACGACTTTTCACAAATGCAGCCGACCTGGTCAACCTGCCTGAGGAGCCCATCAAGGAGGAGGAGGAAGAGGACGAGGAAGACTACGGCGACGAGGACATGGACTCAGATGACCGAGTGGTAGAGTTCAAAGAGAAAGGAAACAAGGTCGCCCCGTCCTCGCGGCCTCAACTGACCGGGCCCCGGAGCAGGCTGCAGCGCTCGCCGTCCCCGTGGTCTGAATCGGACGAGATGGACTATGATCTGGAGCTGAAAATGATCTCAACGCCATCGCCTAAAAAGAGCAAGAAGATGACCATGTACGCAGATGAGCTGGAAGGGGAACTGAAGAGCATCAGGTGTGAATTGCAGATTTATGTTTTGATGGTAGTAAAATTGTTGCCAGTTACCTCAATCTCTCCTCACTGTTGTTCATGTCACCCCGTGCTGTTCCATTGTCTTGTCCTGAGCAGAAACAGGGTAGGAGGGTCCGCATCACAAAGCAGAGCCAAGTCTCCGTCACCCTCCAAGGTGACTGACGTGCGGCAGCTGCTCGAGGAGAAGAGACAGGGACTGTCTCAGCATAGACAGCACCCCCCAGCAGTCAACAGCGGGAAAACAGGTGAGCCTCATTCCTGGTTTTAGTGTATTAGGGATCAAGCCCTGCTGCGAATAGCGAAAATCCGTAAAGGATTGACACATTCCAAAAAGGTTTAGAACTGCCTGGAGATACCACAAGTAGCGGCTAAGCATTTTTTCTGAAACATAATTGTTTGGGACCAAGATAACACCAAAGAGGTACTTTTTTTTTTTTCATGTAGTGTGTCCTTCACGATAAACAGGAGTTTGCTGTCATTCCACGCCACGCTAACGGCCACTCTTGCTGTTTTTATAGATGTCCGACAGCGGCTTGGGAAGAGGCGCTACTCACCCGAAAGGGGCCGCTCTGACTCTCCCGTCTCCCCGAGAGATGTGCCTCCCCCCGCCAGAGAAGCAGTCAGTGACGTTCACCGTCGACTGGGCGTTGCCAGCGGGGACAGAGGCCACTCATCCAAGTCATCCAAAGACAGAAAGACAAGTAAGTGCATCACTGAATTCAATCCATCTGTTTTCTGTAGCACTTGTTCTAATAATTTTTTATTCCAATCCCTGTGCGCAGGCAGCCTATGGAGCCGACTGGGCGACAAAGAGGAAAAGACGCGAAGTCGCGAGCCTGAGCCAAGGGGCGGGTCGTCTGGGATGTTCTTGTCTTCGCGCCGCAGCAGGAGACGCCGAGGTAGCAGAACAGAGAAGGAAGGCGTGGAAGAGGATGACTCCACGCTGCAGAAGGTGTGGGGCGCCATGATCAAGAAGAAGCAGGAGCGTCTCAGCCACAAGATGAAGAAGAGCCGGCTGGACAACCTGCCGTCGTTGCAGATTGAGATCAGCCGGGACAGCAGCGAGGACTCGGACGCTTGAGACAAATGTTCTTTTTAATGATCATCATGATTTCATCTTTGGCACATAGTCATTATAGTTCCTGGATGGATCACTGGGAGGATCTCCTTGGCACCACATGCTTTGGAATCTCCAACTGGCTCACCTGTGTCACGTGCTTTCTCTTAAAATAGAGCGTCCAAAATTTTCTTTTGGGTGACATTCAACATTACTTTTGTATTTTGAATTCTGTTTCTTTTTTGAAGAACTCTGTACAGGTAACATGGAACAATGTTGTTTTAAAGACAAGACCATCCCCCAGCAATGTTTTTTTTTTTTAATGGCAGGAAGTTAATCAGCAAACACTTTGATAAGTAATCACTTTAAATGTCATGTGAAGCTTCTCAAATGGGACCTAGTGTTTAATTTTATAATCAATTTGTCGTGTGTGTCCGTGGAACAGCAACAAGGCCAGTTGTAGACCTAATACACATGAGGCCAGCCATGCAATTAAAAAAAAATCATGAATAAAACCCTCAAATGAACTGTTACAAAAAGCCCAAAATGCTTAAACTAGTGATGTTCACTTAAAAGAACTGGACTGCAGGAAGTGATTCGTTCACTGAAAATATTAGTTCTTTTGAACAAATCGGTCATTCACGAGCCAAAACTAGCTTCAATTTAGCCATTTGAAATTATGCACGTAAAGTTTTGTTTTTTCCATTCAATGATTTATGACGTTGGCAAGTGGTGACAATCACCTGACGGGCGTTGTTTCGCTCTTTCTGTCAATAGGGGGCAGCGTGCCGTTTCATCCGTGGGAAGCAACTACAGTTGCTATACTTGTTAGAGCAACGTTAACAACTAATACAGAGAAAGGCCAAATATTACGACTCATTTCGCTATACGATAATGAGGTGGGACATTTGTTCTTGTGCCCTTTTGTTTTTCATTTTGTAAATATTTTACTTCCATGTGGCGTCGACACTCATTGCGTAACCGTTAAACTCGCACCACTTCTCGCCACTGTGATTGGCTATTCTTTATGTCTGTTACCGAGGGAGCCAATGACAATATAACATTTGCTTCTGTTTAAACAAAACGAGCCAATAGCATTGCGCTGACGCGTTTTGTGTTGGTGACGTATAAAGCCCTTTAGTCCCCAACGCCATTTTCTTGTCGGCGTCAGCGGGGACAAGACGGCCCTCTAACGCCGCTCAAAAACGGTCAAAACTATTAGATTCACCGTGAGATTACGCGAGGAATCCGACTCGCCACATGAGTTAATGAACTGTCTGCTCCTCAATGCATACGCTCACAACGAAGTTGGTGTAGCTATCCCCAGCTCGAAGATGGACGACGGCGCGGCGAGGGAAGTTGCCTGCCGAGAGTATCAGTCCTCGCTAGAAGACCTCACGTTCAACAGCAAGCCACACATCAACATGCTGACCATTCTGGCCGAGGAAAACGTCAACTTCGCCAAGGATATCGTCGCGATAATTGAAGCACAAATAAGCAAGGTTTTTATGATAAGAATTTTCTTTTAGATTTAACTGATTGTTGATTGTTTGTGTCGCTGTATGGTAGCCGCTTGCTATCTTAAACATGGCGTCGGGCGTTAGTTATCCACAACATGTCGTCTCACCTTCGCTTTTGTTTGGTTACGTCTCTGTTAGCAACGCCAGAATACAAACAATTAATCCCATGTAGTTATAATTATAAAAGTAAAATTACAGTCATACTTGGTGTGTTACTGATGAAGTTTATCGAAGGTTTCTCAGTCATGACTCCCTCGTGCTACTTAAGTGAAGCAAAGTCCACCATAAAAAATATTCTATAAAAGAAAAGTTTTCGACGATAATTGTTTGTACTAATGCCTACAGTGACATTTAATGCCGTCCTGTTGTTTCACTTGGCAATTCAGGCCAAGTTTATTCGACATTTTCTAACGTTAACAGGCCTCAATATGTAACGTCGTCAAACAGGAAGTCGGTGTGCAGAAATTAAGAGGCGGGGCGTGTATTACGATTCCTATATTGTGTTAAATATAATTTACGACCAGAATTTAGTCTCTGGGCCGATTTAAACGGTAATTCTTAGGACTCCGCGTCATGTCAAGTTATTTTTCCCTAAAATTAATAATAGCTGAATTTAAATGTCCTACTACTATATTGTACAATATATACACTGTATTTCCAAGCATAAGCCTATCTCAAGCAAGAAGCCAGTGTCCACCTGTCTGCTTAGTAAGCATAATATAATGGTGATATAAAAAATGAATAGATTCTGTGCTATATCGATTTGCTATTAATTTAGTACCGACACATTCCAAGTTCCTCGAGTAGACTTGAGGTCCATATAGTCTAGTGTGGGACCTCCATTTGGGATAATCAGCTTCGACCTTGAGCTCAGCACAGAACAGTGATTACCCAATGCAGCAAAGTAAATACGTATTATTCCAATAGATGTTTGTTTTTTATGGTGGATTTCTGCCTCTTTAGTTGTTGTGTATTTGTTTGAACGTTCACTGTGTTCTCGCAGTCCAGAAATAAAAACCTGCTCCTTGACACCACAGTGTTTTTTTTTCCTCCCTTCTCTCAGTCTTAAGGTGACAAATGGAGTAAGACTTAGCTGGACAACAAATGTGGGCTTCTAGTTAAGTAAAATTTATTCGGCAGTGCGCCTCAGTGCTCATTGTTTGCATTTTGACGCATGACGCAACACATTTCGATCACGTTACCCCCTGCTTCGATCCGGAAGTGAATTTTGAAACTGTTGAAAGTTGACTGGCTAAAATGTTTAATAATAAAAAATGTGAAATGTGCTTTTTGTCATTTTTTTATTTCCCAGTGTAAATTATTGGTGCAAGTCTGGTTCCCTGTTCCTGACAAAGTCAAGCCTGACTGGCACGCTGTTAAAAAAGATCATTCCACAGATGCTGCCTGGTTAAGTTCTAGACTCGTTTGAAAGCAGCAGTTTTCAAAAGCCTCCCCAAAAAATTAAATGTTTTTTAAGGGTTGTTGTTACATGCGTGGATTTTTTGATTTTTTTCTAATGACCCCAGAACAAAGTGACGAGTTTTGGGTGCCAAGACTTTCGCCGAGGGTAAAGTACAGAGTGGTTGGTTCATGGGAAAAACACTCTCTGGGGGGGAACTGGCTTAAGGAAGCAACGTGATTTTTACCCCCCCCCCCCCCCCCCTTTTCTGGACATTTTCCATCATTGACTCTGACGTGAATCCTCTTGGACTGGTTGAGGATGTTTTTAACTTGAGGATGATGCCACGTGGATCTTCACCTTTTCCCTTTTTTTCCCCCCCACATCTGGACTTAACCTGTCAAAACTATTTTTGAGGGGCTCTTTTTGCTTCTGTTGAGCATTTTGCATTTGTTGTGAAATGTTTTTTAACCCCTGTTGTGTTCTAAACTTGTCGAGTTTTCTATCGCTCTAGGCCCCAGCAGCCGAGAAGCTTCCAGTTTTGTACTTAGTGGATTCCATAGTGAAGAATGTTGGAGGAGAGTACGTCGCTGTGTTTGCTAAAAACCTAATCACTTCATTTATATGTGTCTTTGAAAAGGTACAGTTGTTCTTGATGCCTTTTTACATTTCTTTAAACTCAGTCACCTGTAGCAGCCACACTTGTTGCTTGCTTTAACGTGTAGTCTCTTGCTATATTGTGCTTTATTAGTGTTCTGCAGTAAAAAAATTATTGATTGGTTAAGCATTGGACAATTTTGTTATTGATCTTAACACTTTCTGGGTAGCTGTGGACCAAGCAATATACTTTGTTTGTAGGTGGATGAGAACACCAGAAAGAGTTTGTTCAAGTTACGATCGACATGGGATGAAGTGTTCCCTCAGAAGAAACTGTACGCGCTTGACGTGCGGGTCAACTCCGTGGATCCGGCGTGGCCAATCAAGCCTCTGCCGCCAACAGTCAATGCCAGCATTCACGTCAACCCGAAATTTTTAAAACAGGTGTGTAGTTGGAAAAGTTTAGCATTTTTAGCAACTCGTCATACCTGGAGGACTTTGTTCTTTAATGTGTCATTTCTGTCCGCTCTTCGGAATGTAGTCTGAGGAGACCCCTCCACGGCCTCCCCCCTCCCAACCGCCTCCGCCGGTAATCCAACCCAGCTTGACCCAAGAGCAGCGGATCAGACAGCAACTATTGGCCAAGCAGAAGCAGCTTCTTGAGCTTCAGCAGAAGAAGATTGAGCTGGAACTGGAGCAGACCAAAGCACAGCTGGTAGGCAAAAACGTAACTGGATTTGCAAAAATTCATAATTTTGCATTCATAGCTGTAATCTGTCCTAGTATTTTGTTTGTTCCTTGTAAAGTTGGCCTGAGTAGGGAATACATGTTATGTTAGACAGGTTTTTGCTAAAGGTCTTTGCCACATGTTGGCTTTTGGTCAATGTGAGTTCCAATAAAATATTGTGTTGCAGGCCGGAGGATTTTCTATACTACCAAGCTCCCCTCTCGCGGCATCCCCGAAGCCAGTTGGCCAGCCCACCCCTGTGGTTCGACCCCTGATTGCTCCCCAGCCCCCAAGTGACCCAAAGTTACCCACTAGAGACCCACGTCTGAACCGCACAGGACCCCCAGTTGTCTCTAAAAGCAAAGAGCAACCTGCTGGGAAAAGGGAAGTGCCTCCTGCCATAATAACTCCTGTTTTCACGCCAGAAAAACAAGCAGCAGAAAAAACGTTCCATTCACAAAAGGTATGGACTCCCAAAAAGGAGGAGAAGCCCAACATAAAGTCTCCTCCAATGATTAAAAATGTCCAGAGTAAAAACAAGCAGGCTGAGGTTGAGAACCTAAAGTCTGCAGACAACTCAAAGAAAGACCCCCGGTTGAAGAAACGTCCCCTGGACAAGGCCGAAGATGGCAAAGTGGACGAGCAGAAGGAGAAGAAAAAATGTGGCGACAAACGAGACGAGCCGACGCGGGTGCCCGAGCTGCCAAAAGCCTACAGAGGAAGGCTGCAGAACGGCTTGGGCAACAAGCGTGAAAGCAGCGTGTCTGCGGAGAAGATCGGCGGCAATGCCCGGACACACGTCAGGAAACGCACACACTCAAGGTCCAGATCCCGCTCTCCCGCCTCGCCAAAGAGGAAAGGCAGGAGGTCGTCGCCCAAGAGCAGAACCAGGAGCACCTCCTTGTCCCCGTCACGCAAGGCAGGTAAATCCAGGAGGGCCAAGGGTGATGAGCCACTGCACGGAAAGAATATGCGGGATGAGCGACCGGCGGCCAAGAAGGACCAAGCGGAGAGCAGGCGCTCCAAGACTCCGGTGGACGATCGTCCCTCCAAGACTCCGGCGGACGATCGCAATTCCAAGACTTCGGTGGATGAACGGCGGTCCAAGACTCCGGGGGACGACCGGCGGTCCAAGACTCCGGCGGACGACCGGCGGTCCAAGACCCTGGGGGACGACCGACGCTCGAAGACTCCTGCGGACGACCGGCGGTCCAAGTCCAGAGACTCGCCACGGAACCAGGATGGAGGCAGCAAACAGGCCAAAGATGCTCCTTCACGCTGGCGGAGTGGCTGGGATGAGAACAAAAAGTGAGTCGTTCATATATTTTAATGTTTCGTGTTCATCTCGATCGTGGTCAGCTCGCCTGTTAAGTAACGGACATTTGACACGCCCCTTCCAACTGTACTTTTTCCTAACAAAACTGTATGTCTTAGCACTTCCAGTCTTAAGCCAGGAGACTCTCATGACAAGCTTGGACCACAGAGGCATAAAACCTATAGCACTCCAACACGGCCCACCACCCCTCGTACCCCGAAACATCGTCTCAGCGTGGATGCCAACCTTCAGATACCCGAAGTCCTCAGTACCGCAACGAAGAAAGACCTGCTCAGAATGGTATGTCTGCTCAACAAATATGAACTCCTTCGACTGAGAACTGTAATATCTGATTTTGACGGCATTGGTTGATATCTGCAGGCAAGCAAGAGCCTGGAGAGCGGTGAAATTTCGCAGGAGGACTTCCTGAACATGGCTCACAAGATCAAGAACTTCTTCCAGTATCAGGAGGAGAAGCAACAGCATCCAGAAAGTTGGGACCCTGCCGCCAACTTTCCTGGCAAGACATTGATGGCCTCGCCTCCCGAGTCCTTTGACCAGGCTCAGTTGACGTACTTTGAGCACAAGTCCAAGCTAAAGAAGACACAGGTAGCTCATCGCTCCTCTGGGGAAGGCTGGGACGGTCTCGAGGAATGCGAAGGGCCAGGCCGGGCACCGCGGGAATTGGGTGAGGCAACGATCAATCGGCCAGCAGCCTGAATATTATTATGCATGTGTCACTCTAAAGTAGTTTGTTCATTAACAGACGAGAGGAGAAGCTTAGAACGCGAAGAATCCCGACCTCCGTTGGCACCAATGATAGAGGAGTACAACCACGGCAAAGAGTTCCCCGCCCTTAAATCTCTGCCAGGTCTTCGATTCAGGAGGAGGGCTGACCTCAGAGAGTCCAGTGAGTCTACACCATACTTTGATCACATTGTGCTGGACTGAAGTTCCATCATTCAAGTTGGAACAGTCAAAGTGGAAGGCAAAGAAGCAGTTGACGAGTTAAAGGAACTCATCTCCGATTCATTTTGTTTATTTCCAGGTGAAAGAGAGTGGAACTCGCCCTTGACTGAGCGTCAATGCGAGGAGCACAAGAGCGGCTACGACGCTCCGCGGCGGTACGTCCCGTCAGCAGAGTCTAGGCACCAGGACCCTCGGCATCTGGACGGACCCCCCCACCCTGGCGCTCTGGTTCCCAGGAACTGTCCGAGCCCATCTGCTCTGGAAACTCCACTCCCCATGTTTGAGCGTGAACGCCTGTCACCACTTCACCAGAAGGACATGGCCGACATGAGCCCCGCTCCGCGCTTTGAGAGTCCAAACAGCGAACACTCTGATGATGGGCCGCTCCCTTCTGAAGTTCCCCTCGCCCCTCAATCGATCCTCCAGGGTCCTGTGCTTGGTGCATTGTTGTCTAATATTCATCAGTTGAGTAATTCCCCTGGACACACCCCTCCCCACGAAGGAGGCCCCCCACCTCCCCGGTTTGATGCTCCCGGACACATGGGCCCATCGAGAGCGCACCCGCCAGGCTGGTACAATGAGCCGTCCCACTTTGAGGGTCCGCACCAAGGCATGCCCCTTCATCACAACATGCCAGAGAGGTTTAACGTACCACAGGGATCATTGATGAGCACGGACAATATGGGCCGCTTTGACGGTCCTTTGGGCCCCGCAAGGTTTGACGGACCAGGACCTGGAAACTTTGAGAATCCGGTCCAGTGCTTTGACAACAACCTGGGGCCCGGTCCTGTACCAATGGCTTTCCAGTCGCAGCAGCGACCAATACCCTTTGAAAACCCCGGAATGCGTCTGGAAGGTTCTGCTGGTCCAATGTGTTTTGACGGACCCGGCCAGCCGGGACCCCGCTTTGACATGCCTCTCTTTGAGGGCCAGCAGGGTCCCCCCAGGTTTGCACCTCAAATCAACATCCCCATGCGTCCCATGCCCCCTCCCATGTACGACAACAACCTCCAGCCCGCGCAAAACTTTGCAATGGCCCCGCAAGCGTTCCCGGAGCCCATCAACCCTCAATTCCACCCTGCACCGATGGGTTTCCCCACGCAGCCCGCGGCTAACTTCAACATGCTGCCCGGGCCTCCGTTCAGCCAGCCGGGCTCCGCCCCATTCTTCAACCCCAGTTCCGGTAACATGCAGCAGCCGGTGAGTGCAGTTCAGTTTGATTTCGGTGGGACAATTTGAACCGCAAACGAAATTAACAATTCTTGCTTGTTGGTTCTCTCAGGTGAACGTGTTGAACATGAACCAGCCTTTCCTGCCTCAGAACGCAGCGCCTTTTGCACAGCCAGGTGAGATGGCAATGTTGTTTTTCACATTTGTTGTATTGAGATGCTAAGAAGTCAATTACTACCCCACAGTGTATCTGACGTGTTTTTGTCCCCCCCAGCAGCTCCCCAATTGCCCCCTGCAGAGAACCACTTTGGTCAAGTCGACGTCAACGACTTGCTTTCTAAACTCATCTCCACCGGCATCATCAAAGGGTCACAGCCCGACCCGACAGCCTCCACCACCGGTCGGTGCACCTTTCTTCGTGGCACATTTTGACCACTGCTATATTAGGAACGGCCATCATTTTGTTAATATTGAGTTTGTCTTTTGTTCCCGCACAGCAGAGTTATCTTCCGCAGCACCAGAGGCGCCTCATGTAGAGGAGGAAGAAGAGGAGGAGGTCGAGGATGATTTCCCCGACCTCACCAACTTCAAGCTCGACGACATGAAACAGTGAGTTTTGTGACAATTGTTCTTCGACAAGTTTTTATGTGCTTCTGAGAACTCCTTAGCTGTTTTTTTTTGGTTTTTTTTACGATATCTAGCAGTCTTTCAGTAGGTTAACTCACTGGCGCTTTTCATTGTCAGACGTTATGAGAGCGTGGTGACCAAGCTGTACTCGGGGAACCAGTGCTGCCTGTGCAGCATGAGGTTCACCGTTGCGCAGACCGACCTGTACGCCGACCACCTGGACTGGCACTTCAGGCAGAACCATGCCGGCAAGGTGGTTGGCAAAAAGATCACGCATCGCCGCTGGTATTATGGCCTCAGGGTAAGAAATCAGATTCCCTTCAGCTTTTAATGGGAATGTGTGGCGTCATTGTGTCATGTTCTCTCTTTTTTTTGCCAGGACTGGGTCGAGTTTGAGGAGATCGCCGACTTGGAGGAACGGGCCAAGAGCCTGTTCTTTGAGAAGGAGAGCGAGGAGGAGGTTCAGAAGAACCAGGCAGCGGCCAAAGAGAAGGAGTTCCAGAGCGTCAAGGCAGCCAAAGACCAAGTTGCAGAGGTGGGTTCCCCCTTCTTACATTACCCCAATTTGTATGCAAATTTGTCACTGCTGTGGTAAAAACATCTGCAAACATCTCGACCGAACCAGTTGTGCGAGATCTGCCAGGAGCCTTTCGAGACATACTGGGTGGAGGAAGAGGAGGACTGGTTCCTCAA
The DNA here is from genome assembly GCF_033458585.1 of Syngnathus typhle. Classification (NCBI taxonomy): domain Eukaryota; kingdom Metazoa; phylum Chordata; class Actinopteri; order Syngnathiformes; family Syngnathidae; genus Syngnathus; species Syngnathus typhle. Next base: position 6,157,667 of record NC_083752.1, read on the forward strand.
AAACGCCATCAGGGTTGATGATAAGGTGTGTGACTTTTTGCAGTGGATGTTTCATTTTTTGATACCATTTAAATGACCCGCTGACTCATCACTTTCTGCCAACGTTTCTCTCAACACAGAACTTCCATCCTTCCTGCTTCGAGGATTATAAAAATGTGAGTATCAGGGATGACGTCACCCCCAAAAAAAAGTTTGGTGTTGTCTTACCCGCCTCTGTCATCCCCCTCAGACATCTTCGTACATGGACATGACGCCGTCGCCCAACAAGGTGCTGAGCGAACACCCGCTCGGCAGCTTTATAAAGGCAGAGGAAGACAAGGTTCCTCAGTCATGCGCTGTCGCCGCCTCGATCAAGCAGGAAGCTGATTCCGAGGAGGACGAAGGAGAGCGCGATGTGAAGACAGAAGAAAAAGAGGAGCCTCTTTTAACTGACGTGCAATCAGAAGAGAAGAGACTGTGAGTAGCTTATGGGCTGCGCTTTTTCTTTGTTTTGAAGGAAAAAGTTTTTGGTTGGTCGGCGGTTAACTTGAATACATTTTGGTATTTGTGCCGAGTACGTCACACTGTTGCTTTGAAATGTTTCCTTTTCGGGCTAATTGTGTAAATGGTTTAATTTATACATTAAAGTATTTTTGGAATCTCTGGCGTACCAGTGATTTGAATGGAACTGGTGTCACCTTGTTCCTATAACTCCTCATTTGGATGATTTGATGACGGGCAGTTGCAGGGGTTGAGTTGTTTGTGGCCGCAATGAAGGTAAGCGTCAATCTTATTGATCCATGGAAGAGCACCTGATCAAAACAAACTTGCAGGGCACTTATTGTTTTTTGTTTTTTTTGGGTGACATTTTTGGGTGTAGTTTCAATAAAGGTTCAGAAACTTTTTTTGTGTGATTGCTCTTTGGTTTAATTGTTCTGCTTTAACGTTAAAAATAAAGTTAATCTGAATTTAAGTGTTGTTGTCTCATCATTATGCAAGCATACTCAAATTGACACTTGATCGTATGGGGTGAAAAAATACTAAGTGCAACTCTGTGCCTTGTTTAAGAAAATAAAATGTACTGATACAAATCAGTTCTTAGTTTTACTTCAACTTATGAGGATAATCTTTTCTATGATAAAACAAATGAGTTAACTCATTGTTCATGTCTTGACATCTACATGTTTACTTGACAATAAAAATAGAAATTAGCAGATTTAAAAGCACTTTGTCCGGCCGGCACAGAGAACCCATCACCTCCACAGCCGGTAAACCCCCAGAGCGATGGCCAGGCAGGAAAACACAGTCGCTATGGAAACACAAAACAGGGTTTATACAGGCTTTCAAATAACAGTCCCATCTACAATTGGTACCTGCGAGGTAACGAATGGTCTCCAGTTTGAGTGACTCCAAGACCGTTTTAAGTGAAGCCACCCGCAGGTCCATCTTCTTGCTGGTCTCCATGTTGTCATGTTCTAGCTCTGTTCTCTAAAGCACACAACATGTCAAACATGCTCGCCACATTGGCTGATGAAAGAAGTTTTAATTTGCTTTTACCTTTTGGTGGAACTCTGTGTTTGTCTCCATCAGTTTTCTTTCCTGCTCTGTGAACTGATACGGCACAGGGAGTTCAGTTTAGTTAAGTACACGCACACTCGCATCCTCACCATGTCAGAAACGCGGCTTCTCTCCAGGTTGATATCCAATTTGGTCTCCGCTCGGACTTTCTCGCTCTCCTCCTGAAATCAGACAGTTTATTTACTCACTCACAGACAAACGCATCAACCATAATCTCACCTTTAGTCGGTTCTGCAGATGCTCCAGTTCTCTCTTCATCTTCTGCAAGGAAAAAAGTGAGCGTTTTATGCAAAATCCACCAAACATCTGGTGGAATCCATCTGCTCCTTTGTCATACTATGTTCTCAGAGCGCAGGTTAGCAAAGTCGCTCTTCTCCAGAATCACCATGTCCTTCCTGATGGCGTCCAAGTGGGCCATGATCTGCTGCAGTGCGATTTCCTGCGACGAGATATTTATTTTCTCAATTATCACCCACAGAGCTACCAGGAGAGTAATTGCAAGTCCTTGTCAACAACCGAGTTCTTCTTTCCCCACCTGATGCGACTTGGTCACCATGTCTTTGTAGACAATGTCCATGTTGGCCGTCGTTAACATCACCAGAGCGGAGACGATCAGCTCGGCCTGGCGTTTCTCCAAACCTGGAGTGTGATGACAACCATAGAACAATAAATGAGACTGGCATTAATCAATTCCAATAACATCTTTTCATTTTCCACAATGACAAAGTCGTTAAGTAGTTCCCTCACCACTACTCGCCAACTCCATCACCATGGCGTGGGAGTCGAATGTAAGCTTTCTCTGTTCCAGAGGAGTTAATTCAACCTTTCTCACGTCAAACGTCGCCACCGGGGTGGCAACATGGAGATCTGCCGCACAAATACGAACATCAGTGGCTGGAGAGAGGGCCAAGGACCTCCACCTTTGGAGCCCCCCCAGCGTCCAGCGCCGCAACAATGTATTCATCCCGCTACCGTTTTGACTGTCAAAATGATATGAAAATAAAATTATTGAAATTAAAAGCGACACTTTCTTGTTTGATGGTCAAAGTGATATGAAAATAGAAGCATTCAAATGAAAAGCGACACTTCCTTGTTTGATGACAACCCGGATGTACAGATGTACAGTACGCTTGTTGTCAATAAAGTTCTTAATTCAAAAACTCACGAGCGGTCATGGTGGCCACCACGGTGGACAGGGGAAACTGGTTTCCAGCGTTAGCTCTGGGGGTTTCCTTCTTCAAAGCTCTGTTTATCAACGCCTAGTGAGTCGAAATATTTATTGACGGAGACATTTTGTGTTTTTTAGTCGATTTGATCCATACGATGGTTTAAAACCGCTCCTATATACTCTGTTAACATCTGCCTAACAGACTGACTGCCTCGAGATTATTAACATTAGCTGTATGATTTTGTTTTCTTAGATTATAATTTTATGTTCAGTGTACACTGCACAGTAGATTTTCTTATGACCAAATACTGACACATACAGCGTATGCTGATTCAAACTTAACCTCGTTTTCAGACGTGTGCTACGTAGCTTCAGTCACAAGATGTCGCTGTTTCACCTTTTGAATCTAGGTTAGAATGTGTACGTAAATCGGAACGCATCGTACAACTTCACTAGTTTGGGTTTTACTATTTTATTCGGGCTTTAATTGCATGGCCACTGTGTTTGATTATTTTTTTTCCGACTGTTTATTTGTGTGTGCAGTCATTCCACAGACTTTGAGGTGCACAGGAACTGGTTGGCCATCACACACAGCTTGCCGGTGTCCAGATGGTACCATGAGGTGCGTTTAAAACAATGTTCTGTCCTTTTAAATGTTGGTCCTGGGATTTAATTTGTACTCTTTCTTTCAGAATACATCAGAGTGGACGCTGGACTACCCACCGCTTTTCGCCTGGTTTGAGTTCGGTCTTTCCCATGTCGCTCGGCACTTTGACAACAAGATGCTGTCGGTGGACAACCTAAACTACGCCAGTCCGGCTACCGTCCTCTTCCAGAGACTCTCGGTCATCTTCACGGACCTGCTTTTTATCTACGCTGCCAGAGAGTGAGTGCGGCTACCATCACCACCCCTGTAAATCTGTGTAACAATTTATGCAATGTCTGTAGATGCTGCAGGTGCGTTCGTGATCGGAAAGGAACACGGGACATCTTTAATCAGCCGTCTTTTGTCCTGGCTGTGCTGCTGCTCTGGAACTTTGGCCTTCTCATTGTTGACCGTATCCTTCAGCTCGGATTGCTGGTGGAGAATACCACAGCCTTGAAGTTGACAAGAAAAAGGGGTGGCAGTAAGTCTGTCCAGATGTCAGGGGGTGAAACAAGGTGAGAGAATGGTTCCACATGAGTTGTGGAAGTTACTCCTGTTTCCTTAAGGACCTTCCTCAGACATTCATTTTCAGTACAATGGCTTCCTCTTTGGTTTTCTATTGCTGTCCATCGCCAAACACCTGCAGGTAAAGACTCAAACGATTTCCGGCTCTGTCGAGTCCACGCGTTGAACCTCGTCTTTCTGTCTTCAACAGTCTCAGCACCTGCAGGGGGCGCTGCTTTTTGCCATCCTCCTCAACCTGAAGCACATCTACCTGTACGTGGCTCCGGCCTACGGCATCTTCCTGCTGAGGAGCTACTGCTTTACACACGGTGACCATGACACAAAGGCTTGAAACATTCAATCCACACAGGCTGATTTATAAAAACCAAAATGTGCTCAACAACCGCCATTGTTTGTGTTTTTGTCTGAAGATGGCTCCATGAGATGGCGGAGCTTCAACCCGCTTCGCCTGCTCGCTCTCGGCAGCATTGTGGTTTCTGTGTGCGCGCTTTCCTTTGGCCCGTTTATTACTATGGTGAGTGGACCTTAATAAGGACACAAAAATAGATGGCCAAACTTAAGAATCACTGTTTTTTGTGCCCATTCCAGGGTCAGCTTCCTCAGGTGCTGTCCCGCCTCTTCCCCTTCAAACGAGGACTCTGTCACGCCTACTGGGCTCCAAACGTGTGGGCCCTCTACAACATCTTAGATAAAAGCCTAGCCACCCTGGGTAAGAATAAAAATGCAGCGCATTCTTGTTTTCTGTCGCACCGATTTACTGGGAATCCACAATGAAGATTTTAAAATAATGAACATTGTCGACAGGAGTTCGTTTGAAGCTTCTGAAAGAGACGACACTCCCTCGGGCCTCCATGACGGGCGGGTTGGTTCAAGAATTCCAACACTCTGTTCTTCCTTCTGTCACTCCGTCTGTCACACTCATCTGCACTCTGCTGTCCATCCTGGTCTGTGCTATTATTATTATTGTTATTGCCCACAGAAATAACAATCATGGTTTCAAATTACTGGCTCTACCTGACGCCTTTGTGCATTTGCCTGAAACTCTATTTAGCCGGCATTGGCGTCCATCTGGCGCCGTCCTCGCGGCGCTCGTGAGTTTTTACGCTGCCTGCTGCTGTGCGCGCTCGCCTCCTTTGCCTTCGGCTGGCACGTCCACGAGAAAGCCATCCTCATCGCCATCCTGCCGCTCAGGTCTGGGATTGACTCCTTGTTTTTGTCCATGCTGAATACTAGTTTGTCATTTTGAAATGTTCTTTACTTTTTCTCCTTTGACATAGTCTGCTGGCAGTCGAGAGCAGAGAGGACGCTGGGATCTTCTTGCTTCTCAGCACAGCGGGTCATTACTCGCTCTTTCCCTTGCTCTTCACCCCGGCAGGTACAGTGCGAGACAAAATTAAGTACAAATATTAAGTATGCTGTGCTTTTATGAAATGCAGTGCTATGGACATTTTTTGTTGCTGTTTTGGGAGGCCTGGGACAAATTAATAGCATTTGTATTCATTTCAATGGCAAAGGATGATTTGAGGTTTATGAACTAATTAAAGTTTTAGGTCAAGGCACCACTTTATTTTGATATCAACCCTCTCTGTAATAATTGTATCACCTCTGTTGCATCCGTAAAGTGATACAAAAACATTTTTATTGGCAGAGCTGCTCATCAAATGTGCACTGATGCTGATGTTCACCATCTTCTCTTTTGCTGCTCTGGGGAGACTCCACAGGTGCAAGAAACTCACCCCATGCCCTTTCCTCCATGCTTTTATATCAGTAACATCAACATGAGTTGATATTGTTAGTTATTATTAGCACAGAAATACAGTACACCATGCACGAGGCTTTATGTTGCTGTACTGTTGTCTTATTTCAGTGGGCAGGGGTCCTTGCTTCACCCCCTGGAGGTGGTCTACCTCTCAGGTCTAGTTGTGGTGGCCGTCGCTTGCGAGCTCGTCTTTCCTTTGACGCCATGGCAACAGAAGCTGCCCTTCCTCCCGCTGCTGGCCACGTCCGTGTACACCGCATTGGGCGTCTGCTACTCCTTCTTACGTCTCTACGTGACGCTCATGCGACAAGACAGTGGAAAGTCCAAACAGCTATGAGACACTGTGTCGCGGGTTTCCATTCCTGCGCTGAAGTTTGTCAGGTAACCAGCAGGAATGCAAGAACTGTTTACATTCAATGGATCAATAAAGTTTCTGTTTTGCATCTTGCACTGATTCTAACAAGTCAGATACAAAGTCAGTGCGTGTTTTTCGGCGATTTTAACCTGTTAAACTGTTAGTTACAAGTTGAACAGTGACTTCTATCCAAACTAGAAAATGGGGGGTTCGAATTGGGGTTTCAAACTTGGTTTAGGGTTTCAGGGCAGGGATTCAAAAATGCCATTGTAGTTTTTTTAATGACTAACTATAGTAAGAAATTATAAAAGAAAGTATACGCTCAGTGAGGCTTTTAAAAATGACCTCGTATAGTAAGACTTAAATTGAAAGGCCTGTCACACAGTGATTGGTCATATTTGCTGCCAATCACAATGTTGGGGATCTGATAGGTAGAGAGGCAGGCCATGATAATACGCTCTCTGTCAAATCATTGATTGAACATATTTTCTACTTCATGAATATATAATATTTATAATCATGTTTATTGTATATTTTTGGGAAATATTATGTAATCGGCTTCCCCGATGTTTGCTATAAGAGTCTTTTATATTCGTCTTATAATAAGACGAATATAAAAAACCGGTAGTGGCATTACGTAATTGGTCCGTTCTTTCGTCGTCATAATTCTACAAGCTCTGATAGGTCAAGAGGCGGGGCTGAGGATACAGCCAGGAAGTGTGCAGCGTGAGACTGCACTCTGACATGAGCCGGAGCTGTCGACATTAAACAAGGTAACCCGTTGTTGCTTTCAATAATTCATTGTTAACTCTCCACACAAAAAAAAGGATTCAACATTTATTAAATTCATAAATACAGGTTGTGACTTGAGTTCCAGTTCGTTGAAGTAGTACTTCCATTTTACGAAGTAAATGCACGTAAGCAATCGGCAATTAATTATGCTAGTAGTTCTACGATGTTTGCTCTCGCAGCTGGCGATTAAACCTTCTTCCAGTATACGATTACTGTACACCAAATGCATAACACTTAATAATAATAATAATTTTCATTGAATAACTTGGAACGTGATCGGCGGATGGCGGCCGAATTAGTTTGCACACGCGTCAATTTGTACCTTTCAGTTTCGACTCTCACTACCGCCCCCCCCCCCCCTCACTATCAAAATGAAACTGAAAGAAGTAATGACCTCTTCCTCTAGTCTTTTCTTCCTATTATAACCATTCATGAATAAGACCATGGATTGCATCAGAATCAATGGAAACATATTGCATTTGTGTATAAATTACAGAAAATAACCACTTATCTAAATGTCTGTTCTCACTGTTTCTTTTCCCCACTTCCTTCCAGAGTTGAGTTATTTCTTATCAGTGATCCCCTCGCACTCAAAGATGGTGGACTCTCAGTACTTCCTACCAAATGACATCGGCATCTCTGCTCTCGACTGTGCCGAGGCTTTTCGCTTGCTCTCCTCGCAAGAGAAGATGTATGCCCACTACCTGTCACGCGCTTCTTGGTACGACTTCGCCGTCCTCTCGGGGCGGGGGGAAGCAGCTTATGTATTGATTACGTGCGTCGTTGCGGGGCTTAGAGACCAAGCCCTGATGAGAAGAGCGAGAGGTTAATGGGGGCAGATGGGGAATTGTGATAAGGTGTGCAATAAATCAAATTAATTTAAATGTCAAATAAATCAGCCAATGCTTGTGTCTTAGGTATGGGGGCCTTGCTGTGCTCCTGCAAACATCCCCGGAGTCGCCTGTCATCTTCGTCCTTCTGCAGAGGATCTTCCGAAAGCAGTCACCTGCGCAGCTGCAAGCTGTAGCAACAGCGGCTGGACTGACCTCAGAGGAGTACCAGGTACGTCCTCGATTGGGTTTTTAAATTTTAATTTCTTTTCTTTTTTTATTACCATGGTTTCTATTCACACATTTGTTGTGCATCAAGTATCACTTTTTGTGTCCTGTTTGTTTTCACAGGCCTTCTTGGTGTATGCAGCAGGTCTCTACGCCAACATGGGAAACTACAAGTCTTTTGGAGATTCCAAGTTTGTCCCTAATTTGCCGAAGGTACAAATATTTTGGATCTGTTATAGAGCCACGTAAAACTGCTGCTACAAATGTCCCCTTCATGTTATGCTTGGCGACTGCTTGTATTTATTTTTATGTTATTTTTTACCAAATCTTAATTTCAATCAGGAAAAGATGGACGCTCTAGTGAGGGCCAGCAAGGCTTTTCATGATGACCCTGCTGAGATTGGTGCTCTGTGGGACAGTTGCTCATGTCTCATGTACTCCCTGAAGGACAAACAGAAACAACTGGGCCTTGGCGACAAGGTGGGCACTTAATAGCCTTTCAAACGTAGACTCCGAGCAAAATGTTGTTGGTGATCATACTGCAGCTCATGTCTTGTCACACTTCAGGGAATTACCACCTACTTCTCCGGGAACTGCTGTTTGGAAGATGCTGAGCTGGCCCAGAAGTTCCTTGACTCCAAGGTAAGTCTGACTCACATTGGGATTTGAAGTGCACCAGCTAGCAAATATTTGGTTTGAATGTAGTATCCTACCCAATTAATTAATTGGATGAAAATCTGTATATTAAACAATTCCACACATGGTATTGTTTTTGATGCAACAAATATTAGTGCTCTTTATAATGGAAACACTTGTGGGGCCAGATTAAAAATAAAACAGGTGGGTCTTGTCCCATCTCTGCTACATTTCTTTTTCTGTCCGATATGCTTACCTCTCACTTGTGTTCTTCAGAAACTGTCTGCTTACAACACCCGGCTGTTCAAAAGTCAAAATGGCGAGAAAACCTGCTACGAGGTTCGCTTGGCCTCCGCTGTGAAGAAAGGTCAGTCGTGAAACGGGATAAGTCAAAAGGTATATGCAGGAGATGGCATTAACGCACACGATTGCTGCACAGACTGCACGGTGGATGGAGAGTGTGAGTCCTGCTGCGGGTGCTTTGACTTTGAGGGCAAAGAGTTCTCAGTGAAAAGGGGGGACTACGCCCCACTTATGGAGAGGGTCTGTTATTATCTTCAGAAGGCTCAGGTGAGTGAGAGGATTGATTGTTTTTCAAAAAACGGCGGTTGATTGCAAATTGGTTGCCGGTTCAATTGGAACCCAGGACCACGGCGCCAACGAGAACCAGAAGAAGATGCTCGAGCAGTACAGGCAGAGCTTCACCTTGGGCTCGGTGGAAGCCCACAAAGAAGGCTCGCGCTACTGGATTAAAGACAAGGGACCGATTGTGGAGAGGTGAGGCCACGTGATGGAGTAGAATTAATTTCTGGCTCATTCGGGTTCTGCTGATAATCTGTTGGACGTCCCCCCCCCCCCCCCCCCCCTCTTCTCAGCTACATCGGCTTTATCGAAAGCTACAGGGACCCCTTTGGCTCCCGAGGAGAGTTTGAAGGTAGCTTGCCGGTGAACTTTCTGGATTTTTGTTTTGCTGCCATACTGAACAAGCTTCTCGCCGCGTCTGCTTTAGGTTTCGTAGCGGTCGTGAACAAGGCTATGAGCGAGCGCTTCGCCAAACTCGTAGGCTCGGCCGAAGTGCTGCTCCCTGAGCTTCCCTGGCCGAAGGAATTTGAGAAAGACACTTTCCTCAAACCGGACTTCACTTCCCTCGACGTCCTCACCTTTGCTGGCAGCGGCATTCCAGCTGGCATCAACATTCCCAACTGTACGTCTGCTAACACGTCAAGATTTTTTGGGGTTCATAATTGCACTAAAAAATATACGTGCATGTTTTTCTCAAACTAGATGATGACATCAGGCAGTCTGAGGGCTTTAAAAACGTTTCCCTTGGAAATGTTCTGGCCGTGGCTTACTCTACAGATAAAGAGAAATTAACATTCTTGGAGGAAGACGACAAGGTGAGGCAACCAAGATGACCACTCGGTCACAATCCACACTTTCAAATTTTGAATTTGGGTGTCCTTGTGTGTGCCAGGATTTGTTTGTCAAGTGGAAGAGTCCATCGTTTGAGGTGCAAGTCGGCCTTCATGAATTGTTGGGCCACGGAAGTGGCAAGTTGTTTGTCCAGGTCTGTCAACAAGATGAATAGTCGTGATTTGTGACAAAATATGACATTGGCCTGTTGGCTGTCATTGGCTATGAAATGTGGATGTGTGGCTTTCTCTACAGGACAACAAGGGCAAGTTCAACTTTGACCAAAACAAAGTGATCAACCCAGAAACGGGCAAACCGGTGAGTCTGTCTTCCACTTGTGGATAAAATCCAACATGTATCGGAGATCTGTGTTATTTGAAATATTCATGGAAATGCAGCAGCCTTTGTGTGATATCCATTCTGCAATTTGTACATAAATTGAATGTTTACTTTAGGTGCAGAGCTGCAGTTCCTCATGATGTGTGCGTGTATTTGTAGGTTTCTAGTTGGTACCAGGACAGTGAGACATGGGACAGTAAATTCTCAACCCTTGCCTCCTCTTATGAAGAATGCAGAGCCGAGTGTGTGGGACTCTACCTGTCGCTCATTAAGGACGTGCTTAGGTGGGTGATGTGATTGTTGCTATTTTGTTTTGTTTTGTTTTTTTGCTAAGCCTAAGGAATCTTTTCAATATTAGCCACTGCAATTTTTGTGCTGCAGTATTTTCGGGCATGAGGGCCAGGACGCTGACGACGTGGTTTATGTGAACTGGCTGAGCATGGTGCGAGGCGGACTGCTGGGCCTGGAGTTCTACACGCCTGAGAGCAAGAGCTGGAGACAAGTGAGCTATCAATGAACCTTGCGGTCCTCCAAGATGACAGGATCAAACACAAAACGTGGCTGTCTCGTCCCAGGCTCACATGCAGGCACGTTTTGTGATCCTGCGCGTGTTGCTTGAGGCCGGCAACGGTCTGGTGGGCCTGAAGGAGGTCACCGGGGCCGACGGCAAACCAGACGCTCGCATCACACTAGACCGAAGCAAGATCCGCACCGTCGGCAAGGACGCCATCCATAAGTTCCTTTGTAAACTGCAGGTATTTATTCCAAAGTCCATACATGAAAACAATAATGTCTTCCATTACTCTTGAGTAGAGCGAATAAGAATGACTATTTCCATAATGGATTATTTTTAAACATGCTTTTATCCCGCATTCTCCATCTTGCAGGTCTTCAAGTCGACAGCTGATGTGGACAAAGGGCGGGCCCTCTATGAGGGCTACTCCACCGTGAGCAAGAGCGGCGCCCACAACTTCCCGCGCCTTCGTGAAACGGTGTTGCTGCGGAAGGAGGATCGCAAGATGTTTGTCCAAGCCAACACCAGAATCACTGGTATGTTCTCACCCCGCAGCAGAGGACCATGTATTAGCATCGCACTCGCATTGTGGGAATATATGAAAACCCCAGCTGTTTAGTTTACAGGGTTGGTTTCTGCACCCCGCTCCAAAAAACACTGACTTGGTTTTCTTACTTTGCGCTTTTCCAGAGGAGAGTGTCGAGCTGGTCCAGTATGAAGGGAGTGCATCAGGCTTGATCCAGTCCTTCATTGAGCGCTTTGACGACAACGACAAACTTGACGCTGACCTCTTGGCATTGAGCAAAATGGATTCTTCCTGTTGGTGTTGATTATGGAGGATGAGGTTTCTCACTTTTGGGGCTGCTTCAAGTCTTCATTCACCAAATCGTAGAGTCACAAAATTAGAACGGAGCTACTGTAAACTGAACCTCAGCGTTGGTCCTGAGTTTTCAAATTGCTGACACATCCTGTATGTACTTACTGGCACGCAACAAAACATAAAATAATGACAGTCCAAAACATGTTGACCTAGCTTTAATTTTCCATGTTTAGACTATTGAAATACTGCCATAGCTTGTTAATTTTGGACAAATGTCAAAACAATGAAATGCATTTTTTCAGAAAATATGATCTGCAAAAATAAAACATTTGATAAAACTTACTGAACGTGGAATCCTTTCGAAACAATTTGTTACAGACTGTACACAATGAAATAGTATGGCTTTTTTTTTTTTTTTTTTTGTCCATACAATACTCAAATCTAGGACCTCAGATCTGTAAGGTGTACACTAGTGCACCCAAAATCATTTTAATAGAAACAGTTTACAGAATGTTACACTTCACTCATATAACCAAACTGTACATTATTTTAAGCAATTTTTTTAAGATGCTGTTTGCTGGACTCCATCATTCCCTGGTGTTGGTATATATACCGCCCCCTCAAGGCTACTGAAGGAACTGGAGCTATCTGTGTCTTCCAAAGAGGCAAATTCCATTTCTTTGTTTAATTCTTCCACGCAGTTATCCTCATCTGATGTTTTACTGTCATTTACCAGATGAGCCAAGGAAGGTGAGAAAAAAGGTGACAGAGAGAAGGGCACCTTGGGAGAGGAAGCTGGGGACTGATAGGGGGAAGCAGTGAGTGGAGCCCTGGGCGAAAGAGATGGGAATTGATATTGCGTTGAGGTGGTTGGACAAGTGCGTGGGGCGGAAGACAGTTTGGGAGGAAGTGGCGGTACGGATTCAGCTGGATAGGGAGAGAGTGAGGGAGACACGGAGGATGTGATGGCTGAGGATGGCTGCATGTAGTCGGGGTCATCGGAAGGATGCTCCACCAATGTCGGGAGCTTGGCCTCTACTTGTTCCTCCACTGCTTGTGGTGATTGGCAATCCTGGGTTGCAGGTGTTGTCAAGGTTTGGGCTTTACATTTTCTTCTGGTCTTGGGCATAAGTGGGGGCGGGGGCGGCGGAGCGAGCGGGGGCAACATCAGGGTGGATGTCTCGGTGGACACCCGCACCTTGAAGCTGCGTTTCATCAAGCGCCGCTTTGACAACATGCTGTCAGACTGAAGGAAAAGAGGATTGATGAAGCACAACGCGCCAAGGCCCGAGCCACAGTCCAGTTCTCTGGGGCTGCGTGTCTCGATAGGACAAAACTCGCGGAACAGGACTGAATTCGGATCAGAGTTTTGGTCACATTCGACGATAGTCGTCTGGTTGTCTGAGTCGGGTTGTGTGGCGGGAGCAGGCGGAGCTGAAGAGACTGGTTGTGCGGGAGCGTCAGAAGAGTCTGGCGTCTTCCCTTTGCTCGTCTGGGTCTTCGGGGGCTCTCGCGGCCCCCGCACATTGAGGTGAGAGCTCCAGAATTCTAGTGAAGAAATTGTTGGTGCTTTATTTACAGAAATTAGAAATCAGTCCACAACCTTTCATGCTGCAGCAAGAATTGAAAAAATATATATTTCCACGCCGCTTTATCATGGAATTAAGCTGCTTCCAAACAAAATGGCCGCCTATTCAATATGGAGCATGCTCCCTTCTAATTTCCTGTCGATTGGTGAAACCGGTATTGAGGTGAAAAATATATATTTTTATGAAACCAACCTATTCCCATGTGAGAGATGGACTCCAGCTCTTTGTGGGAAGTTGCTTTAGCGATGGCTTCAGGAAGCTCCAGAGGAAAGGGTAATACATCTCTGGTACAAAAGTATCATAAGTTCTTATTAATTCTTTTTAAAATATATATATATTATGTTGGCCATATGACCAAGCGAACCATAGCAGAATGTAAAATGATCTTTACCTGCTGACACAATAGAATGAAACCAGTCTCGGAAGGTCTGGAAAGCTGATCCCTGATGTTTCCAGAGACAGAGCTGAGATTGACAAGTAAACTGTGGTCAACATGGTGGAAGGCCCCCTAAAATAATTACATTTCGACAAAACGGGCCCCAACAATAATCATAGACCCGGAACACTTCCCAAACAACACCTTGGAAGTCAACCAGCATCTGATAATTGGAACAACTTACTTGAATGTTCCTCCCTGATTCCAAACTGTTGCACAAAGGATGGCACGCTGTCATCCACCAGACGCACGCATAACACATTCCTCTGAGACGTGCGAGACCTTCGCACCAGGAACGTCTGCAAGACAATGCACGATTGGACTATCCGGTGTAGAAAAATAGGCTGAAAAAGCCAAAGAAGCAGCTGTTTTTTCCAAGAGCCTGACCCCAGGAGGTTCCCTCTGCAGAATGTGCAAGGCGGTGGCAGGGTTGATTGACAACTGCATCCAGACGGGCACCGTCAACAAGAGTCGGTCCAAGACGCTGACATTCTTCAGCGACCCGCCTCCTCGCTGGTGACCTGTGAACTTGCGCTCTGACCCCTGGGTAGGCTCTGGGAAATCATACAGAGGCTCTTCTTGCTGCGCCATCTACAAAAAAAATGGAATGTGGGTGTCAGTTTTGAATAAATGCAAACCATTGCGGCAACAGTGGATTTTACAACAGGAAGAACCGCACACACCTGCGTGATAAATCCTGGACCTTGTCAGCAAGTTCAGACTTGGTTCAAGTGCAGACGGAGCTCATGAGCTGTGAAAATAAATGCGGAAAGTAAATTGTAACCTCCCACAGGCACATGGAATTCGCAACAGCACTACATTATATAACATGAGTGAAGTATGTACAGTAGCCGATCCATATTTCACCATCTTCATCTAAGGTACCCTTCAAACTTACCGACAACAGGAATGTTCTGACCTGGCTGCTCGTTTCCACACGTTGCTTTGGATGACACATGCTCCTATTATTGTTGTTATGACATGCATATTTATAAACTTCCAGGGAAAATAACACTTTGGCCTGCCATAGCGAGTGCTCCAAAGTCCAGAGTTTGTCTTCTCCTTTTCCTCCTCCTCCTACTTCTCTTCCTTTTCTTCTTCATTTCCTTCTTATTCGGTAGCTCCTCCCCTCTCACCTGGCAACACCTGGAAATATTCGTTGACTGGAATAACAGTATTATTAATACTTTATTTATTTTTATGTTAATACTGTATTAACATAAAATAATTAATAGTGGTAATAAAATGCATTAACGTACGCTACGGTTTGAGATAAAGATAGAGATAATGTATCTTAAAACATGTTTTCGTACTCTGGTTGTGACGTCAAAGCACTCCGTTTCCAAGATAAAACAAAATGGCGTTAAACGTGTTTTTAAAACTTGTTTTGTCAACTAATGACATATAGTATTATTATTTGTATTACATATTTATTTTATTTTAAATGTTATTTTAAATTCATTTGTAGAATTGATAAATACGTCACTGGGATCCTGTATTGAGGGCAAAGTGCGCCCCCTGTTGATCTAAAGAATATCGAGCCGGATATGCTATTTGAAATACAGCTCCGGGAACCGCGTTGGGTAAGGAGTTCTTCAGCTAAATGCTAAGCACAAATCGTTGTTATTCCCCGCCTTGTTCGTTTGAAATAATGGCACCGCGGAGTTGTATCACTTCTGTGATTCCGGTTAGGGTAAACACGCGAAAGAGGCTTCACGTAGTCCTCTCTGACGTTGTTATATCGCGAGCAGAACTACGCTAGCTTAGCTAGTAGCATCAGCCACATTCTACAAGATGTCGTTTCCAGCCGACGCGTCACTGGCCTTACTTCCTCCGTGATATTCTAATGTTTAGTTTCCCAGTTTGACACAACTAGGGTTTATCAGTGTGTGCACCTAGTTAACTGTATATTTGGTCCACGTTTTTTTCAATGACGTGAAGCAGCTAGCAGGTTTATTTGCTCAGCTAATGTACCTGTTAGCCAAGTCAATTCACTCCGATAGAACCTTGGCTTACCTTTTGAAATAATTTTACGTGCCAGTGATAGACGTCATAGTTGTAATAGGCAAATGAAACAGACAATAATTAGCTGTAGTCAAATGAAGTGGATCTCAAACTTTTTGTTGTTGTTGCTAAGTGCCAGGTTCAAAATTTACCTGTACAGAGGTACCAAGTAAGGCCATCATGGGCAACTCTCGTAGCGCTAAATTTATAAACTATATTAAGTATTATCATAAGACATTGTGCTTAAGTTTGATTGCAGATAAGTCAAACCAATATTGTAAATACTCATTCTGTATTGATGTGGTAGGTTTTCTGCCTCTTCCTTGGTCGAGCGCATCCACTCATTTTGTCCGTTTTTATAATAATAATAATGAAGAATTCATTAAATCTGTATAGCGCTTTTCAAGAACCCAAAGACGCTTGAAAGTTAATAAATGTGGGCAACTCTGTAGCTAATTTGAAATTTGTAGTTGCTGGCAGTGTCGAACACACGCGCTGGCGTGTCTCTCAGAAAAGATGTTGGATTGGTTGACCTGGCTTTACTGACATCACCGATGTGATCAACATAACGGACACCCTTGAGTTGATTAATTCAGAATTCCAACAATGCTGACTCCTACATCACTTTTTCTTGCAGATGCCTGCTTGTTACAGAGATGAGTGGCGACAACGTCAAGTTGTTTGTGGGAAACCTTCCTCTAGATGCGACTCAAGATGAGATCAATAAACTCTTTGCTCCTTACGGGGAAATCAATACCTGCTCCTTGCTCAGACAGTATGCCTTTGTTACCCTGAAGGGAGAAGGTGCTGCGGACAGGTATGATCACAGTGGAATATTCCCTCAAATACTGGTTCTTTAATACCACCTCCCCCCCCCCACAGGGCCATACGGTATCTTGATGGCAAGGAGTACCGAGGCAGGCCCCTTGTGGTGGAGGAGTCACGCGCACGTCCCCCCAACTCCACCAAAGTGTTTGTGGGAAACTTGAGCGCCACATGCTCTGCCGATGACCTGCACGGCCTCTTCTCAACATTCGGAAGAGTTTTAGATTGTGACAAAGTCAAAGGTGACATTCTCAATCACTCCAATGCAAATAAATACACCTCACTCGTGTCAGTATTTAGTGTAGCCAATAGTATGTGCGTTTTTTATGTTTGGGTAAACGTTAAGGTTCAAGTAACACAATTGCTCTGGAAAGAAATCATGAAAAAAATGTGTGACTATGCCTCAGACATGCAGTGGAAATCATCACGATCTGTTTTCTTCTGATAACTTCTCTGTCCTCAACAGCCCGATTATGTTCAAATGTGGGCTACGCATTTGTACATATGGAAAGGAAAGAGGAGGCCATGGCAGCCATCGACGCACTCAATGGGACCATTTTCAAGGGCCGTCAGCTGGCTGTAGAGCTCTCCAAAGCTCAACCTTTAGTCAACCAGCTTATGTCGTCTGGGAACTCAGTCGGTATGTTTTTTTGTTATTTTTTAAAGGTTTAACATGACGTCAACATGCTACCCGCTCCTTTCTTGCTTGCAGGTGGTAGAGAGGGTCTCCTTCCTCGGCCAGCAGGCTCCATGGAGCATCACCAGAGTCACGCTGCTGTGCTCGCGGCAGCTGCAGCAGCCGCTGCCGGACTTCCAATACAAGTATGTGAATACTAGGGATGAAATGCTTTATTAAAAAAAAAAAAAAAAATCATTCACAATTTCTAAAAGTCCACATTATGATTTGAAATGTTAATTGTGGCTGATATCGTGTTGAGTGTGACATGCTTTGTGAGCATCCCTTAACACATACTTTCCATTTTCTCTATCTGCAGGTTCAACAAAGCGTCCATAACTCGTTTTACAACACCACATCCTTCGATCCCACCTATGCTGCCCTGAAAGGCATTACAAGTTCTAAAGGCGCAGACGGTGTCATATACGGTGCTCTCGCTAGTCAGGTGTACGGATCTGTCGCTGACCAGGTGTACCAGGACATGGCCAATCACATTCCTGTTCCCACCGCCGCAGAGGACTACGAGGTTCAAAGCGGGCCGGACCCAACAACACTTTTTGAGGCTGCAAGAGCCAAGTTTTTCCAGGAGGGACAGAAGGTCTTTAAATTTACAGATAATCAACATCGTGCATGTTTTTGGGGGGGTTTAAGTGTGTGCTTCCCCCCCCCCCCTTTTGGTTCAGGTTCTGGCCGAGCAGCAGGCAGGGAGAAAAACAACAACAGCAGCTACCAATACAACAACGACGACAACCACGGGCAGTCCAGAAACAGAGCGGGACCGCAGCCCGATCAGAGGGAACCGGACGCCTTTGCTTCCGGACCCATCTCCCGGTTCCTTTGCTCAAAATCGCACCAAACGCCGAGCTCTCCTGCCGACGCCGCCCGGGGTCGCTGAAGACCCCGCCACTGGACCTGCCGAAGGGGCCGATCCTGTCGCGAGGTGAACAACCATCCAACCAATCTGCATTCCGTGTTTCCTGTGTGGCTTCAGCCATTAATCAAATAACTCAAATGGTTGAATCACCAAAAAAGCTTTGCAGGGATCATCAGCTCTTACAGCCAGTGTTTCCTTGCTTCTTTGTGATGCATCCATCTTGAATTGTAACTGCAGGTCCTACTCAGAATATTACCAGCAGATGCATCAGTACCAGCAGTACCAGCAGCAGTACCAGCACCAGCAACAGTACCAGTACCTCCAGTACGCCTACACCAATCCTCCTCCGCCCCCTCCTCCACCGGCCTCCGCAGATTCCACCGACTCGGTCCCGCCGCCCCCCGGCACGTACACGGCGGCGCCGGCTTACTCGGCCACCCAAGACTATGGACCCCCGGGCACCTACGAACCCCCCTCCAATTACAACACGTCGCAGAGCTACTCCGGCAGCTACGACGCCTCGGCCGCCTACGATGCATCGGGAGGCTACGGGGCGGCGGGAGCGTACGATACATCCGGAGCTTACGCAGCAGCGGGAAGCTACTCCGCATCCTCACCGTATGAGCAGACAGCCGCACACGGGCAACCCACGCCCCAGCGCAATGATTACCCTTACAACACGCCAGAACCCCCGTATCGATAGTCCCGCCCCCCTTCCTCCAACACACCCACCCACCCACATGCACACACACACACACACACACACACACACCTTTCATACTGTAGATCGTGTGTGTGAACATGAGTACTTGGCTAAGGGGCAGCTTAAGGGAGAAGTAACGCAGGCAGCAAGGTTGTGAAGCATTTTGGCTAACCGCGTCCCTATCTGGCTGGAATTCCACCTAACAATGAATGCCATCCAAATTTGAAAAAAAAAAACGACACCCTCGAGTTTTTAAAGAGACACAGTTGAATCAGGGTTTTGTCTTGGCAGTTATGTAAGCTTGAGCGCAAATGTGAGGCACGGATTCTGTCTGTCTTTGAAGCCAGGAAACCGGCCAGTTTTCAAGATGTTTTTATCAGGAGTAACTCCAGCATTGTAACGGTAGCCTTGGAGCTCAGTCAACTCGTTCAAAGCTTTCCAGCCTCACTATTATGTTGCATAGTTCCAGTGTTGGGGGTCAAAATCGTTTGTTTCTTCTTGAGTCAATATTAAACCATATTTTCTCAGGCTGTAGATACGTAGATATTTTTTTTTGTATGTAGACAATTCAATAAGCCAAAGCTCAATTTTACCCAATTGTGTTCCGACATTCTCCAGTAACACTTCAACGCTACTTTTAATACCTGACATAGGTTTTGTTTGAGGAGCATGTAAATACTTCTAGCCTTCTTTTAATACTTTGAGCACCTGCGAAATTGGAGAGATTGGAGGGGGATGGATGCTGAGTTGTACAACAAGTTTGTATAGAAGCAGGTGAAAATTTTTAGGCGCTTTACGGTGTTCCACAGATTAAATGAGTGCAGGGTTTCCCAAAATTGGGAATGATTTTGTTTAAATTGAGATTTACTCAATGAAGTCAGATGAGTGAGGACTCTTTAAATGGTTTCCCTTTTGAATCTGAGCAGAACCATACAAGAATCTATATGGCTTTTTCGTCCCCTGGGAAAGCACACAAACATCTATATTTGGATTCCCACATATGAATAATCCCAATCCACATCTTTAGCTCAAATCGTCGCTCACTACTCGAGCGCTAGTCTCACTCACGCGCACACACGCCACAATATTCCAGCTTCTCCATGTTGTTAGTTGCATGCCATGTTGTTGCTGCTGCTCCAGCCACCTTCTTCCTCTTGCTGATTATTGCAGCTAGAGTGGGAGGGAGCCAAACTCTGAGCCCTTGCCTTGGACGTACGCCACGCGCCGCTGTAGCGCGGGATGGGGGAAAACGGCAGCGTTAGGCCCCCCCGAAAACCGCTGTGGACGATGGGGGGTGGCCCCTCCCCACTAAGGTAAACACTCAGACCACACACTCCTGCCCCGGCCGCCCCGAAAGAACACGCGTCACACGGTTTTGCAGACACTCTGACGCACACACATGGACGTCCGGATCTGTTTTCAGGAAATTCCTCACCTCCGTTTCACCCTTTTGGATGTTCTGTTTTGTTTTTTTGCCCCTGTCCACTTCTGCCAAACTCATCCTCATACATTTCCTCCCCTGAAGACCATACATGTATGATCTTCGAAGATGGTGTTGAAGCAGGCGCATCGATAGCCGAGGTCACCTCGTTAGGTTTGGCTTTTTTATTTTTATTTCCCCCACTCCACTGTGGCCACATTAGGGTTAAGTGCCTTGTTTTGAAGGTCACACCGATATCCCCCCCCAATAGAGAGGCCGACACCAAGCTGGCGCAGGATCGGTTGCTGGTTCAAAGCTCGACTCGCCCTCAAGTCCCCCTCTCAATCGTCACCGCGACAGTTTTCAATGCCACTCTCAACCTGTATGAGGTTTTGTTTTCTTTTAAATGACATTTTGTCCCGTGTTCTTTTGAAATGTTTAATTATCAATAAAAGATAAAAATCTACGGTCTATCTTTACTTGTGTGGATGCTTTCAGTGTGTAACTTGCGTTAGGAGTCCCCCCCCCCCCCCCAAAAAAAAATAAAACTTGACAGTTAAAGCATTAGATGACGTTTTATTCCATTACCTTCCAAATACATCAACTCTTGTTTCAAACCTGCCAAGTATTTTTTTTTATGCAAATGAGAAGGGAGTAAAATTGAGTTTCATGCCCTCACAAACAGATGGAAATGTCAATGGAGACAGTCAAAGCAGTCTACACAGATGCTTATTTATACTGAGGTAAGAATTCTAGGACATCAATGTTCTTCAATTGACAAAGCAGCATGAAACTACATGTACATTGTCTTGTGACATTTCTTTCATGCTGGTTTTGGTAGACTCCTGTTATGCAAAAAAACAACTGTTAAAGAATTGGATTTCAACCTGAAAAAAAAGTCCTTCCTAGAGCTCAAACTAGCCACGTCTGTCCTTTGTGCCAATGCTGTGTTAATGATTTTATTTTTCCAGGGCTACAATTTCTATGGGTGAACATTTTACAGTGTGTCGTCGCATTTATCACACTGTGGAAAAACCTCTAGTGAGCAAATCAGCATTGTATCTATATTTCCGAGATTACGTGGGGTCAAGTTTTTTCTGCCCTGGTTTCTGAGGGAGTTATTATTTGTAAAACACTTGCCGTGTGCTCCAGCTAACAGACTTGTAGCTCTTGTCTCTCTTTCAGGAAATGGCAGAGCAAAGGAACGAGAGCATAAACCTGACAAGGTAATCTGTTACAAAAATAAGATTTATAGAGGCCCATCGAGATCTGTACACTTGCATGACCTGCCATGTTTGAACTGTGTGCAAAGGATCTGTTCACTTGTATGACCTGCTGTGTGCAAAGGTTCCGTACGCTCCTATGACCTTTGCTTAAAACTGCGAAAGTAAAAATTGAGGCTTCTCGTGCATCTCGCCCTACTTTGACGTAATCAGGGCCGAGAGGGACAGGGAACATTTTAATATCAGCCGATGGGCAAACAGACAGGACGAGACTGGGCAAAACACGTTAAGATACACCGCACAATGTGGACCAGACTCAACACACGTATTACAGTACTTTGACTTTCATCCGCAAAAACCTCCACGTGCTGCTGCTGCTGCTGCTGGCATTAGTATGAAAAAAGAGCGAGCGTTCAAACACACAAACATTGGAAAATAGCAAGGCTTTAATAAAGACCGCAATGTCCGGCTAGCTACAATGGGGACTGGGGGGGTAACAATTGACATTCATGGAGTTTTACAAAGACTGTAACAGGGCTTGAAGTTCTTTGCGGGTTTACTTACGTGGTTTGCATTTCGGCATGCAAGGCGGCCTTCAAACCGTTACAGACCCCCTTACGTTGTAAAACTGTTGATTTATGAATGTCAATTCATGGGAAGTTAAAAAAAAATAAAAAATCATGTGAAGGTTCTCACCATGGTCATGCTTTTACCATTGGCACACAAGCCAATAAAAAGACGACAATCATGCAAAACAACGCAAAAACTTTCATCTCCCAAAATAAGCAAACACACTAAAATAAGATATGTTTCGAGTTCTGCTCTTCCGTTGACTTAGAAGAAAGCTGCGCTTTTGATGATGACTTTGGTGCAAAAAAAATGTTCCTGTTTCAAAGAGGGCAGACCCTGTCCTGCCCTCTTCCTTGATGAAGACACTCTTGGTGTGTAGACCAGTTGTGATAGTTGAACTCAGACCCCCTTTTCCTCCAGACACAAACAAACGTGACGTAACATCGACCCCTAAATCCCAACAGCCCCCCCCCCACCCCCCACCCGACTATGACACCTTGAAAAACACCACCATTCAAACACAGACACGGCAATACATCGGTCTCACATACAGTACGTCATCCAAACACGTCCAAAAACCTACATGAACAGGATCGCCTATATACAGAGGACAACCAGTCGGCGCTCAACTGAGAAAAATAAGCCCCTGGAACACAGTGATGAAATTGAGAGAAAATAAATTTTGTCCAAATGTCAGTTTTTTTTCAGTCTCACTTTGCAAGGATGTCAACTTCAAGGATTTTGTGTTGTCGTTGCAGAGTTCCTTGAGCCACCTTCAGACCGCTGTGTTGCACGCACCTTTTCCCACCTCGACGCCTCCAACCCGAGGTGCGTTCCGAGCACGTGTAGAAAAACAACCGCTGATTGATTATTGCCCCGTTCGACTGTTCTGTACATCCCAGCAATGAGTTTTAGTTCTACGTTTTTGTGCAGTCAAAAGATTTTTGTGCTATAACGATGATTGCTCATGACCTCGTTCACATTTAACGTCTCGTTACAGCCTCTCGTCTCGGGCTGTCTGGACTCATCTATCGTCGGCGAGGGCCCCGATCGACAGACGTTCGACGTATCTCGCTGACCTTTACACGTCCTGCGCGTCAATGTTAACGCTACGCTAATGAGCCTGTCTTCCATGCCACGGTAATTACCCTTGTCTCGTTTCTCTGCAGTGTTAAAACACTTTTCTTCCCTCGGTATCAGAAAGGACATCATTGCGCACCTTTGGGTGCCTTGGACCTTTTTTGGATCGGAGACAGTCTAACTGGAGCTCCGTGCAGTCGTCTTTATAAAAAGAGCGTTACTGTACATAATCCTAATGCGGACATGAGGGATACGAGGTGATTTTTTTTTTTTTTACATGATATTGCACAACCGTAGAGCAGAAACCCTTCAAATAGTACCAGAGTTTAGATTACATCCAAATTTTGCAATTCCTGGCTCAGTGCTTTTTTTTGTCAGTAGTTCCAGTGCCGTTGGCAAACATGGTCTTGACACCACATACCGAAAGAGAAACATTCTAAGTGTGTCCGAAAAGCCCCAGGACAGGTGTCACGACTGATTTATTAAAGAAATGCATATTCCAGAATAAATCTGAAAATAACTAAAAGTCAATTATGTGGCCTGGCCCCTGTGAGGTCCAAGCATAATTCAAGTGAGGGGGAGGCAGTGCCCCTGCGGTCCCCCCCCACTCTAGCTCTGCCAGTGTGGTTATCTCAAAGAGGAAAATATTTCATTTGGATTTGAAATACATGTTGTGACACCAGTCTTGGAACTTTACAGACACCTCGTAACAGTGATTGACAACATGTCTCGTTGACCTTTGCACATCCTATGCATAAATGTCAGCCTTTTTTCTTCATATCAGTAAGGACATCATTTCATCACATCACTTGGGGGCCTTTGATCATTTGGCATGGGAGACCATTGAATTGGCGCTCAGTGCATTTGTGTACATAAAAACTGTTACTGTACATAATTCTGTTGTCGGCATGACTGGCACAACACCACAAAACTAAAAACATAATTTTTGCATGATATTGCACTGCCACAAAATGAAGAGCAAGTAGTAAAAGCTTTTTGATTACATCCACATTTTGCAATTCCTGGGTGTGGCTCAGTGTGATTTTTGACAGCAGTTCCAGTGCAGTTGGAAAACACGGTCCTGACATTAGTTACCAAAAGAGAACTCATACACACACACACACACACACAAGCATGCCCCACCCACCCCACTCCCACACCAAGTTAGTCGTATGTATAGTTGGCAAACGAGAACAAATCTGGCTACAAAACAATGATGCGGAACACCGACATGTAAAAACGTTTACAAAAATCTGACGCTATCCGACATCAGGTTGATGGTTGACCCAATCGGTACAAGACGATAAAAATCTCCTGCGCGGGACACACACACATACACGCACAACCTTGGCAAAGGTCACATGGAGTAAAGTGTCAGCATACCATCTCGTTTGTTTAACTCCGGGACAGGGAGGGTCGAATTGGAGGTCGAACTGGTGGGGAAATCGGGTCAGGAGGTGGCGATGGAGCAGCTTCAGCGGCCGTAGCGTCATCACAGGTCGTTTTCGGCAAATCAAAGGATGCGAGGTGTGAGTGGAATATCGGGTGCTAAGCTTCTGGCGCCTCTGGGCGGTTATTTTTGGGGGGGGACCGGTTGGCACAGGGTTTGGGAAGCGAGGAGGGATGTGCGTTGGTTGTTTTTTTCCTCCCTATGTGTCCCCTCTTCTCTTCCTTCGCCATCCTCTGTGGCGCTCTCAGCTCTGCTGCCATGGTTACAGCAGCGTCTCTACATGAAGTGCATCTGCAGCCAAGAATAGTGATAAATTGAGGGTGAGCGAGTTCATCAACAACTTATCAAACGTTAAGCAATTCATTGACGGCCGTTGCTGGATGAAGTCGAATCTTACGATTGTGACGTATCTTTGCTAAACACTGTGTTCAGTACCTGCGTCCCCGGGATGGGTCCGAAGGGATTAGTGGGTCTCAGGACCGGCTGGTTGTACATAACAGGCTGCGGGGGCATCATGGGAACACCCCCCATGTGATGGCTCATTTGAGGGGGGAGCTGCTTACAGATTGCAGAAAAAAGGTTAAAAGTACATGTCAGATCATACAGAGTTGATTCATTGCGTTACCATTCCATAGACAGGCACTTGGGGGGTTGTCATAGGAAAAGCTACTGGAGCTGGAGCCTGTAAGGAAAGATAACAACCCCCCCACCCCGTTTAAATCTCTTAATATAAAGGCAGATGCGTAACATGGATTGATGAAGTGCCTTGGGTACTTACATAGCCGGTGTAGATCAATCCATTCTTCGGAGACAAAACAAAATACAATGTTATTCGGACCCTACAGTTCACAAATCCTAATTTTCCTTGAAATCAAAATCAGCAAAAGGCTGCATTGTCAGATACCTCTGAAAGATTATACAGACAAATGATCCTAACGTTGGTTTAAATGCACGTAATTTCTTAACATGGCCGCTGCGCGTTACCATCTGAGGGACGGGCATGGGAGCCGGAGCCATGGGATGAGGCGAGTGAGTCCAGTTTGTGCCGGTGCACATAGTTTTGGTCTGCCAGCCGCTTCCCCCTGTCGGCTTCTTCTCCACCAGCTGACTCCACTGCAGCTCAGGCCTGTTGCGCACAAACATGCACTTAAGAGACCTACGGATGATTAAAAAGCAGTCCGCCGGCCCCGCCACCTCACCTTTTGGCTTGCGTCCCCCCAAACTGCAAGTCTAAGAGGAGTAAAGCAAATTAGCTCCAAGTATGCAACCTCTATGTCAAGCTAATACTCACTCCCGACGAGGTTGGCTAATGAAGAGTCCAAATCGCTGGGGAACATCTTCCCAGAGTGCAGCGGGGCTCCGGGGTTGTGAATCTGAGTGGGCGGGATCGGCTTGAGCAAGTCACCTAAGAAAGTCGCCATGGTTGTTATTAGATAAGAATTGGGTTGTTGTCGTTTTTGCACTGTACATCTGCACTGTACCTCCCCAGGCGTTGTTGTTGGGCACAGTGTGTGTGGTCTGAAGGGGGGCAAAGTGGGGCTGCAAGGTGAACAGCTCACCGGTCAAGTTTGGCACACTGCAAAAAAAGACACAAAAAGCGAAATGATCTAGTCTGGCATCTGGTGGCTTATTTAAGGGTGGGGGTCGTGCCCCCAGTGCCACCGCTCTACCTCCGCCACTGCTGATCAAATGTTCCATGCATGAATTCTAAACCTTTCTTCGCGTAGGAACTCACTGGTTGTTGACGGCTACAAGGGGCGAGCTGGAGAACAGGTCCGTGGCTCCCCCGCTGCTGTTGGCACTGCCCACCGATTGGGTGCCGGGCGACGCGTTGGGCGTCTGGATATCGATCATCTTATGACCGTCGTCCTGCACGTACAAAGTGGCGATGCGGTGGCTATTGTGCGCATGCTAATCGAGGGAAAGCTAACGTGAAACATTTGTCACCTTGTGTTGCTGCAGCCTGTTGTCGTCTGTCTTGTCATCCATTCGACTGAGGGAGATCCCGGTACTGGAGAGGGACGACACCGTGCTGGACAGAGTGCTGGATCTTACGGTATGGTAACACACACGTACATAAAACACATTACAGTGGCACCACAATTTGTAACTAAAATGAAAGTGCCCCCCCCCCCCTTCTATACTCTGAGACATCATTTTAAATCTAAATCCGCCATCGTACCTGCTGGCAGTGGAGAGGTCTTTGAGCTTCCGGCCTTCCAGAGAAGCTAAATGTTGCTCCAGAGCCTCCAGGAGCGAGTTGGGAGCCTGAGGAGGAAGGAGGTTGAATGTCGGGAAGCAGACATATTAGAATTGTCAGCAAAGTGGTTTCAAAAGTGGGACATTATCACTCCTGTTTCTCATCATCCTGCTCATCACCCACACACACAAAGCAGCACATTTCCCTCAAATTGAAAAACGGATCTACTCTACGACAGCTCTTTTTTTTTTTTTTTGTTGCTTTCATCAGGTTTGGTTGTCCGGCATGCACAGATCAGCTCCGTCATGCAGATCCACAACTATCACACCTCTATTCCATGCAGACTGCCAGCACCATGGTCCTTTATAATCAACACAAGCACTACACAAATCACAGTCCAGAACATCAAGAGTTACCCCTTGGATTCCACTGTCAAATCCAATCCAATCCAATTTGCTCTTTCATTGTGGAAAGTGCAGCAATTTGACAGCACCGAAAACCAAGGAAGCTAACTCTGAAATGAAAACGTCTGGTGAGGAAAAAAAACAAAACAGGTATGCATACTGAGCATACTGTGATTTTTTTCCTCCAAACATTTTTTTAATTTTCATTTCATCACACATATTCAGACACAACAGGCAAAGAAAAAAATGTCTTGTATACTTATTTTTAAAAGGGGAAAGGGGGAAAAAGACAGTAACGTGAATTCTGGATGTCCTTCTCCAGAGAATACGCTATGGAAGTTTCAAAGTAAAAACAGACACATACAATTTCTAGTGCTCAGTCGAGGCGTGTCGTTGAATAGGCGCGTATAAGGTCTTCATAAGCACTACAAACACGGCGGGGTGCTTTAAAAATTAATCACTTCCCAATTTGTCCAAACGAGAAATAAATCCGTAAAGGCTTTCGGCTGTGATATGCAGTGCTGATGAGGACATTATGTGCGCCTGTCCAAGGCGTATTTGCGGAAAACCTACGTCATTAAACCATTCGCTGCTCTCCCCACAGCTAATGCAAAGTGACCTGATTCTCTAATGGACTCAGTTGTTCTCTTTGAGTGTGTGTTGTTTAACGAAGAAGAAAAAAAGAAAAAAAATGGCGTCTTTAATCCTAACATCTCAAAAACCCCGCTTATGGAGGAATACACCATATGGCCAAAAGTATTAAGACGCCCAATGTTTGCATTTTAAAGTGATGACTGCAATTTTTTTATTTTTTTTTTTAAAACAAATCATTCAGTTGACATTACATTTCTTTGTTGACTAACTGGGACACCTCACATGGTTGGACTGCTTTATACGGAGTTCGAAGTTAGTTCACCAACCTTTCAAGACATTCCGGACGCTTTTGTGCTTCTTTACCGAGCCACCAAATCACGCGTGTTAAGTTGTGCAAAGTTCAAATAAATATACAAAAGAACGGCATAGAAATATTTATAATAAATATTAAATCTTTTTCATACAAAAATACTTTTGCCCAAATGATGTATCTGACAGATGGGAAAAAAAAAAAAAAAGAAGCCAGCTTAAAAGATGTTGCTTCAAACCACAAAGAGAATGTAATTCTCTTTGAAATGATTTGTCGCTTCTTTGTGTAAATTGTGCCTTTTTTTGTGCTTTCTCTTCTCTCTAGAAGTAAGTTGAAATGTAAAGGGAGAGGAAAAAAAGGAGACGTGGAAGGCGAAGTGATGAAGAGAGAGGGCCAGCTGCAGTGTGGGCAGGTCTGTAGGGTGAGTAGGGAACGGGAGCGCTTTAGAATGAAGCGTTATGGGATCGACCGGATGGATTTTTCGACGCTGCTCGATTGGCGGCTTGTGATGAGATGTGGACTGACCTGTGTGAGATCGGGGCTGTCGCCCTGATCTATCCCAACTTGCTGTGTCACAAAAAAGGAGGGGGGAGGAGAGGGGGAATGGGAGGAAGGAGGGAGGGAGGCAAAATAAAAATGAACCAAATGTTGTAACAAAACCAGGAGTAGAGCAAACAGACTGCAGGTTGTTTTTTTTTTAAAGAGGGTATGGAGGGATAAAGGTGAGCGGAGGAGGAAGAGGAGGAGGAGGGAGAAAGAAGAATCAAACCCGAGCATTCATTACTCCATGCAGAGGCTGAAACAAATAGAAGACAACACGGAGGGGAGGGGGGAGGGCGCATGCACACGCCTACAAACACCTAAATACACACACACACGCACATACACACAAATACATGTGCACATACACGCTATTTCAAATGAATGCTGCAAGGCGAGACAACAGGTCACGTGACATCAACTAATGTTGACTTTGATCGCAAAGAGGAGGGAAAGAACATACACACACACGCATACACACACATTGAAGTTAAGACATGATTGGCTCCTTCAAGTCAACGTTAGTCTACTTCTCAAACCGACTTCCGAAATGGGAGCAAAAAAGCAAGCGGTGAGGATGCCTTCTAAGCGCAAGGACTAGCTAAGTTACCAAAGAAAGAGAAGACAGAAGGATAGAAAGGTCAAAGAGGCTTGGGCATGCAGTGCAGGCTTTTGAAACAGGCAGCGCTCCAGGGCGTCCTCCAGTGGAAGCTCAGTGCTATTGTCCCTCTGACTCAGCTGTTACCAGCTGACCCGATAACTCTCTCCCTGTGACTTCCAGGTTATTTTAATGTTCTTATGATTCACCCGGTAGATAAATATCCTGAAGAAAAAAAAAAAATTCTAAACCGGCGTCCATTCCCGCCCTCTCGTCCTCGTCCGTCCCCGCGCTCCTTATAGCCTACCTCGGAGGACCTCGCCCCGTCCCAAACGTTACCTCGGCCACTTTGAGAAACTCGGACAGTTTGGTCATCCTGTTGAGGAAGGTCTTGTAGAGCTCCAGCGCCTCTTTGCACTGGTTCTTCTTCATGTCAAAGTACTTCTCTGCGTAGGGAGGGTGACAAAATGAGCACGGTTACACCATGTCAACAATAAAGGAGACATGTTGTGCAATCCCCCGCCCGCCCATGATTTAGGACTATCTCATTAGGACAGACATATTTAGAAATGTTCCACCTTGGCTCAGGTAGGACACAATTGTCCAATGTCTACGTGTTGACTGTGTGTACTTTTCACCCAGCATGTTGATGACGCCCTCGTTGTACGCGGCAAACAACCGTATGGAGTCTTTGAAGAGCAGCATGAAGGCAGTGTTGATGACCCCGTTGCTCAGCTCGTTGGAGTTGGGCTGCAGGTCAAAGTGCACGCACGTACGCTTTAGTGAAGCCCAACACCTGCACCTGATGATGATGCCCGCTGTTTTGTCTTAGGTGCTACCTGAAAATCCAGCAGTGCGTCCAGCTGGTTCTGAATGATCGGCAGCGTCTTAATCAGCTTATCCGTGTTCATGGTGCGCATCACGCCGTCGACCCTGGTAAGTAACAAACGCGGACACGCGTTAGCTTGCACCCGGTTTACATATCACAATTAAAGGTGACATTGCCTACTTGAAGGGGTGGTCCTATCTTATGCAAATGAGCCACTGCTGACCCCGCCTCCTCTATTGTAACAATTCCTAGTACAGCTTTTGTTTCCTTGACAACTGGGGGGCGGAGCTAGCAACTAGCAAGCTAATGATCTAACTAACGAAGATGCACGCGGTCATTATTGGGCTTATGTTTACGGTAATTGAGTGTATTACCCTCGCTTCATCTTGGTGAAGTCCACCGCCGCTAACCGGAACGACATGGCTTTTTCGTTCAGGTAGCGACTGTAGCGTCTGATGAAGGTGGACATGTTGTATCCTGAAGGGAGGGGTGGGCAAGTTGTATTAGTTAAGTCATCCAAGCACAGCACTCAGTTTTTGTGTACCCCGCTAAAATCTAACCAGTGATTGATTAGGTGTTCCAATATTTTTGTTGCTACAGACTTATCGCCAGCGTTACAGTGCCGGGAAGAGACAGGAAGTCATTCAATGGGCAGAACAGCTCTGCTGAGTCAAAGGGGCGGGGTCATAAATCACCTTGTAGCGCGGCCTTATCTAGAAAGTTGTTGAGGTTGAAGAGTGTGTTTCTGGAGGCGACGTACTGCATCAGTCTCTGGGGGGGGGAGAGAGAAAAGAGGAGAGGGAAGAGTCGACGACGTGCTCGTGTTCCACGTCGTTACGTCTGTCGCAGACAGGAGTTTATGAGCGAGAGGTATCATTTGTCCACATAAAGACCTCAACTCTTCTGAATGACTTTTAAGGATGTGGACCTAATAAAAGACCCGCTAAGTCAAATTGGCCCCAATGCACTCAAAGTCTTGCACCAGCAAATACAATATCTGCATTCATTAACCCTGCAGTGTGACATTATTTGCAATAGCATATCTGACATTGAAATATAGTCCTTGGCACCGAGGATCTACGCCAGAGCTCTACTTTTACACGAGACAGAGCTTCAGTTCCATTCCTATGGTGGCCAGTGACTTGTGTTTGTGTGTGTGTGTCGTTCAGCGTCCTCACCTCGTTGCCGTACATCATGAGGTGATGCGTGGCGATAAGCGCCTTGAAGACCACGATCCAGCTGTTGCTAGCCGTGCGCTCCAGCAGCGTGTCCGCCAGGTGAGGGATGCTGACATTCAGCTCGTTGGTGCAGTGGATCAGGTCTGCGTGGTCGAGTACAAAAAGATCGGAACGACTTTATTTTACAGCCTACTTTGCAGTCGAGACACATGCGGCTAATAAAAATATTCGGCAGTATGTGCAACTGTGTATAAAGCAGTTATAAGTAACTGCTTATATATACAGTGCAATGGAATGAATGTGAATAGTCACTAGCGTGTATGCAAGTGAGCAGGATTGTCTGCGATCACAACAAAGGAGTGTTGAATAGACACGCAAAGATTAACGAGTACTGGAAATGAGCACGGCTGACATTTACGAGCCTTTAAGCTCCGCCTCTTTACTTACTGGTAGCTACTGTGAAAGAGATAAACGGGTCGCGTGCCAAAACTGTCGTTTATGAGGGGAGTGCGCTGATGTATACGTCCATAGAGGTTCAATACAAGACGACAGATCGATGAGCGAATCATTGTTTAACGGTAGTCAAGGTACAGGTGGAGGACGAATTCATTGGCTGGCCGTAACTCGCAGGCTCTCGTCAATAGAAAATCCCGGCAGAAGATGGAGAGTTACACTCTAAAGTCAATCCAGCGGCGGCACTCAATCGACATGCCTCTGCGCATAATGTGAGGAAATGAATAGGCCTGCGATGAATAATTAACCTCATTTTTTTCTCCCTCCCGTGGAGATGAAAAGGAAACAAAACCCGAGCTGACTCCTCACGTCTCGCCCTCTCGAGACGTCCATCCGGCATGTGTATGCAAAGGCAAAGTGACGGAATGAGTGCCTGAAACATGCTTATTCTGATTCGACTCTGTATAGAAATGCACTGGTGCATTTAAGTGGGCACTTGAATACTGACAATAAGGACGAATCCAAGCATTTTCCCCTCTCACGATCAAAGTCCACAAAGGCCCAATTGTCATCGCCGAACGATTGTCCTGCGCCATTATCCTCTGGTGTGGCGTGGTTACTGTTAAGAGCCACCGTTTTCCTTCATCTGTTCAGAAATTGGACTATAATTATAAATATTAAATGTCTTTAATATTCATACAAATGTCATGCATGTGTTCGACGCTGATTTGGGATCACCAAAAACTGCGCCTTGTCAAAGAAGCTAAGCTAACTGTTAGCTTATCTAGAAAAGCACACTATGCTAGCAAATCTATCCACCTAATCTATGTACAAGCCATAAAAAGTCAATTTACATAATGTTTCTTCTTCAAATGTCATCTTTATATTATTTCTTTACATGCAAATCACGACATCAATGTTTGATTTATCCATTCAAACGACAACATTGAGCTGTATCACGCTGTGCACTGAGCGGTCACTCCGCGCTTGATGACATAGTCGCATCGAATCCCGCTTCTGTCGCCCATATGAGCAGCCGCGGCTTAATGAAATCCCATTTAGTCGGCGTGACGTGCTCATCATTCGCCACGCTTTGTAAATAGTTTAAATAGTCACAGAGACCGCCCCACTCGGCTCCTATCTCTTTGTCAAGGTCACGACACCAAAGGCGGTGATAATGAGAGGCCGCTTTGACTGGCTTAATGAGCAGCAAAAACAATGAATCACGGTTTTAGTGCAATGTGTCACCCGGCCTGGCGAGGGTGGGCCCGTAACATCTGGACTGTAAAAAAAAAAAGTCCCTTGGTCATCACTAAATTTAAATTTACATACACAATGCAACATTTGAATGCACTAAAACTCATGATTTGGAAACAGAAACGATGAACTCCTATAAAAAAAAAAAAAAAAAAGTAAAAAAGATTGGCCAGCCACAGTGAAGTCCGGCCGGTGTTGTTGCTAATGGCTAACACTAGCATCTAGTGCTAGCTTCCCGGCCTTTGACAAGTGGTGTCAGACAAAGATACAAACTGGAAGTTAGGGATGATTGTGTGGCTAATTCCAGTTTACTTGACTGCTACACTAACATTAGCAACTAGTCCTCCCTGTTTTGCATTTTCTTTGGCTTTTTGTGATATATATCCAAAAAATGTATAAAAATAGATACTACTAAAAATGAAGCTGAAGAGACTGAGTGCTAGCCACTGCCAGCTACGCAGCAATTCCTTATCCAGAGTTGCGTTTTTCTGTCACAATTACACGGCATTAACAATTCCATTCTTTCTACGCTTGTGCCTTTTACATTTTGCCATGTTTTTTTCCCTGCAAAAAATGAATATAACAATGTTTTGGGTTGTGGCGAGCCCTTGTTAGCACAGAGGAACACACAATCAGCACATGGCAAAGTCAGGACCAAGACTCAGAGATGCGCAACAACTAGTCCACTTTACTTCCAGGAACAGTGTTTTATTTTTCATTACCACAGCGGCTACTGGGTTTTACCCTTGTACATCCATTAAGAACATTAAACTGTTACTCAGAACATTGCTCGTACAGTTAATAAAAAAAAAAACGTTCCGCTGCATTGTTTGCTCTCATCTGCAGCAAAAGGTTGTGTGTGTTTTTTTTTTTTTTAATCCCCCTCGACAAGAAGCCAGCGTCTCATTATTTTCATCCCCATTGATTCCGTTCCATTTGCGGGCGAGAGCGATTCTTTAGCAGAAGCAAGTACGCGTCTCCTCTTTATGATCCCATTTAACGAGGCGAGCTGAGCGGGAGCAGACTCGTCTCATGAATTGTTGCTCAAAGACACAAAGACTGCCTCGTCGGGTGGGGGGGGGGCTTCCTTTACATTCACCGTGATGTACGGCGGCCCGTCGAGGGGCTCAAACCGACGCGGCCGCCTCATTGCAAACACACCTCTTTCCCGTGTCCTTGCTTGACCTTAAAAGCCCATCGAATGGAAACGAGAAAACAAAAGAGTGCGTTGAGCCAAGCGTGCAGTCCCTACTTAAAGCTTCTCTACCCTCTCATGGTCAGAATTAGTCAGATCACAAGCCAAAAAGCTCACGTAGCCTCTTGCTGGCTCGTTTAATCAGAAAAATCGCCATTTTTCAAAGCGTTTGGACGCCGCCCCGGTGATGAAAAGCTCCTTGTGGCTGCGGTGACATTTACTGTTTTGAAGGTGGATGGCCTTGTGTTGTTTAGTAACTGCAGGGCCACTAAGCTAGCGGTCAAAACAACAATAAAGGACTGAATCCAATGAGCGTGGATTCACATTAGTAGTTCATTTCATTACGGATGGAATAGAAAAATCACTTACTCGATTTTTCTATCATGTCACTGGACACAACATGAGGTACAGCTTTAGGTGTAGCTACCCCATTTTTCACGTCAGTATTGCACAGTATACATCAAATGGATACCGTCTCAATTACTCGTCAGGTCTTCCATTCATACGAGTCAAATAAACGCCTCCCTCAAATAGATCCCTTCCGACCTCAGGAGACGAACTGTAACTCCAATTACAGTTCACAATATAGCTAACTGCTGACACCATTTGGATTGTGTTGCTAACCAAAATAGCAGCACTAATGCAATCATATTACTCAGAATAAACGCCTTCTTGAAATAAACAGATGCCTTCCTTTTCCAATCACACACCTACCAAATTATGTCCTTGGGACAAAATAACCACCTCCACTAAAATGGACATCTCCCTTTTTGCATCAAGAAAAAAAAGATGTAACTAAATATTGCTAACACACAAACTAGTCAACTGCAAACGACAAATTAAACAAGTCACGTCTCTTGGAAAAGTAAATGCCTCAATCAAATATACGCCTCCATTTTCTCATCCAGATGAAAAGAAAGTCGTGTTTGATAATTAAATCACACACACAAAGTAATTTGCTATTTAAACTATGTTTCTGACCCAAAAAGCATCATTGAAGCGTGTCTTTCAGATAAGATGGATACATACTTATAAAATAACAACACTCGCAAGGAGTTGTCATATGATAACACGCACCAGGCCGCACCCCTTAAAGGCACGTACACTAAAGTACAACGGCATGTGCTTTATTTACACATTTTAAAAAAATTTTTTTAAAATTTCCTGATTGTGTGCCCTGCGATTGGCCGGCAACCAGTTCAGGGTGTACCCCGCCTACTGCCCCAAGTCAGCTGGGACAGGCTCCAGCGCTCCTGCGACCCTTGTGAGGATGAGCCATTCAGATGATGGATGGATGTTTTCACATTTATTATTTTGAATAATTAAAAACACACCATTTTTTTCCATACAGACAGATTCATGAAATTTCAATTCATGTCAATGAAGTCTGCCTTACCTATACCTTTTTTTTCTTTTTTAAGGCGTGCGTGCTTGATATATTACCTGTGCACTCCATTTGATTTATTACAAGGCCAAAATACGCCTTCTAACCTAGTGATCCCTATATGTGGCTGGACCCCCCCCCCCACACACACACACCAATGCATGCATAGGCAATTAGTAGTGTGCAGATAAGGACACCACACACACATACGCACACATGCATAAATGATAGTAATGCACCAGTGGACAGTGAACTTGAATGTGAAGAAAGGGAAATGGTGCAGGATTTCATAATATTACATTTAGGCCTCATAGATTACAGTTAGTGGATGAATAGTGGGTAATTAAAAGAGAAATACGAAGGGTAAAAGGCGTGTTTTTTGTCTGTGAAGCGTGCGTGCACTGATGGCATTTTGTGTGCGTGCGTGCGTGTGTGTGGTTTCACCTACAGTCAAGGTGCTTCTTCTTGGGTCCGCTCACTTCGTGCGTCGTGGCCTTGCACACGGCTTTGCTGATGGCCGAGCCGCTCATGCTGTGCTGCGCGGCGGCGATCCGGTCCGTCAGAGTCGGCCCGGACATGGTGGAGGAGGAGCGGCTTCGGCTCGAGCCTGTAGGAGGTGACGGGGATGGGGGGGAGTCGTAGTAGAGGACGATCAAAATGTCTTTAGTGGAGGGGAGGAGGTGGTGGGTAATGCCCTCTGCGAGGATCGGCTGTGTCTGCGAGGGGAGGATGATGAGAAGAAGGAGGAAGAGGGCAACGAGCAGCGACGAGTCATACGTTCGCTTTAAAAAAAGAAAAAAAAAGAAAAGAAACAAAACTACCTTCGCCTTAATAGGAAGGCATTTGGATGCGTAAATGAAACAAAGCTGAACGCCGGAACGTCCCGAGTGTCCCTGAACGCACCTCAGCCGATGCTGATGAGAGTGCGAATCAGGCTCGCAAAAAAAAAAAAAAAAATCACCAATTCAACATAAAATCGTCCATGATTCAACTGGCCTCCGTCAAAATAGGACAAAAGGACATTTTTAGACTTCTTCCTCGCGTGTCCTCTCAAATCTCAATGTCTCGCCGCATGAACAACGTTCCCTTTCTGCAGCCGGTCTTCATACAAAAGCCTGAATTCCTCTATAGAGGTCGCCCCATAGGCTGGTGATGCGCGTGTGCGCGTGCGTGCGTGTGTCAGTCAAACTTGTGTGCAAAATGGCAGTGCGATGAATCAGGTGACTAAAAAAGGAGACTGAGATTGGGCCACTTCTCGAGTCAAGGGAGGGAATCTTAAAGCAGAAGGCATTAAAAAAAAAGGATTTATTCTTTTTTTTTAAGGCACCAACTGGTTCTTCATCACCTCAGTGCACCCGGCCAATGAAATAGGGACAAATGGGGAAACAAATGCGCTTTTACTGTACATGATACATTTGATTATGACAAATTTATCTACAATAACTACAAAATATGTTCACTGCTCCACATCCAGACTGCAAATGAATGTTACATGTTCAACACCTCCATTGGCTAATTTAATAATCCATAACTATTACACAACAGTTAATATGGGGGCTCAGTTTCTGACAAATATTCAAAAATATTCGAGTGTGCAGGTATTTCATGTGCTCATTTAAAAAGTAAGTTTTGCACATGCCCCCCCCCTTTTTTATATTGAATGAAATAAAAAAAAAGTACATTACCTTTTGGTATTTTGCATGAAATTATGTTGTAAAAACATCTATGTCCTTATGAGAGGCTGTTTACGTTGCTGCTGTTTTGGTTAGCAACATGGTTCACATGAGCTCAACTAGCTGACTAATAGAGAGATTTCAAGGGATTGCACGGGTGTACCTAATGAAAAGGTGTGTTTTTGCAGTCGTCACGAATGACAAAAGAACAACGGTGGCAACATAAGTAGGACAGCATTAAGTCGATTGGATTGCACGTGCAATGTGGCGTATCGAGTGAATAGTTACTTGTGTGTTGCATCACAAAGCTTAAACGGGATTGAACAAAATCAGCATGCCATGAACATGTGTTTAATAATTAATTCCTCTCATTATAAAGCAACACTTTCACATAATTTACAACTTAGGCAGACACCTTTCATATTTTTCACATTCAGTTAAATGCTGAATAGATTCTTTTTAGAACTGCTATAGTCCCTGATCCACTTCCTGCTTGTCTGTGATTGGCCAGGACGTGTCTCATCATTTGGGACATGACGAACAGCTGAGGTGCTCCTTGGTGGCGTTGGCGTATCCCGACAGGAGCAGCGTGGCGGGCTCTCGCTCAGTCGGGGGACTCTCCTCGTTGCCCAGGATGTGCTCCACCAGGCAGTGAGCGGCCTCCTCGATGTTGCTGTTTTCCTAAAGTAGGGCAAATCATCAAGCCATCTCTCCACTGTCTGCATTAAGGTCAAAGGTGAGTTTGAGCCAACTGACTTTAGGACAGAATTGGGCTACACTCTTGTCACAACACGCATACCTTGGCCGAGGTCTGGAACCAGCCGACAAAACCGTTGTCTCTGCAGAAGGCGTCCAGTCGGGGTTGCAGGCATGACGCTTGGTCAGCTTTATTGGCCAAGAGCACGGCGGGAACGGGCTTCCCGTGGCTCAGCCTCACCTTTGGACAAAGACAGGATTGGAAGGTACAAAATATATCCTCATGTCACTTTCATGGCTTTGGGCGTGCTGTTCCAGTCAAATTTGACTCCTTTTGACATTGGGGTACTGACCTTTGAGTCCAGGTCGTCCTTCCACTTGAGCACGGCGTCAAATGTGGACGCTCGCGTGCTGTCAAAGACCACCAGCGCTCCCACCGCTTCTCGGTAGTAGACGCGTGTCATGTTGCCGTAGCGCTCCTGTCCTACGACACAACATGACTATGCAGCGATAAAATGACAAGCCGACGAGAACAGTTTACTTAGCGTTAGATTTGAACTATGTCTGTGAATTGTTTCTTAAATCATAGCCTGGCTATGTTTTTATGATGGCAACAAAGAGAATAAAAACGCTTGTTAGTTCCGTGTTTTGATTCCATGGCAGGCATCATGTGAGTGTCGTTTTCCGCATGGGAGTCACTGGCCACATTCCACAAGCAGGCAACAAATGACAGGCATAGAGAGGGGCCGTGATACACACAGACACACACACACGGTCTTTTAGTACATTACTTGGATGTTTCCATGGAGATAGGATTGCCATAATATTTGTAGAAAATACAGTAAATGAACACAATTTTGTGTGCTCTAGTCAGCAATGTCCTTGTGATTGAAAAACATGCTAAAACCAGTTCAGCGTTTCACACTCAACTCAACTTTATTTATAGGTCAACATAGCAAAGCGTGCAGTTAGGCAATTGTAATATAATTCATGTCGTTATAGTAATCAGCCCTTTTTTTTTTATTTATTTAAAGAAATGTAAAAAATGTTTAAATGATAAATTTCTATTAGCCACACACTATAACTTGGGAGAATATCTTGGGAGATTGCCTCCATAAATCCTGGCCAAGGTGTACACACCAGAAGAAGCAGACCAAATAATAAATAATGTTTTTATGATGTACCAAATAGTACGGTGCTATTTCCCTATTTAAAAGACAGTTCTGTGAAAAGTGGACTTAACTTTGCTTGTGTATATATTTTTAGTGGGTCCTCACCGGCAATGTCCCAGAGCTGCAGTCGGACGACGGTATCCCGGTCCCACTGGAGCACCTTAAGGGCGAAGTCGACGCCGATGGTGGCGCGGTAGTGTTGCGAGAAGATGTGGTGCACGTAGCGCTTGATGATGGATGTTTTACCCACGCCCAGGTCCCCGATCACCAACACCTTGAATAGGAGCTCACGCTGCATGGCTCCCCCCCCCCCAGAGAAAACTCCCTAAAAAGTTCTCTAAAAACTATTCAGCTTACTAGGAAAGGCTACAAAACCAAAACGTTTTGTGGTCATTTAGGCCAAACGTGTAGATTCCCACCACTTACTGGAGAGGAGCATGAGGAATTTTGACCTCCGTGGTCCTCTGTGGACCTCCCACTCCCATGCGACTCTTGCCTGGGAGCGACTCCCGCTGCATTCAAGTGCTTGACTGAGGCGTGGGATTTTGAACATTGGAAACGTTCATATTTTGACTTTTTATTTAAATGTTCAATTTAAAATTAAACAAAAAAATATATGTATATAAAATGTGTGGAAATTAAGTGGAATTATGAATCAACTATTTAAATAATCATGTGATTAATTTAGCAATAAATTAATAATCTATTCTCATGTATTTTGCGTGTATAATTTATATTTATTTGTATTTAATTTTTAATTGCAATCCATCTTATTGTAGCTATAAATTATGCGTTGTAAATGCTCTTCATATTATTAAAGGTACTTCATCAAGTGACACAAAATGGTGGCTGTTGTAGCAAAAACCTAAATGGGATCAAATGTGAGTAAAATGCCTGTGGTCATAAAGAAAAAATTGGAAATATTCGACGACAGCGAATGCGTCACTTCCGCCGATTTGGGCTTCGTCGAAATGCGTGCATTTACGGTAAATGCAAATGTAAACGGTGCTGATGAGGGCGAGCGGATGCTGGTGTATGTGAGTGTGTGATGCCGTCGTGTTTGTCCTCGTCGCCGTCGTTTCATCCCAAAAAACAACGCAAATACTCGCCGGACAGTCTTTGTGCTTAAGACTCTATTGTCTGATCCATTTTATTTTTTTTTAAAAAAAACGTGAATCATCGCGATGCACAGCTGGTAAACAAAGTGTTTTCCCCCACCTCCTCTCCTCCCTTTGGGCTTGTTTTTGAAAGCATCATCGTCGAAATGGGGCTTGGCTTTTACGCATATTGACCTCTCGGCTTCAAGGTAAGTCAGTGGATACTCTCATTGATTGGATTGCTGTTGTATGTTAGTGCAGTAGCTGGATGCTAACGGGGATTGTGAAGGTAAAGGCCTGCGACAGCTCGGGGTGTGGAATCTGAGGCTCGCGGGCCACACATGGCCAGCAAAACACCTGATGCGGACCCAAATGCAGTATTTAAAAACAAGCCCTGTGCAAATGAGGAAAAACCATTTACCTGACAAATGGAGTTTTTTCTACTAAAATATTTACTTAACTTCTTGAGATAAATGAATTGCAATTAAATATATTTTGCCTCACCAATTACCTAACAAATTACGGTAAAATTTATTCTACTTAAGTCGCTTATTACAAGCCTTTTCTCTATTAATTTTTGTATTTAAAAATAAAAATGACAACAGTAAAGTTAGCCCAGTGTCAGTTCACAGTGGCTGAATCGTGACTGGGTTGTGCTTTCCTGACAGACTTGACATGGACACAATTTGGCTTTACCAGTTCCGTCTGATCGTGATCGGCGACTCCACGGTGGGCAAGTCGTGTTTGATCCGCAGGTTCACAGAGGGCCACTTTGCCCATGTGTCGGACCCAACTGTGGGTGTGGACTTCTTCTCGCGCCTGCTAGAGATTGAGCCAGGCAAGAGGGTCAAGCTCCAAATTTGGGACACTGCGGGCCAGGAGAGGTTCAGGTAACCTTAGCTATACTTGATAAAGATATACAGTAAAAACAACATTTAATGGTATTTCAAGAACTAAACCATTAGAAGTTAAACTTGTAAGTCAAGGTACCAGAGCACTTTTATGTAAGTCAGTACTTGGCAATAAATGAATTTGAGTCCGACAGGGTTCGTTTCCAAGTCCACTTTTGCTTACTTTTCATACGACTATTTACTCTGTTGTAGCATAATTTTGTCAGGATAGGATACTGATTATTACCTCCTCCAGGTCCATCACCAGAGCATACTACCGCAACTCAGTGGGCGGGCTCCTGCTCTTCGACATCACCAACCGCCGCTCATTCCAGAACGTGCACAGCTGGCTGGAGGAAGCGCAGAGTCACGTCCAGCCGCATAGCATTGTCTTCCTTCTGGTGGGTCACAAGTGCGACCTCGAGCCCCAGCGTCAGGTGAGCCGGCAAGAGGCCGAGAAGCTGGCGGCGGCCTTCGGGATGAACTACGTGGAGACGTCGGCACGTGACGCCATCAACGTGGAGACGGTTTGTTCATCTTTTTACGTGGCGTTTGCCCTCTCTAGTTCTCAGTGGCTCCATTCTGTCTACAAACGTTTTTGTCTCCTGAAGGCATTCATGGATCTGACGAGGCAGATCTTCGAGCTAGTGCGTGGCGGCGATATCAAGATCCAAGACGGCTGGGAGGGCGTCAAGAGCGGACTGGTCCCCAACACGGTACACTCCTCAGAGGAGGTCACCAAGGCAGGTCGCCAGTGTCTCTGCTGAGCTCATTTCTTTTGGACTCCATCTTTGGGAGATGGGCCTTCCCTTTGTCTGTGACTACATGGCGGGGCCCCACTCTTTCTGAAATGATTTCCATGTTGCAGTAGCACGCTTTAACTTGTCATGTGTCGACTACTTGCTCGGTGCAAAACACACTTTGTTCTCTCAATGAAAAGCACAAGAAGCCCCCCTCGTGTTGTTCACCATGTTTGACATGCACATTTACACTTAGGCAGTTAGTGATGACTACTGACACAACCAATAGAAATTAGACAGACTCTTCACCCCAAAGTGGAGACACAAATACACAAAACGACATCATGTATATACCACTTTCGATCACTGCCCATCGCAACAATAAATATTAGAGCCCAAATGATATGAATGCCATTTCTGTTATTTGGCAGAATGAAATTCAGATAACTGATCAATCAGACAATTTAAAACCTAATGAATAGAGAATTGTTGGGGGGATTGCTTAATGCGTACAATAAATGGATGATTTAAAGGCTAAACATTTGACTGTTTTACAATACTTCATCTTGTAATATTTAACATTACAGCAGAGAGAAATAGCCAATTCTTTGTAGATAGAGGGAAAAGAAAAATTGATTTGGTTTTTATTTGTCACGATTTGAACTTCATATTGTGCTGTTGAGGATCTTGTCAAGTCATTATTTTTCATGTTGCCCAATACTCCCAAATGCTCCTTAATACATCTTTTTGGCTTTGTATGGGTGGTCATAAATGCATCCACTTTCACTCAGTGGTTTTCAATCTAATTGCTGAGGTGAGTCTATTTTGAGTGCCTTTTAGAGGAACGAAGCTTGTGTCCATCTGTGTTTTATTATTCATGTACAGTGGGTATAGAAAGTCTACACACCCCTTAAAAGCGCATTAGAAGAGCTGAACTTTATCTTGGGTCTCTCAGACATATGTTAAATAGTGGGCACCTGTGTGCTGGATTTGGTTTGATTGTGACTAATTAATTCCAAACGCAGCCACATTCCCACTTACAAGAGGGTATGGACATTTCTAAAACCACGTCATTATTTATTTTTGACTTCCCCTCTTGAATAAAATGGAGTCATAAAGGTTATAGGTCATATTATTGGCAGAGAACTTTTTTTCTGTATATTTGAGCAGGCGTGAGTAGACTTATTATATCCACGATAAGTAACAAATGTGTAACATGATTCATTTGAACGGTGGCTTCGTGCACGTCATCTATAATAAATAAGTGGAACTATCCAAAAGGGTTTGAATGTCATTGGAGGTGGCGGCCAATAGAGGGAGCACTCATGCAAGTTCACAAAACACGTAATTTTCTATGCAAATACTGGCTATTTGTTTTTCTATTTACGTATCTTTACATATTCAAATTTTTTGACGTGTTTGTCGGACAAATACTGAAATTAGGTGACAAATACAAACGAGATTTAGAGCAGGGGTCCCCAACCCCCAGTCCGCGGACCGGGCCGCCAAGCTGCACAGATTTTTTATTTTATTTTTGTATCAACGATCAATTAATTCCGGTCAAGACGCTCATCCCGATCACGTGACATGTTTCTCCAGTCGAGCTAGCAAAAATGAGTAAAAATTTATTTTGAAAAATGTAAAAAATGTGGCGATTCTCTCCCAATTCCATCCGTCGGTGCAATTGTGTCTCTTGACACTCAGCTCGACATCGGCGGAAGCGAGTTTTGTGGCGATCTGGACTTTGAAGCAGGGACATTAAAGGCGCTCGGTCTGCTCCGTCCTGAAGCGAGAGCGGGGGCGTCCGGGCCAGGCTGGCGGCCAACCCAGCTCGACCGGCCGTGCCTTCCTTTCTTCGGGCGAACGTTCGATCGCTGGGCATCAACATGCCTGCTGAGATCTATGAAACGGACAGTGCGTAACTGCTGTGCATCTGGAGCGGCTAGCGTGCTATCGGGCGGACCGGGCCATTGTACGAGGGGGAACATCGCGAGGAGGTGGACTGCGTGTCTACATCCGTGACGAATGGTGCCGGGACTCTGTGGTGGGATGCAAGCACTGCTCGCCTCTGGCGAAGTTTGTGATCTTCAGGCTTTTGGCGTCCTGAACTCTCTCCCCCATTGTTTACTTGTATGTTACTCGTGTACTGTGTCTCGTCACCGTGGGATGGAGGAAACGTAATTTCGATTTCTTTGTGTGTCTTGGCATGAAGGAATTGACAATAAAGCTGACTCTGACTCTGACTCAAGTCAAGACGCTCGTCTCGGTCACGTGACGTCACCTCAGTCGAGCCCGCGAAGCAAACAAATATGATCAAGAAATAGAGATGTTTGGAGAAAAAGCCCAATGAGGAGACGGAAGAAGAAGAGGCTACGACTTCGACGAAAGAGTCCTACTGCAAATATGGATTTATCGCCGCCACAGGTGGCTCTGACACGACCAAGCATCCTGTATTTAAAGACAAACCATAACCACTTGGGGTGTCATTGTCTCCGATAACGCTGGCTCGTTTCTGAGAAACAAGCTCAGTGCTCCCACTACTGATTCACAATTTGGTTTTGTCTGATATCAGAGATTAAATAAAGAAAACCAACTGGCTGATTGATTTGTTTTAATTGAGAGGAAAAAAAAACAGCAAAAGCATTTCACTAGCTGACCAGGAGATGGCGACAGCGTGGCATCTGAAGACCATGGATTGTTTGTTCTGCTATAGCCTAGGTGACTGATTCACAATTTGGTTTTGTCTGATAATAGATATTAAATAAAGAAAACCAACTGGCTAATTGATTTGTTTTAATTGAGAGAAAAAAAAACATCAGCAAAAGCATTTCACTAACTGACCAGGAGATGGCGACAGCGCGGCATCTGAAGACCATGGATCGTTCTGCTATGCCGGTTTAAAAAAAACAAAAAAAAACGTAATTAGCTAGGGGTCAAAGGTCAAAGTTTACGGTTCAAAGTTCACCCAGGGGTCAAAGGTCGGTTCAAAGTTCACGGGGTCATGTGCACATTTTCGATTTTTAACTAGAGTTGAAAGTTCAGGGTTCAAAGGTCACCCAGGGGTCACCACGGGGTCACCACGGGGTCACCGCGGGGTCACCGCGGGTTCAAAGTTCAGGGTTCACTTTTTTTTTTTTTTTTTTTTTTTAGGTTAACCTTTATTTAACCCAGTGCTTCTCAATTATTTTCTGTTACGCCCCCCCCAGCAAGAAGAAAACTATTCGCGCCCCCCCTCCCCACCGTGACTATCCTAACTTGTCTTGTAAGTCGTAAAATGTTGCACTGTCGCAAACGTGACAGAAGTAACAATGAGAGCGC
The DNA here is from genome assembly GCF_033458585.1 of Syngnathus typhle. NCBI lineage: Eukaryota > Metazoa > Chordata > Actinopteri > Syngnathiformes > Syngnathidae > Syngnathus > Syngnathus typhle. The sequence continues at coordinate 6,202,627 of NC_083752.1, forward strand.
CACTGCCCCCTGCTGTAGTAAACGCGCAATTACACTTTATTCTAGTACTGCCAAAAAAAAAGCCTGTTCCCCAGGGTCACACGCGCCCCCCCAGGAATAGCACCGCGCCCCCCAAGGGGGGCGCGCCCCACTATTTGAGAAGCACTGCACTAATTCAACGGAATGGTGAGTTTTATTTTCATGTCGTTTATACTTGTTTTTATGCCAGTCGTATCATTTTATCGTATTTATTATAAATATATTATAGAAATGTATGATTTATTTATAGAAAGGCCGGTCCGCGAAAATATTTCTGACACGTAACCCAGTCCGTGGCGCACCAAAGGTTGGGGACCATCAATCTTTGAAAAACAATTTTTTGTTTGGTTTTCAAGAAAGCCTTCAACTTTTATGAGATACTTTATATGAGAGTGCAGTTGGTCGGTCCCCTTAATTAAGTTTATTATCCGATATGTATTCCCCGCTTTACACAAACAGCATGAAAAAAGGATTTTTCTTTTTTATTAAAAAAAAAACTACAGCCTGGTTTATTTATACATGACAGCTATATGTACATTCTGGAAACAAGACACAAAATGAAGCAGACCATTGTTGTTAAGATAAAAAAATCGATTAAAGACAAATTGATTTGAAAGGCACTAGGGCTGGATGTAACGTTATGATGAGCAGACGGATATGCCTCATGTGATTTTGATATTTCTTCTTAAAAGAAAATCCCTACCAGCCTTGGTGCTTTTCATCCAACAGATGATTATTTTGAGGCACTTCTTACTTAAGTCAAACAAACCATGAAAAATACTTTTGTCCCCCCACAATTATTCAGAAGCATTGATCATGGTGGGTGGGTGGATTGGGGTTCTAATTGACAGCATTTCACAAATATACACAAATACTGTATGTACTATACACAGTAAAGCACATTAATTATGCTGGGGGACATTTTTAGAATCACATGACATTATAGACAAACTTTTAAGAGGTCGATATTCTTTTTCAAAATATGACAGTAGTAGTTCATTTTGGTCAGAAAGGCTGATTACTTCAATGGCAAAACAATAATGAAGTCATACAAAAAACACACACAAGGGTGGGCAAACCTTTTTCTAGCGGGCCGTTTTACTTACAAAGGCCTACATTCAGAAAATATAATGAGACAATCACATAAAATTAATAAAATTTACGAAAAGAAAATCAATTAAAAAAAAAAAAAAGTAGTGTTACAAGGGAAAAGGGCATAATTTTACGAGAATAGTCAAGCATTTTAACAGGAAAACTCCAGTACCAGAAAAAGTTGGAATCTTACAAGAATAAATTCATCAAAAGTGCTAAGTCAAAAAGTTACTCTATTCTTTAGAGAGAAAAAAAAAAGTCAAACTTTACAAGTCATGGTGGCGTCCAGGGGGGAAAAAAAATAATTACAACCATGAGGTCAAGTTGGGAAAATAATTTAACATTGTTGTAATATTATAAAAATAAAGTTATCCTCAAAATTGGATAACATATCAAAGCCATTTGTCTTTTTTAGAATAAATGCTATGTCACAGTATTGTCTTACGTGACTTAAAAATACTCCCTAAGGTATTGGCCTTGTGAGACTCCAAACTTTCTTGTACAATGACTTTCTCTTTCTTAATATTAATGTGTCCATTTCATTTCAACGATCTTGCTTTGCTTTACTAATGCATGGGATGCGATAAATTACATTATGTACACAGGTTGCCCACCCCAGTGTAAAACTTGATCAGTATTTAAGTTAACTGAGATAAAGCATTTCAATCCACTCATCCCAAACATGACTGATGTACACATTTAAATAAGGAGCTCTACTAAAGACACAGAAGACTACATCTTGACAAAGTTTCAATCGAAACTAAACCGCAAATGACAATACATCTGCCACGATATAAAGCCACGAAGCGCTATCTTGACAAAATTCCTACATACTCGATTGATTAGTCAATGACTTCACCAAGTGCCCCTCACATCTGCAATGACTTCATTGGTGTGGATAAAGGCTGTTAAAAAAACAACAACAACAAATGGAGTGGAACCTCCAAAGCCAACTGAGACTTCAGCTTTAAATGCAGTTCTGATTTTTCTTTGGCTTTGAAAAGGGTAAAAACCACAATTAATTAAAAAAAATCGATTCGTTTTCCAGTGCTGTACTCAAACAACAAACAACAAAACAAAACATTAAATTTCAAGTCAGACGTCTTAGGGTGAATTTTACTTTTATTTCACCGTGTGTATGAAATTTTAGCAAGTTAAAACATTGACCGTAGGAGTTAAAAATGTATCATGTGGCGAGAACAAGTAAAAGTAGATGTGAACCATTATCTAAAGTTTAAAGTCAGTGAGAAATATTGCCATGCCATTGGCTAAGTTGTCATTCATTAGATTTTGGAAAAGCCTAAAGTGTCATCACAACTTAAGAGGTTCCACTGCACACTCAACACGTTAACAAGAAGTTCAAGTTTTGTTGTCAATTTTTTTTTTTCATATTAGTACTACAAAGTCAGCCTAGGTCACAATTATGAAGGGTCCACTGTCCACTGAATGTCAATGAGAAGTTCGATTAATTTGCTGTAAGTTCCACCGCACACGAATAGACAACAAAAAGTTCCAACGTTCTCAGCAGCTCACTTGACTTTTTAAGTTAGAGCGAGTCAAGCGACGTGACAACTTTAGCCGTTCTGTTTTGTTGTCGGTAACAAATGTACAATATTTGACACTGGAACTTGAAAAGCCGACCGGAGTCACAACTTTGCAGGGTACGAGTTTCAAGTTTGCTAGTAACAAGTTTGCTAGTAACAATTTGTCAATTGATGGTGCGCATAAGTGTGTAAAAAATTTGCGGAAAAGTCAACTCTTCCAAAGTAAATAGGAAAAACTTTGAGGTGTCATGTAGCTAGCATCAACATGGATAGTGTTCCATTATTGACCTTTCAGCATTTAGGTCCCAAACAGGACGTTAAGCCTGTTTAGTTTCGGAACTACCCTGTTTATACATACATACACAGACACACACACACACAGCAGACACAAAGCAACAGGCTGGTGCAATCTAGTGTACGCGGACAAGGAGTTGACATTTGCCAGCGTAGCGTCACAAGCGCTAATCATCATCTCCACTAATGGAGATGAGGGAGGACGAGGATCTTGCGTGAATGTAGAAAAGCGATGGGAAAAAAATAAAAATGAACAGGCGTCTGGTCACAGTGTCCGAAACATCGCGTTATTATTGGCATCTTGTGTGACGAGAGGCAAAAGACTCGCCTCCCTTTCGGGCAACGTTCCAAAGTCCACGTGCACGCTGGCAAAGCGCAACTCCCTCCGATCTCCAGGACCGCATGTGCGGCTGGCTATAAGGGGCTGTTGGCCCCCTCCACGTCGCTATCGATGGGGGCTCCCATGTAAATGGGGCTCTTGGACTCCAGCTCCGGCTCGTATTTGCGAGGCGATGGGCGGTTTGCGCTGCTGTTGGGTATGCCGTAGAAGAAGTAGATGGCGAAACCTGGAGGCAAGGAGAGCAGGTGTTAGGAAGTCTCGCGGTTGACCCGAGCTGTTTTGCGCCAACCCTGTCTCTTCAAACGTACCAATGACCATCCAGACGGTGAAGCGCCACCACGTGGCCTTGTCCAGCTGCATCATGAGGTAGATGTTGACGAAAACGCTGAACAGGGGCAACCAAGGGAGGAGAGGAACCTTAAACCAAAAATAACATTATTATGTGGAAGTGTTACAATGTGGAATTAAAAATAGGCATAGTCGCTTTTCAGTTAATTACTCATGATCTATTTCATTATTTCTACCTGCATTGCAGTGTTGATCTAAATTTGATTAATTGCTCAGCCCTAAAGCCCAAGGAGTAACAGAATACTTGTGTGCCCGATTATTTTGGACGGAAAATTTCCTGACCCAAAAGGACTGTTTTGGAAAATAGTGGCTCATCATGTGGATGTGTATACAAGTCATGTGACGCCTTGTTGCGGTGACTCAATTTGTCTGTGTTGCTCAATGAGGTGTAGGACAAAAACAAGCGGGAAAGACTGTTTTTGTGAGATTAGCAGCGGGCTTTTTTACCTTGAAAGTCAGAGCTTCTTTGCTCTCGGGCTGCCTGCAGATGATGATAAGGCAGCCGATGCACAGCAGAGTCAAAATGACACAAAACGCCACCACAACGCCGTTGCCGGCCAGCAGCTCCGATAGAAAGTTGGCCAGGATGATGCACAGGATGGTGATGAAGACGGCTGCGCGCCCACACACAGTGGCACCGTTAAGATACTAAATAAGCCGTTGGCGTTCTTGCATAGTGCGCCGTTGTGTACTCACAGATGACGGCGGTGGTCACATAGACGATTTTGCCCGAGATCATCGTAGGGTTCTTTGAGCCAGGGCTGAGCAGCATCTTGTAGGTAAAAGCTTGGCTTAAGGGCTTCTCCTCACTCTCAGTGTACTCGTCGCCGCTGTCCACGCCGCTCACGGTCCCTTTCCCGCCTTCCATCAGCTTCTCTGTCTGGCTGGATGACCGCAATGTGCCTGGCTGGTACCTGAAGGAAGACCAATTATTTCGAGCAAAGCATGGGGGGACCAAAAGCGACGATTCAGTTGAAAAATGTTGGACTGGGTTCCCTACCTGAGAATGAGAACACAAATAGCCACCAGCGAATACGCCAACAACGTTCCGATGGACATGAGGTCGACCAGAGCGGCAAGGTCAAACAGGAAGGCCATCAGAGCTGTGGAGAGAAACACCAGACTGATCAGCTAAGGCAATAGTAGCTCCGTAAAAAAGGAAATACGCTTTTTGGAGCGAGGCGGTTTACCGGCGACAATGCCAGAAACGATGGTGGCCAGCACGGGCGTTTTGGTGCGAGCATTTATCCTGGACAGCGTGCGGAACAACAGCCCGTCCTCCGCCATGGCGTAGATGACGCGGGGCATGGGGAACATGGAGCCCAGCAGGCTGGTGGACAGAGCGCACAGCGAGCCCACGGCCACGATGTAGCGGGCCGGGGCCCAGTCCACGTAGGTGAAGGCCTCGGGCAGAGGGCTCTGGGTGTTCAGCTCGTAGTAGGGCATCATCAAGGTGAGAGCGGCCGACACGCCGAAGTAGGCGACGAAGCAAATGAGCAGCGAGGCCACGATGCCGATGGGGATATCACGCATGGGGTTCTTGGCCTCCTCGCCTGCGTAAGACAAACGCAGAGAATAGTGAGAACTGACAAGCTGTCCCAAGCTAGCCACTATTTGAGGAAGTCCGACGTACTTGTGGTGGCGATGCAGTCAAAGCCGACAAAAGCGTAGAAGCAGGTAGCGGCACCGGAGAGAACGCCGGCAAGGCCGAATGGAGCAAAACCGCCAGTCCCGAATTCTTTCTCGACACTAGATGATATTCAGAGGAAAGCACAGTTGAATACACAAAGTTGAGGACACACAATTTCAGAGCGCGCACTACTTACTCGCTGTTGTTGCTTTCGTTCCTGAACGTAGTGTAGTTCTCCAGCGTGAGGTTCCAGTTGGCCGCGTCGCCCTTTACGAAGCCCGAGATAATGACGAAGCCCAGCACCACCAGGTTGATGCCGGTGAAAATCTTGTTGACCAGCGCCGACTCGCTCGCACCAAAGGCCAGCAGGCCTGCGGGCACAGAGCAGGCGAGAGCGTTCACACCGAGAAGATCATTCGCAGTGAGTGGGCCCAAGTGTGTGAATGTCATCAAACCACCAAGAAGTGACAACATTCTGCCCATGTCCTCACTACTTTGACATCCCACACTAGGTGCAACAATAGTTTTTATTTGTCCAATGGCACAGATCATTCGTATTTGTCAAACAAAGCTGACTCACCAGTGAGCAGGAGCACCAAGATGAGCGCAAACAGGTCAGGGTACTCAGCCAACACTTGGCCGGGCACCTTCATTGTCATGGCGGCCTTGAAGAAGTCCGAGATCTTTTGCTCCACTAGGTTGTCGAAAGTGGAGCTCCACGCACGAGCCACGCTCGCCGTACCTGCGACAAATTGTGAAGGAAAGGTTAGTCGGTCGGGAGTGTTCTCAATTTGTATTTGCGTTGGACTCACCAATCACGTAGGAAAGTATGAGATTCCAGCCGGTGATGAAGGCCCAAATCTCCCCCACCGTCACGTAGCTGTAGAGGTACGCAGAGCCCGTCTTGGGGACGCGAGCTCCGAACTCAGCGTAGCACAGGCCCGCCAACATTGAAGACAGCGCGGCTATGAGGAAGCAGAGGACGATGGCGGGCCCGGCCTTCTCACGGGCCACCTCGCCGGCTAGCACGTAAACGCCGGCGCCCAGGGTGGAGCCCACCCCCAAGGCGATGAGGTCCAGGGTGGACAGGCAGCGGGCGAAGCGGGTCTCCTCGCTGGTTAAGTCCAGCACGCGGCGACGCAGCAACTTGTTGCCAAATTGGGACAGCTTGTTCGCCATTTTTGCTGTAAAAACGCGTGGGTGCTATTTGACTTGACTTCGATTGACTCGAGGCGTGGAACTGGAGAAACTTTACGCAGATGGCAGATCTGTTGATGATTGGTCCGTCGGCGTGGGCGTGTTTGACAATAAGGGAGGGCGCAGTATTTGGCAGCCTGTGAGGAGAAGAAAACAAGTTCACTATTCAGGAACTGCCAAAGTTTCTCAGCGTTTGGCAGCAGGGGGTACATATTATTGCAGCCTTTCCATTCCGGCCGAAAGCTGTTGCCGCGGCGACATGCACTCGGTTTCTTGTACTTTACCAACGACAAATGCTCTCTCACTAGCTACTGGACTGGTTTCACACAAATCGCACTGATACCTTGATTCAGGAGTGACCAATTTTTTTTAATTTTTTTTTTTATTTGTCAGCATTTAAGGAGAGCTTTCAAATGTTTACTGAACAGTCAACTGGGAAAGTATAAACCCATGCACGCTGCTTTTGTTATCTCAGTAAGCTTGAGATTCGCAGAACTCGGTCGGGAAACACATGGTCTAATATCTGCGGGCTAATATCAACAGTGGAGAAGAAAACAGCAGCTGGATGAGACAAAGTAGCAGCCCGGAGAGAAGCCGGATGAAAAAACAAATAACTCGCCTTTTGAAACATATTAGGTTCCATCGCACGGACCCCTAGAACAGGTTTTGGCTAACCAGGTCACGTTTTATCTCTTGTGCTGTTTAACTACAATCAAGAGAGCGTAAGGGACACCTGCATAAAAGTCAAACAAAAACAGTTGGCGATAACACGCAACCATGCGCCTTTCTGTTTACAATAGGGGGTTCGGCCATCACCTGATGTACCAACACGGCTCTGACGTGGACTGACGCGGGGGCACGGCCCACATGTGTGCAACGAGCGGACTGCAAGGTAATGACCGCGCTGGAATGTTCCGGCTGTGTACGTCAACGCAGGCTTGCAGCGGCGTGTGTAATTTGAGGCGTTGCCTTCTCTATTTTTGTCCCCCTTCATGCAAATTAGGAAAAGAGCAAGTTTGGAGAGACGTCCTTTGAGGGAGATTCATTGAAAAAGAAAATGCAATAGAGGTGACAAAATCAATCCATTTAAATAGCGGCTAATCGATTGTCAAAATAGTAGATAATTTATATGAAAAAGTTAAACAATCTTGACAATTTAATAATTGATTATTTGCTCCCAATTTAGTTTTTAGTACACAATTAGAAGTGCGATTCTAAAACAGGTATGGTTGCTACACTTCCTCATTCAGCAGATGGTTGCAGGACTACATTTGTAAAATTTTGCAAACTGCCCCAGCGTCAAGTAGTTTGACTAAAACAATAACGAACAAAAATATGCAGTCACACCTTAGAATTAAGGCTAGCCAAAGTAGTTGTCGTAAAAGTAGTGTAGTATTCTGCAGGAATGATCACGCGAAATTCTATTTTAACACAAAATGGAGGGCATGTGCTTTGAATCTGCCACAGGTTGTGCCAAGGTGCGGCTTTTTACGACGCAGAAATGGACAAACTCCCTTCCTGCAGCCGAGTGTGATTTTCCTCGTGCTATTAAAAGCATTACTGAAGAATCAAAACTTTCATCCACACAAAAAATACGACATTTTTACAATGTGGCAACAGCTGCCGTGGACTCTAAGAGGATTAGGTAGAAAAGCTACAAACAACTTAACCGAATTAACCTGTACACAACTCGCATTGTAAATATCATGCGTCTTGCTTGTCTTGTCGTCACATTCCACAACACACGTACACATCTATGTCTGCATTAGCAAACCGGCAACATAACCGCTACAAAATTCAGTAATTTTTCCTATTCAGATTTGGTTTTCTATTGTAAAATGAGAGGTTTAGCGCAATTAAAGTCGATTGTCGAAAAAGAAAGTTATCCAATCATTAACGATAGATGTTTCCAAACTTTCTTTTTTTAATTACTACGGCATTCGTCTAATCCAAAGACTAGCGCTAAAAGAACACTGTGTTCAGTAGCTTGCAAGACTAAATAGCCATTGAAAAGCACTAACGTGACCTTGCATAACCCTGGAAGGGGTATTAGAACACGGCTGGTTATGCAAACACACACACGCTCCCAGCCCACCCTTTGAGCCACAATGTATGTTTGTATGTGTAAGGAACGCTACAGCTTATCGTAAAGGATCTGACGTGTTTGCATAAGGGGGCGCTCGCCTTTTGAACTTGTGTACGTGCGGACCACTCGACCCCCGAGCTTGAACCGGGCGACCCTTTAAGTCACCTGGCTGGAAGCAAGAACGGCTGCCAAAAAAAAAAAAGTAAATAGTGAACTCGCAGGGAGATGGAATGTGACAAGCGGGAATCTGCTCATTTTCCCACGCGCAATGATCCAGGAAAAAAAAATAAACGAGCTGAAAAAAAATTCACCTCTCCAAGAAACCGTATCCAATCGTTGTTTGAAAACATCGTCTCCATTTTGACTATCAAAATCTGTTAATAATCCAGTGAAGTAGACTTTAAAGTAGACAAAATCCATTACTTAGCTCTTTTTGTCGTACTATAATAACCAAGAGTTGAGGTGTTGAATCAATCAATTAATTGACCACTATTTTAACAATAGAGTAGTCATTTAAAGCTATTGTTTAATTTAAAATTGTCCAAATCTTTAAAAACAAAGCCGCAACACAATCTTATGTGCCCAATACTACAACTACTACAACAGCTTAACTGTACTAACCATTAACTGACTTCATCAAGCCAGCGTGAGTCATCGACAATGTTTGAGAGATGACCTTAGAATGGTCTTTAAATGTAGAATGTAAAATGGCAGCTGGTTGATCATGAAAAAAATATTTTCAGGGCATTTAGAAGGTGTGGTGTGCATTCTTCCTGTTGCAAAACCTGCAAGGCGGTTCCTGTACAACTTCATCTTCAACCAATCATACGGTGCGAGTATAAACCTGCTAGTCACCACAATAATATTTTTTGAAAACATTCAAATTAACAAACCGTTCCGACTTTGAACTTTGTCATAAAGCTTTGAAATGCGTCTAGAGAGCCCACCTAGGGCGTTGCATCACAATTTCATGGGCATAAAACCTCCTGGCTTAATTGTAAATTACAATCATACAAAATAATATACATCAAATCACTAAATGCATTAATGTTGATTGATACATTTATAGGCTCAAATTATAGCGTCCGTGTAATTTTCTGTGTAATTATCAGTTATCAACGAGGGCACGTTCCACAACCTCCATACCACCATATCAAGACACCTTACTGAGCGCTGGAAATGGTTAATGACAATCAAATATTAATTCTGATCTATTTTACTCTTTATTTCCGTGCTAGTTATTTGAGTACATTGTGGTTGAGCGCAGGCTGATGCAACACACGCGTGGTAACTACCCTAGAACATCATGGCAACATTCAAGGGAAGGATGACTCACTTTTAAGGCAACCAAATTTTTAAGATATATGTCGATCTAGTTTGCTTGATCGTAAAAAGAAGGGATCAGCTTTACTTACGCTATTTGACGCGCCGTGGGGGTAGTTAGGAGCGTCTGTCACCGACAAAACAGCAGCTGCTAGGCTACGTGGCTTCGTCCGACTCCGGTTCTGAATGTTGCTTTCACTGTTTCCATAAAACGTCGTAATTTGCAAAAGTTGAATTCAGAAAACGGCCCGAAATCTAACATTTTTTAAATGTATTATTGTTTCATGAATATGGAATGTTGCTATAGATAACAGGATGCTACGCTAGTCTTATTCACGATACAGCGCTATTTAGTTGGCCAATCTTCTGATAGAACTGTAAGATCATATAGTAAAGGGAGGTCCGTGAAGAGCATCACCGTAATTCCACGCCTTACTAGTAATCGTGCCTGTCGTACCATAACAATGAATGAAACACAAGACTAAAATAGCGTATGTAAATTGAATCGTGCGTCTAAACATACAAACACACACATTCTTCCAATATATATATAAATATATAAAAAACAGCGTTATTTGGAACTCTTTCAAAGGGTCTGACGTCACCCGATTACCCGCTTAAAATGTAAAATAAAGCAGCGAGGCGAACGCCGTCACGCTTACTAAAACTGTGGGCAACGTTAATTCTTATTGTTGTATTTAAATAACTATCGCAATAACCTTTTCTAACAATTAGGGGCGCCATTTATGGAGAAAAGCGAATGGAAGGATTGCATCAGTCGACTTGGGTGACCGCCAAAATAAGTAGAGAGCTTCCACAATGTCGAAGTCACGTTTTTGAAAAGTAATAAAGTTTATTACCGTGAACACCGCTTGGATCAAAGTCCAGAGAAGCTGACAAAAAGCAGAGCGTCTTGCTTGCTTGCTGATGAATTATCTCGCTCCGTAGCTCCGGGAACGTGCTTTTGATCTGCTTGAAAGTGGGCGGAGGGCGTGCGTGTATGTGTGTGTGCGTGTACGTGTGTAAACAAAGTGACGTCACACGGGATGGCCCTTCCCATTCATTGTCCGAAGCCTAAACATATTCAAAGCCTGAAAATACTCTAAAAAAGAAACAGAGCTGCTAACTTCTAAGAAAGGCAAGGCAGCTTTATTTGTATCATACATTTCATTAACAAGCGAACTCAATTTGCTTCGCATAATTGCATCATAAGAACTAAATGCGGCTTGGAACTCTGGGCTCTACCCAATTTAGGATCTAAACCACTCAGTAGCAAAATCTTACAATCTATTCTACAGCTGACTGGGAGCCAGTATAAAACTCTTAGGATTGGACGAATATGCTCTGATCTTATTCTGGTCAGAACTCGAGCTGCAACGTTCATCAGAAAGTGTTGTCTGATGCTTTTCTGAGTGAGTCCACTATGCAGCCTTGTGTTGAACTATTTTTGTAAATCATCAGCAGTCAATTCTATTAAAAGGGACATGTATTTTGGATTAAAATAGTCATGAAAATCAATCGAGACTGCAGTTTCCCTTGTGGCATGAATGGAAGACAACGAGATGAAGGAAACAATCCGACCTTGCAATCAAAAGAGAAAGTTGTGACAATTGTCGCTGTGTTATTGCGAAAGTCAACGGTGTACACACCCATGTGTTAGCAATACTGGGGTCATTTGGCAGTGAGGCCTCCACTTTTGTTTTAGTTTGCTTCGCACCATCTGCAAGGCTAATTTAATCGACTTTCAGGACGAGCTAACTTGACATCCAACGGGTTCCTAAATCGAAATGTTCTCCCCCCACACCGTGGTTTGAGCAACGCCCATTTTGTCCTTGCCCGGCCGGCCTCGCTGCTCTTTCGATTTATTTCCACTTTATCAAGCTAAACCCGCAATAGGTGTCTCTACAAACACGGACGTCATTGCAGAGCGCTAACCAAACACGACCTAATCTGTGCCTTGGACCGCTGTGCCCATCATGCATGTCCGCTTTCATTTCTCAGGACATCAAAGCTGCTTTGTGTTGCAGGTTACTGTCCTAATTTGACGGGGAAGGTCGGCCCACTATCATTACTCGAGACTTTCAAGACATTTTTATGTAGAACCTTTCAAGGGAAATGCTGAAGAAGAGCAAGAATTTGGAATTAAATCAACATTTTCAAAAAGTCACAGAAGAAAAGAGGACCTTGACAAATATTGGCATAGTAAATCGCAATAATATTTTTCAAAATCTTTCCGGTTTATACACAAGTGTGTTGAGATTATTCTTTGGATGACTATATTGACTCTTCTATCAACTCTCAAACAGACGGTTAATATAATTGTTGTAAATAAGACAGACTGCGTTCCGACATATGTATGATTATTATTGGTGAGTTAAAAACAATTCCTCTCTGGTCTGAATGGAGAGGATACAATGAAATCAAAGACAATTCAATGCATGTGCAATGTAAACAATTGGAACCAAGTTACAGAATCATGACTCATGTGAAGCCAGATTTGCCTGTAATGTTTAGAATTCCTATAGTCCATTGTGTCCAATTATAGTCATGTCAAGATCTACATCACAAGATCACTATTTCTGGGACGACTTTAATCCACCTGCGGCCAGCCAGAATGCCCCCTTTGCCGCTTAATCCCCTACTGCGAGGAGAGCAACAACAGGAAAAAGGGCTTTGGGATTCGTGTGTAGTGAAACAAAAAGGCTCAGTGTTGTACATCAACTAAAGCTCGAGCTTGTACTTATTGTCACACTTCCTGCTTGCCACACACACTTTATTCTTTTGATTGGCCAAAACATAAAAGTGAGATGTTTTGTTTTGAGACTTTGAGCTTGCGCAAAAAAAAAATGACGCAACGACTTTCTGTAAAAGTTAGTAAACCGAAGTTGTGTAAGGACCTTAGTGTATTTTTTGTTGTCAGCGAAAACTGTAGCTTGCTGAGGTTGATTTTGTGTATTATCCAGCGTCCAGACGGACGATTGTTTAAGTCTACTTTTTTTTTTAATTAACTTACTGTATATTTTTCACAGCCTGATACTAACAGACCACAATTTTGTGTCGCTGTTTCCATTCATCTTACAGGGTAGAGATTTTGCGAGCCTTGTCAACTTTTGAGTTATGGTGCAAGCTGCAATTAACTTTGGCTAAATTCTAATTGATGTTGTAGTTGAGTTTTTGAGGGTTGAATCCTGTTGATCACATTCTGTCACTATCTAGTTTTATTTCTAACGGACTATGTATGATAATACATGTGATTAATAGTCTCCCAATCCCATTTTGCGTGTCGACGATCCGTTTCAGCGATTCACATTGATAGAAGTAGGTCATCCGCCAGCGTGAAGCCTCTCATCACGCGGCTCCCACGACACGTTTTCAACTCAAAATGGAACTTTGCGCCGTTCACTGAGTTTTTTTTCCCCCTCCCTAGACTGAAAGGATTTGTAGACGTAACACAGCAGGCAGCAGGAAATTTAATAGTCGGACGGAAAAATAACAAGAGGAATTCCTCAGTACTCATTGTAGAACTGGAATGATAACATACACTTCAAAATCATCTTTATGGAATTGAGGGGAAAAAAGAAAATAAGCCGAGACATCTTACTTGAGATCTGATGACTATTTTAAACGATTCAAATGCGTATGATGAACCTCACAGTGCTCGTATCTGCTTGCTTAACTTATGATTTGCATAAACTGGTAGTGTGACAATTTAGGCGCGATGACATCACTGTGAGTGACCCCGACTAAAAGCGCACACAGAAGTCAGCGTTTTCTTTGTGATGCTACATCTTGCTTCACTTTGGGAGGTTATCTTACTAGCGACCAAAAAGCAAATACGAAGCACACAAGTTGAACGCTTGTCTGAATCATTTTGTGGCCGTAAATACTCATCAGGGAAAAAAAATTAAACATTGTCATTCACCAAGTAATGTACATAAGAGGAATTACAGAGAGAGACAACAAACGATTTACACAATGGGAGCAATATTTGGGTAGTTTCCTCCACCGGCTTGAAACTGACAAGCTGTAGAAATAAATGGAGAAGGTACAGGCGTCTGTTTGGATAGTGGAGAGAGAAAACAAAACAAACCACAAAGTCAAACACGAGAAGTGCTTTCGTCTGGGTTGACACTGCGGGTCAAGTGGCCAAATATAAAGAGAACATTGTTTGTACTGTCCGGAAATAAGTGTTTAAAAGAGAACAAAGGTGCAGTCGTGTATTCTTTATCCTCTGTGTGGAATTGCTGATATTAGTGCTGTATTGATGAGCTGAGAGGAGTTGAGACATCTCACTTAACAGTATACGTCTCTCTCATACTGCCCCCAGCTGGCCAAAGTGGACACATCAGAAGGAAAGGATTGCGCAAATTCCCAGAAGATGGCGAAAACTTAGTTGTGAATAAGAGGGAATGTTGACCCTTCCAATGTGCTGACTGACTTCCAAGCAGGTGAGGTTGACTTACTGAATTTTTGTCATAATATTTTTGTCTTTGATCTGCTTGGTGAAATTATTACTTGTATGGCTCGTATTATACTAAAATGTGAGATTACATGGTCCCTCACGGGTAGCTTAGTGTCGTGGCATCACAAAAAAGTCAAAACAGTCATTTTCTTGTCCACGGTACAGACAAGAAAATGAAGGCTTTACTCATTAATATGAAAATGCAGCATTTAGCCAACCACAACAGAAATTATTCATCAGCATGATTGCAACACAAAAATAATCGAAGCATGCAGGTTTAGCATGCACCTGCTTATATTAGTGCAGTTAATTTTGACAAACTTGGTTAGGAGAGTTTTCCGTTAATGAGGGATGTACAATTATGCTCCTTAGCAATAGTTAAAAAAAGCTCATGCAACTGAATTGAGAATTGTAAATAAAGTAAACTTACTTCACTCATACCTAAGACAAAACAAAAAAACACAAAACAGCATCAGAAATTGCATGAGACACTTTGACATTAATCTATTTTATTCACATTATATTACAATCATGATTTTATGACACTCACGGGCGAAAATAGCACACGTAGCGTGTTGTAGTTTGTATTTCACTGCCCAATGAAAAACTACTGTCAGCTTGTAGTTGTAAAACAAAAGCGCACGCAAGAGACGAGTCACAAAGATGCACGGCGGAAGAACATGCTCTGAAATAGTGTTTTGACTTGATAATGAGAGAGAGAAAAGTCCATTCTACATCCCAGAGGAGATTAATTAAAGCCCCACCACCCAACAGCCCCCGACCCCTCGGTAAGCCTAGTGTCGTACTTTTCCGGGAATGTAGTTCCGGTCAATCTCGGCCTCTTGCAAGAACATGTGCAGACAGCGCTCATTCTGGGCCAAAGGGTGACCTGCAATTCTAGAGAAACACACACACACACAGCATGCTTCACTTTCAATATTGCATAACCTATTACAGTAGCACACATTTCGACATTTGTGATATGGTTGTGCAAATTTAAAATATTGGACACAATGAGGCTTTCGGAGCCTTTTCATTTCAAGATATTACTGTGAGCATTTATTAGAACTCATTTATTGACCTGTTGATGAATTGCTCCAAACCCACTCGCCGCTCCTCAATGAACGACTCCTCAAAAAGCCCTTCGTCGTTGCGGAACGGCAACTGTCTCTTCAGGGCTTTACCCGGGAGATGTGATACTACAATCTGATGAAAAATGAATACAGATCAATTAAAAATATAATCTGCAACCAACGCTTAATAGAGCTCATTAGCCTCACTCACCTTGCTATCTCGCTCCAGCTCATTCTTTAACCACTCAAAGTCACTGTATCGTCTGGTTACACAAGAATCCTTAAGTTTGAAAATGGGAAGGTTGGTCTGCGTAAAGGATGAAGGACACATCAGTCAATGACTTGCACAGACGACATGTGACCTAGTAAATATTCTACAATGCAAGGGCAGCAAAAATTGCTTCCTATCCATTGAAATTTGGCTGATGTTGAGAGTCCACTTGGAGGAGGCCGTACTCAACAGAAACGAATAATAAATAACTGCACTGTGTATAAAATACTTGAATAAATAAAGATCTATCGCTATTAATCAAGTTGTATCGCTGTTCACGTCAACCAGCTAAACTTATCAATCGCTACAAGCTCAACTTTAACATTTGTTGCAAAACGGATGCAATGTATTTGGAATATATAAGATCAGTGTTAATTGGATAACCTACAAGTAAAAGTGCACGGGAATAACTTAAAATGACCACAATATCAGAGTGTTAGCTGTTTACGGTTAGCATAGCCTAGCAGTTTTCGCTACAAGACGCATTTTCGTGCCGTTCAAATTATGTTCAATAAAATTAAATGCTGCTTCAACAGTTCCCTCGATGTGGCATTAGTGAACAAAGTTGTTTTACCCTGTGTAGTTTTAAGTATATTTAATACACGCCAAGCGGCGACGCAGTCCTCCGGCTCAACCACATACTAGGCCTCAAACAATCTCCGGCACTCGAGTTCCGCTGTAGCCAAGAGGAGGCACCAATCCGGGCGTCACAGCCCGATTGCTTCGAGTCGAACCACGTTAACATGCTGGCTAAAAGCTTTTTCGACAGTCACACCAAACACATACCCGCGTCCGAACTGTATAGGTTGTGTACCGATGCCGCCCGACTCCGACGATCTGTGGATCATAAACGTCTATTTCCAGAAAATTGCTGGGTGGACCATATGCGTCCGTGAGCTCCTGGGGCTTGGAATTTAGCCGGCGAGTGTCAGCAACCGAAGCCTCTGACATGTTGTCGGGCTGCAGTTGTTGTTGTGCAATTGCAAAAAAATAAAAGGGGTCAAACTGAAGAGTGGATGCGCAAATGTGCAAATATCACGTAGATACATTCATTAAATGCGGTGGTTGACGGGTTCAGCTAAGGAACTAGCCGATGAGCGTCTCCTTTAGCTGGGGACAGCCACCCTGCGCCCCACCCTTCTAGAAACAGGAAGATATGTATGTTGCCTTAATTCCCTGCTCTGTTGGACACCACCAATTGAGGACAACTGGACTGGGCCTGGACTTCCCGTACCGAGCGTTCACTGCGACAGAGATAAAACATTGGATAGGACTTCTGTTGCATGCAAGTTAAAATGCAAGATTGTACAAAACGATCAAAAGGGCAAAACTTTCAGAAAAACTTGTTTTTATTCCAGATAAATGTACATTAAAGGGGAAGTCAACTCCAAGGTGAGGTTATCCATTTGCAATCAAGTTACTAAGCAAAATAACAGCAGATAAGAACATTTAGTGACCGATTTAGCAAGCGCTATTTCACTTTAGTTTTCTCCTAATCTGAATTTAATAATTTGTTGAATTGTTTTGACCAAAAGGTCGTGGTGAAACCCTAAACCAATAAGGTGGTAAAAGAAACTTAACTCCAGAATAACAAGACAAGGTGGAGAAAGTGGATGTGGACGAGCAACCGGAAGTTTCCCGTTTGCCCGTTTGGATTGTGTCAAAGAGGGACTAGAGGTGGACCTGTTGGATCTCGGGCTGTCAGACCGGTCACTGGGGGACCTGATGGTACTCTCGAACTGGACAGGGTTGCTCGTGGTAGTTTGCCTTGAAGCCTTCTTTAAGGCCTTTGGAGATTTGAGGCCAAGGCTTTAGAAAAAACAAATGTTTAACAATATTTTCAATAAACTTTGCTTATAGTATTTCATAGAATAATAGATTTAAATTTAAACTGGGAAACTGGTCGCTCCTTACCTCAATGTCTTGAGGAATCAGGGATGGCTTGGGTACTACATGAATGAAGATGATTCTGAACCTAAGATAATTTTGGAAATCATCACATCAACAACAGATTACAAATATTCTTTGTTTTTATAGAATTGTGCTTGTTGCACCATAGTCTGTACCATTACTTTTGTTAGACAGAACCTTGTCGTCAGACAGGAGCGCACAGACGTGGTCTGACTCACCTCTCATGACGCAGTAACAGGACGGCCATCAGGATGAGAATAACGGGAGCCAGAATGTACACAATTATCCAGACAAACATGGAACCGTCACCTTGGTCACTTTCTGGGACAAGAAGAAAGAAAGGTTGGTAAATTAGATTATTCGAATGCCCCCTGAAATTGTTCAGGGACTATTATTATTACCTGTGCCATTGTTTGATCCCCACATCACAGAATCACTCCAGTCGCTCCAGCCAGAAGCTCCGCATCCTTCATGCAATTTGCTTCTCACCTGAAGCTCATACTGGGATCGACTGGAGGGCAAGTTGATGCAATAATTTTGCTTCCCTAGATTGACTCTATCTGGCTGCAAAATGCATAAAGTATTTCAAATGGAACGCTAGTGCAGATCTCAAAGAAAATGTACCAAGACGGACTCTGATGACGTCAGGTAACTTACAACCCACTCCTCGTAATTGATCCTATAGCGAACCTCATTTTCCACACATGATGGAAACGTCTGATTCCAATAGAACCACAGATTCCAGTCGGATCCATTCTGAACAGTCAGGTTGGTTGGCGGATTTAACTTCACTGCGGGCAAGTCAAAATGATTTATTATTTTGGGTGGAAAAAAAAAAGAAGGACAAATGTTCCCCTAAAATGTGCAACGATTCCAGTACCTTTGCTTTTAAGATAATCGCTCTTCGGATAAGTGTCGTTGCCATGCACCAGTTGCATGTAGAAAGTGAAAAACCTGTTGGCTATGTAACCATACGGCTGAATGCAGCCAATTTTTAGACTGTTGTTTGTTATGTACTTCTCACATTCTCTGACTGCTTCATCATGAAACCTGTGTAAGAAAAATCAAAAGTTGCTGTCTTAATTATTTTACAGATTGTCATTGAAAACTAAGCACGTATTTATCTGGCACCCGCTTGATTAAAAGGAAGAGAAATTCATCTCAAGTCAGAGCGTTTCATTTGAACTAACCAGCTGCGGAAGGTGTAATTGACTTTAGGGTTGCCATGTTTGTTCCAGGTACATTTCACAGACTCCAAATGCAAAACAACACAGTCGACATCTGCGAGACAAGACAAACACAGGAAAAGCAAGTGTGGTAAAACCTTATGGTTTCTGTGAGTCCCCTCAGGAAAATTGCAAAGAGTACAAACAAACTGCAGACTAAGTCAAACTAGCCTACATTAAATAGAACATCAAATGTTCTTACCTGGGGGTTCTTCGGCAAAGCCGGGACCTACCAGAACGAGAAGTAACAATAATTTATGTAACATCGTGGCGCTTAAGAGCGTGGATGCTTTCAGATGCGGCTCATTGATTACATCTGAGAGCAATGTGTCACATTTGGGGTTTTCCTGCCCCTAGACTTTGGTTTATGCTTCCTGTCAGCGGAAACTGCCGAGTTATCGACTACATGAGCACCTTATGAAAGATCACAAAATCATAATTACTCAACATTATTGGCTCAACAATATTAGGATTGTAAATATTATCCTTGCCAATAGAGACACAGTGGATTTAGTATTCAAATATTTAAGAATAAACCCATATTTGCATGCAGGTTTTGCTCTTTTTGTTTGTTTTCTGAAGTTCTGACGGCATGAGGAAGTCTGATTGGGGGCATCATGTCTAGTAGCACTTTCCATCATGTGTGCAACTGCAGCTTTTGCTTTTGTGGAAGCAACATTGAGGATTTTAACGTACACCCAAATGTGAGTGAAGTGGATATAAAACACGTATTACTAAAAAAGAATCTAAGCCAATTTCGAAAAAGATTGATCTTGCCATACCATTCATTGTGTTCAGCATCTAATGTCTTCACAGCAAATAATAGATTCATAGCTTTAATCATATATGGTCATATCATACACATCAGTTTCATTAGACTAATATTTGTTTATTATTTTATTAATTGCATTTTGCATTAACTTAAAGATGCACTGGCGCCTGTCATTTTTGTCTGAGCAGGTTTTATTAAGTACATACATGACATTTTGCACTGGTCAACAGCAAATCTTAATCAGAGATAGTTTTATCTGTCCCTAAACGTATTTTGATTAAAATTGTCCATTTATTGTATTTATATACAGTAATCCCTCGTTGATCGCGGATAATTGGTTCCAAAAACCACCCGCGATAAGTGATCACTGTAGTAGTAATTATAATACTGTACTACGTGTATTTTTTAATCTTATTTTGAATAACCGGAAGTTCTTTTATTTTGACACCAGCCCGGAATTTGACTCCGTTTGTTGTGGTCTGTCACGGGGATATTGCGCTTCGCCAGCTACTACAAACATTAACGCTACTATGGCGTCTACGCAAATAATACCCCTTGTTCACGTTAAATCCCCGACGGCGTTGTGGTCGCTGCCGTTCGCGTTGCTATCCTTCGTCCTCGTCGGAAGAGGCGAGGGCAACGCAATGGACAACGTCGTAACAGAGAGGCTGGCTGAAGAAAGCCACCGCCAAGACAGTGCCAACCTGCTCATATTCATCATGCTGCTAACGCTCACTATTCTCACTATATGGCTCTTCAAGCACAGGCGCTTTCGGTTCCTCCACGAAACGGGACTCGCCATGATCTATGGTAAGAGCACTAGCCTCGAGTAAATCACCCGTGGACACTGTGTAGCATCCGTGCTAACTAGCTGACTGGGTGCTTAAGGATGGCGTTGGTTGCTCAATTTGACATCTTACAGTACAGCCGCTTCTCGACAGTAACTTTGACAATAAGTAACATGGTGGTAACAGCGTGTCCGTAAAGATTCCCCAGGTTGCCCACTAGATGGCAGCAAAGCATTATTAATAATAGATTCCTAAAGAAACAATGATCACCACCTAATTGTCTCTTTTTCTCCTCCTTGAAAGGCCTTCTGGTGGGTGTGATACTCCGGTTCGGCGTCCACGTGCCCCCGAGTATGAGCGACGTGGTGCAGGGTTGCGCGGTGAACGCCAGTCCTGCCACCCTGCTGGTGAACGTCAGCGGGCGATTTTACGAGTACACCCTAAAGGGCGAAGTCAGCCGAAGCAAAGGCCACCAAGTGCAGGACGACGAGATGTTGAGAAAGGCAAGTCGAGACCTTGTCATTATTTATACTTTCTTTTTTTCCCCCCCCCGATTATTGTCTTATTATTTATGGAACGACTAAAGCATCATTTATTCTCCATTTTCTCAGGTTACTTTTGACCCAGAAGTCTTTTTCAACATTTTACTACCCCCGATCATCTTCCATGCAGGCTACAGTCTAAAACGGGTAAGGCGATCTAAAGAACACTTAATATTCAAAGTTAACTGTGCTAGAGAAGAGGCCCAGTATTGGGAGATACTGGATGATCAGGAAACCAATCACAATTTTTTAATTTGTTTTAAGATTTGATCGGGGGCTCTAGTTCAATAGTTCCTATTCGTTGATAAATGTTTGTCTTGGTCTGTCCCAGAGACATTTTTTCCGTAACATTGGCTCCATCCTGGCCTACGCTTTCCTGGGAACTGTTATATCTTGCTTTATTATTGGGTAAGTGATCCAATCAGATTCATCTACTTTAATTACAATGAGCTTTCCTGAAGGGTCTGAAGGATTCTTGTAATGTCCCCCAGGCTCATCATGTACGGAGTTGTGTCCTTCATGAAAGTGGTGGGCCAGCTCGGGGGAGATTTTTACTTCACCGACTGTCTCTTCTTTGGGGCCATCGTGTCGGCGACAGACCCAGGTACAACATGGACATTGGAAAAAAAATTGTGAGCTCTTTTGAAGCATTATCCAGCGTGATGATTTTTCTTATCGGCCCTCAGAGTCAATCAAGATGCTTGTTTAACTTCTTTGTGGCTTTCATTTTTGTCCCAAAAGTACTCACAGTATCAGTCCCTTGTCCCACAAATCCCTTGTCTTTGTGTTGCAGTGACGGTGCTGGCCATTTTCAACGATCTGAAGGTAGACGTGGACCTGTATGCTTTACTTTTTGGGGAAAGCGTGCTCAATGACGCCGTGGCCATCGTCCTCTCGTCGTAAGTTTTCTTGAAAACCCGCCGAAGAATCAACACAAACTCCCATAATCCCTCCGCGGATCGGCCGATGTCACTAACACAAGTCCCTGTCGTTCCATTGCTGGCCTTCCATTCCTCCATCTGTCATTCATCACCTACCCGTACGTATGCATGCAGTGTTCTTCTCCGTTTGGAGAAGCAAAGTAGGCGGGGGGCTCGAATTGTGCGTCCCGAGGGCGAGGAGGAATGGCTGGAGAAGAACCAGACAGTTACTCCTCGGTGGGTGGTTGGACTTTGTGTTTGATTGTGGTGGCGTATTGGGAATCCACAAAGTGACTCATAACACATTTCCTCTAAAAATACAAAAGTGGGGGTTTATTTTTGAAGTCACAGTGTGGATGTAAATCACATCTTATCAGACATTCATGGCTTCAAGTTCCTTGTCATCCGGTGGGTCCCGCCCGCTGTTTTTTTTGTTTGTTTTTATCTTTTCTTTTCTTCTTCTAACGGTGTGTATGTTTATGCCGTCCGTTCGGCCCTCAGCTCCATTGTGGCTTACCAGCCGACGGGGGACAACAGCCACAGCTTTGAAGCCACGGCCATGCTCAAATCCTTCGGCATCTTCCTTGGTGTCTTCAGCGGATCGTTTGCTCTCGGCGTGGCCACCGGTGTGGTGACAGCGCTCATATCCTTCGCGTTATCTGATTATTGCATCCTCGGTGTCCTGTTTGTTTGGTTATTGTACTTTGGGTTTATTTTTAGTAAGCGTTGCACATTGTCATCGGATTACTGGTTTCTCTTAACTTTTCATCACGTGACCAAGTTTACCAAGCTGAGGGACTTCCCCTTGTTGGAGACGGCGCTGTTTTTCCTCATGTCCTGGAGCACTTTCCTGTTGGCCGAGGCTTGCGGCTTTACCGGTGACACTTTCACGTCGTTAGAATAGAATCGTATTCATGTGGCGCTCAACTGGCTCGTCACGTTCTGAATGTTCGAATCCAGGCGTGGTCGCCGTGCTGTTCTGCGGGATGACTCAGGCTCACTACACCTATAACAATCTCTCTCGTGACTCACAGGATCGAACCAAACAGGTACGCGCCGACTGCGACACGTCAGTCGCCAAAGAATGCCAACAGACTCGCCCGTGACGCCGTAACCTGTTCTTAACGTGCTTGTCACAACACAGTTGTTTGAGCTGCTCAACTTTCTGGCGGAGAACTTCATCTTCTCCTACATGGGCCTGACGCTCTTCTCCTTTCAATCGCACGTCTTCAACCCTCTGTTCATCATCGGGGCCTTTGTATCCTTCACTCGCATCATTCTCAAAGAGGTCTTGGCTATTCATTTGAAATGTGTGTTCCGATCATGGAATAGAATCTCCAAGGTCTTTGCCCTTGACCAAAATCTTACTCTAGGTAGCAGTGTTCTTGGGCAGGGCGGCAAACATTTACCCATTGTCCTTCCTGCTCAACCTTGGCCGCAAGAACAAGATTGGTTCCAATTTCCAGCACGTCATGATGTTTGCAGGTACGCTGTATGAGGCAAAGGCTCATGATCTGCCTCTGCCTCTTTCCTCCAGCAGGGGGAAGTGTTGTTGAAGGTATAACTTGACAGGATGGGCCAAAAAACACATTTCAAGTGTGTATTGAGCACAATTTCCAAATGATTCATTTACATAATTTCTGTATTTTTTATTTTGATTAATTATTAGTGTTTGTGCGTTGAATATTTTGAGACTTTTTTGTGAGAGTTCCTCTTGCTTTTAAACGGCAATGTTCTTTTTTTTTTTTTTTAGATGCACCTGATCTGCTGTATTTCTAAACTTCGTCTCGTCCCTTCTAGGACTGCGCGGGGCGATGACATTTGCTCTGTCCATCCGCGACACGGCCACCTATGCCCGCCAGATGATGTTCTCTACCACCTTGCTGATTGTCTTCTTCACCGTGTGGCTCTGCGGAGGCGGCACCATGCCTATGTTGTCCTTCATGAGTATTCCGTGAGGGCCATAACTGAATTCACCCTACCACCTGTTTGCATACATTATATATGTGTGATTTTCATAATTCCAAAGTCCCACTCCTGTTTTTTTTTTTTCTCTCCTCAGTGTGGGTGTGGACTCTGATCAAGACCACTCAGTATGTATACCACGTTAAAATGTGTTGGTATTCCTTTGTTAAATGAAAGAAATGTAAGCAAATGTTCCGCCCGACAGAGTTCAGGAATGCTGGATGACTCACAGAGGAGGAACACAAAGCATGAGAGCGCCTGGCCATTCAGGATCTGGTACAACTTTGATCGCAAGTATCCTTTAATGTGAATGGGAACTCTAGGATTTTAATTTTAGAGGGAGCATAAATTGAAACGGTAAGGGCCTAGAATTGATCCCTGCGGCACACCTCATGTTATTTCATGGATTTTTGAGGCGCAGGGATCTTAGCCTATCAGAAATGGGGTTAGTTAACATGCTCTTGTTTAGGTAGCAATCTTCTGGATAATTTTAACTTTTTCAAAAATGTTCAAGGTCCTTGACACATTTTTGCGCAGCTACCTGAAACCCCTCTTGACCCACAGTGGCCCCCCTCTCACTGCCACCCTGCCCGCCTGTTGCGGACCCCTAGCACGGTGCCTCACCAGCCCGCAAGCATACGAGGTTTGAACGTCAATGTCATTATTCAACACATTTGAAGAAGCGTGTCCTAAGAAGGTTCTTAAAATGACTGCTCGCACTAGAACGAGGGGCCGCTGCACGACGACGACTCCGACTTCATCCTGAACGACGCCGGCGTCAGCTCCATGTACGCCGACGTCACAGTCAGCATGGACGGCTCGAGCTCCAGCGGCATTAAGCGCCACCGTCCGTCCGCCGCCGACGAGGGCCCGGATCATGAATTGGCGCTGGCTGAGCATGAGGTGGCCATCCGGGGCACCCGACTCGTCCTACCGATGAATGACCCGGCCGATCCGCCGACTACCGTAACCCTGCCCCCGCCGCCCTCCCCGCCCCGCTCAGACCCCCGTAGGCACAGACTGTAAAACAAGGTTAGCCCTGCCGGGATGCATTTGTTTGTCGTTATCATAGAAAATCCCACCCAGGTTATTTTTTGCCTCCCATTACTCAGGCAGTGGCAATATTCACGTGACCGTACTGTATTTTCTGCAGGCTATTTATTTGGAAATTCCCAACTACAGTCTATGACTGTTTCATTGTAGTCATGTATCTTTTCTTATTTGCTGCCCATACCTATTCAGCACCTTTTCCAACACACCAATGAGATGCACCAATGCAATCCAAGTTGTTTTGTCAAGTATTGAGGCTTGGTTAAGCACTGGAGACATTTCTTGCTGTGGATTCACAGCAAGAAATTTCTCCTTTTGGCGAGGCTCGCTTACAAAGTGGCTATTTTTACAAGACGACATACATTTGATGGTTTTCAATTGGACTGATTCTGCACTCCCCCCCCCCCCCCCCATTACAGCCCTGCTTATTGGCAATAACTATTCTCACAGTCACTCTCTACCTGGCTGGGAACTGAATGGTCTTCTATGCTGCTGAATTATTTTCACAGACCAAACATCTGTTCTCCTGCCATTAAGGAAGCATGACTAATCCACTTAGTAATGAAAAAAAAAAAGAAAAACACAGCCCGCACAAACTTTTACGGTCACGTAATTACAGCCGCTAAACTCTTAATGACTGGAATAATTATCTGCTTTCACTGTTTCTCGTCGCTTAAAATCTTCCCGTGGACAGGTACGTGAGGGGCTTTGCGAGGAGTACTCGGTGACTGTAGGCGTGAACGTGAACATACCACGCGCAAGGTCAGGTACTATCGAGAGATACGCGCTGGATGACAAGTCGGCGGTACATTAAGAGTAAGGCTAAACTACTGACAACTTATACACTTCTGTCAAGACATTTTAGCACCACCCGTGTGCTTGACTCATGGATTTATTTATTTATTTGTTTGTTTGTTGTCTCATGATATGACATTTCTTTATTACGATTTGTTTTTAAAAGTAGGACAGCTCAGTGGCGAGACGCACCCCCGACCGATTCATCCTATGTGAGCTGTGCTGTCCAAACGTAGGTGAGGGCGATTGTCGAGTTTCCATTCGGAAACTTTAACCGTGTGTGTGTGTACATTTTTTTTGTGTGATGTAGCAAGACGAGCGCTTCTCATGTGAACGTCATTTACAAGCTTGTGACTGGAAAAAACAACTAGATGAAAAAAAAAATAAAGCACTAATGTGACTGATGCACCGCCACGCACACAGACAAAACCGCACACACGCCATGTCTTTGGTATGAGGGCATGCTAAACTATTGTGAATTCAAGTGCCTAAAATGTAAATTGAACTCCTCAGTGTAGATTTGTACATTCAATTTGTCCAGTCATGTGATCATTTTGATGGGCGCTTGATGCGCCGATTGATGTTGACTAAGAACAATGCAGTTGGTTTAATTCATTTTTTGGTGTAACTGAGATAAATAATCGATCATCAGAACTACTAGCAACAGTGGAAGGTTTACTGAATTGTAGCGTATACGGTACCTGCATAATGGTGGAATCTCCAAAGTTAAACGAAGTAGTAAAATTACCAAAATGTTGCGTTGAACTTGGGAGGTTCCACTGCAGCAATGCGAAAGGATCCTACCTATTCATTCGTTTGCTTTTTGCACATAGGCATCTCTGTAGGTTGGTAGACTGAAACCGGTACTGTCATCTTTGTGCTGGTCAACACCGTAAGAGTGTCTTTAATATACCCAGATAACTATTTAATCCCTCAAACTGTTTTTGTCCTTATTTTGTTTGAAGCAGTATTCAGGTTTTCTACACAATCATCCACACAATTTGGATCGTGTGTAACTTTGTGTTGATGATTTAATGTATATGGTACTTTTGTTGCAGCGATCACACACAAATTAAATACCAGTATATTTTGAAGAGATATGAAGAGCTTTTGTAGAGATTAAACACTGACGTTTGTGAACATGGAAGAAATGTTGATATGTGTTGATAAGAAATGTGATTTAAAATGATGAAAATATTTGACTGACTTCTTCCTTCTATATTTTTGGTCTCTTGTCTGGCAAGTTGCAAATGTACCAGAAATAAATGTCAAGGACTGCACTTTGTTTCTTCTCGTCCTGTGAGTGTATTTCGATGCAGTGAGGTAAACATTTAACACAATGTGCTTGCATTTTTTTTTTAGCTGAATAAGTTCCTTAAAATATAAAATATCCATCCATATTTCAATATAATGCAGCGCAGCTCACTCCATCCACATTGCAGGTTGGACCTCAATGGGTTTACGAATTTGTCGGACTGCAGCTTATTCTAAAAACGTGAGTATGCAGATTCCCATTTGTGCTTATTCTCAAATCAGTGGTTATTAAGAAAAAATCTCACTTGAGTTTGTTATTTCTTTTTTTTCCGGAGGGGGGCGCGATTTATATCACTTCGTGTGTTTTTTTTTTTACTTCTGTAGAAGGAAGTCTAATTTTATTTTATTTTGAAGCTTGACACCAACATCCGGTCTCTGCTTGGTTGTTGATGTCTAGCAGACAGACAACGCCACTAGACGTGTTTACGCTGAAGCCGGAGGTGCGAAGTTAACACCGGGGGGACCCGCTCCTCGACACCCACGGCAATACGTGCATCCTCGGCTGCCCGAATCAACCTTGACTCGGTAAGATAGAGGACCAGAAAAAAACACGTTCTTGTTGAAACTTGTGACTTAACTCACAATGTAATTTACTAGAAAAATGTGCGCTACTTAACGTAATCGTTATGATTGATGTGCGTGACATTATCAATTCATAAAGAAATTAGAGCAATTTGCCACATGTAGAATATCCGGAAATAAGTTTGTGCTTCCTGATTATAATAGTGTTGATGAAAAGAAAATTAATAATGTGTCTTTGTTACATCCCCCCAGACTTGCCTTGCAAAACTCTCCAAAATTCCAAAAGGGAATCAAAAGTTGCATGGGGCGTTGTCTCTGTAAGTATTTCTGCAAGTGTGTGTGTGTGTGTGTGTGTGTGTGTGTGTGTGTTTGACATTTTGAAGCCATGCAATCTGTTTCCAGTTAGCAAGTTTCCTCCTCTTCTCATTCACTGATCGAAGTGTTGAGGCCAAGAAAATGCTCACAAAGGTCAATTAACATTCCTGTACAGCAATTTATTATTGTGCCCTTGACAGAGGGTAATTTTTGGGGAGACTAATCAAGGATCAATCATATTAACCATGCAAATGGAAAATTAAAAAGTAATACATCAAAAGTATGTTTTAGAGAGACATGGGCGAACGAATTCGGTTCCACAGCTTGTGGCCATATTCCTTCTAACTGTAGAGAAGCAGCAACAGTGATCCTGTATTCACTTTAACCCCTGAAGCTGATGCTTTTTTTTTTTTTTTTTTTTTTTTGGAAAGCACCGAACGGTAGATTGCATCACTGCGTCGTAAAACTTTATCCACTTTCTCAGGCTTCACGCCAGCAAACGTTTAAACGAGTCTGTCTTGTTTTAAGGGGCTTTTATTGTAAAGTGGCAATGGTGATGATGGGACCAGGTCAAGGTTAAGCACATTTTCCGCACTTTTAAAGAGCAATTTTCAAGCTGTTCAGAATAACTGCAAAAAAAGCAGGCAGGGTTGATTATAGTTCTGTATTTTTTGGATAAATTCACTCTGCTGCTTGTTCGCTCCCACCTCAGAACTCAAGACAACTGTTCCAATGTTACATGTAGACCGCACGTTCAAACTCTCCCAAACATTCTTCAAGTAAATAAAGCTTTTCCACAGACCGTAAAAATCGCTGCCTCGGATCACTTAAGTTGTTTTGCAGCCCTTACTGACATTTTCTCCAAGACTTGTTCTTGACCACGCGAGCGCATACAGCTTTCTGCTTTGATGCTTAAATCATCTGCTCCCTAAAAGAGGACATTTTGTTTTTCTAGTTCTTTTGTTTGGCGCCAGAATTTAGCGTGTAGATTTTGGATTGCGATTTATCTCGATTCTCTTGCATAGTTTGAAATCCCTCAAGACAGTCGTTTAAGTCACATGCAGTCCGTCATGATGTTTCAAAGGCCTTTTTTTTTTGTTTGTGTTCTGGTGCTGCTGAGGCTTCGAAGGGTGTCTGGAACGAATGTTGTCAATAATCTCCCAAAAGGAAATTGCTAATAGACAGCTGGTAAAGTCTTTGCCTCTACGCTGCCTTCTTCCCTTACTCCACTTTCTGGAATTTGTCTTGCTGGTGACAAATATAGCAGTTTGTGGCAAAGAAATGTTGAGTCAAGCGTGCTATTAAATATTGTGTTATAGTTGTTGGTTGGGTAAGGCGAGGAAGCAGGGTACCGCTGTGTAAATAATTTTAAAAAATATAAAAATAAAGGCCTCCTCACTTGGAGTTGCAATAAATAATCGTCAAAACCTTCTCTTTTCTGCAATATTATATTATATATTTTTTAAAATGATAAAAAATTGGCATTTGTGACAGTGTTTCTCATTTGCCCGCGGACGTTTACTGTGCCAACACTCTTGCGACGGAGACTTCCTGTTTCTGTGTGTTCCAGCACATTCTTGCCCGATAAGCTCATGCCAACACGCGGGCCCGACGCAGATGTCGTGCAGATGAATGTGAAAAATCCGTTCGGTGTCAGATGGCTCGGCGTGGGTGTGAATTCATTGTCGTCGTAATCTATGGAGACGGGCGCCCTTGTGGCGCAGACATGAGGACAAACATCCTTCCAAGTCCAACATGTATCCTGTATCAATATTTAGAGCCTTTACATGCCCAAGTAAGAACAGTCAGCCATATTGTTTTCTTCCCACATAACACGCTTTACGTTCCTTAAATACAAACCAGGACCACACATGATGGCAAACTCACTTGGAACTTTTTATTAACACTTAACTGCGCATGATAATGATAGCTATCTGTTCTAAAAACAAGGTGTATTATGACAAGAGGGGCAGGAAAAGAGTTGAGACACGTTGGTTTACGTCACCCAAACGAGATTTATTTTTCCCTCCGAATTCCAGCTTGGCTTCCTGTTAGCGAACAATTCCCATCAGATAGGTATCTTGTTATTATGCTATTGTTGTTCTGTCAACCTGTGATTGCTGTTTAGCAGGGAAAGAAAACAACAGGTAGCGACTCCAGAAGCAGGAAGTTTATTTTGTAAGTGGATGGGAAAGGCTCCTTTTTAAACTATGTGCTGACAGTGGAGAAACATATCATTTACTTTGGAGTGTAAATTGGAACAACGGCCAGAAAATTAAAATAAGCACAGAGCATTCCAGCACACTGTTCCTGCACTTGAAATGACCTTGTTGGACACAATTCAATTCCACGCCCTCTTCATCCGTTCACTTACTGTTTCTGTCTCAGGAGGCGCACCCAACAGCATTCCATTTAATTGGTGACTTTAAGAACTCAGCGTAGCATATTATTTGTGTGTGTTTCCTTGTTTTTACTGTCATAAATCACGTGTGAAACAAATGTTTGGAAATTGTAAACAAAAAATATCAAAAGTAAGCAAAAAGGGGGCAATTTATCGGGGGGGGGGCAATATTCAAATGTCTGTCAAATACCATAATAGACTGCTCGTGTTCAGTACAAAGGTCTTTGTCGCCCTCTAGTGGCGGTTATTCAAGATTTGACCTGTTTTAACTGTTAATGTGCATTAAGTACTAAAATAGCAATTCTTGATACGGGCTAGAAATACGAAAAATAAAAACTGTTTAACCGAATTTATTATTTAATCTTACTGCACAAGTGAACAAGTTGCTCAATATTGTTTCTTGCCTCCAGTTTTGAGTAATTAATGTAGTTTTAAATCGTGACTGATCTGACCAAAGATTGTTTCATTTATTTTTTTTTTTTGTCACTTCAGAGACTGAAAAAATGTCAGCCCGCGTACAGTGTTCCTACTGTCGCGAAGACCTCGGCGGCAGGAGATTTGTGCGCAACGAGGGCCGGCCTACGTGCGTGCGCTGCCACACCAAGTTCTGCGCCAACAGCTGCGCCGAGTGCCACCGACCCATCTCCGTGGAATCCAAAGTAGTCACACATGCTCGCATTCATACAATACGGCACCAGGATGTGACACTGGTTCTCATCAGGAGCTGAACCACAAGGGTCGCTACTGGCACGAGGACTGCTTCCGATGCGCTAAGTGCTACAAACCGCTGGCCAAGGAGCCGTTCACCACCAAGGATGAACGCATCCTGTGTGGCAAGTGCTGCTCCAGAGAAGAAGCTCCACGCTGCCACACCTGCTATAAACCCATACTTGCTGGTTAGAACACAGTGTTTTGCATTGCTTATTAGCAATAAGCTCACATTGTGTGTCACCATCATCTCCAGGCACGGAGAGCGTGGAGTACAAAGGCAACTCATTCCACGACGAGTGTTTCACTTGCTGCCACTGCAAGCGACCAATGGCTTCGCAGAGCTTCATCGCCAAAGAGAGCGACGTTTACTGCAGCCCTTGCTACGACAGCAAGTTCGCAAAGATTTGCGTCTCCTGCAAAAAGGTAATTTAGGGAAACAGAAGAAGTGGCGATGCAAACTGATGTACTTTGATTCGTCTGTAGCCGATCATGACCGGAGGAGTCAACTACCAGGGGCAGCCCTGGCACGGTCACTGTTTCGTGTGTAGCTCCTGCTCAAAGCCTCTGGCTGGGTCCAGCTTCACCACCCACAAGGACCAGGCCTTCTGCGTGGACTGCTACAAGAGCACCGTGGCTAAGAAATGCAGCGGCTGCCAAATGGCCATCACAGGTTCTTTTTTCTTTTTGCTTCCATTCAATTTTGACATACCTGTGGTTTGGTATTCATGTTTTTTTTTCTTTTCATGGGGCAATTATAATGAGTGTCACCTTTTTGCAAATATGGGATGTTACAGAATCTCGAGATTGTTTTCCTCTCCACTCAGGTTTTGGCAAAGGGGTGAACGTGGTGAGCTATGACGGAGCCTCCTGGCACGAATACTGCTTCAACTGTAAGCAGTGCTCTCTCAGTCTGGCTAACAAGCCCTTCATAGCTAAGGGCCGGGACATCCTGTGCTCCGACTGCGGTGACAAGTAGAAAACCAAATCCCTCAATTCCTCAGAATGGTCCTCAATGGTGATAAAGATGTTTCAATGACTGCCCCATTGACGTACGTATTTTTTAGAGTCTATTTGTGTAGTCGCCGGTTTCCACCCCCCGTGCCCAATCAAGTTATCCAGACTCAGCCACAGTCCCTCGTGAGCATGGTGACCTCCGTGCCTGGCTGGAGGACCCCACAGCAGACATCCAACACTCAACCCGGCGTCATCCGCACCAGACACGGAAATTGGCTGTTCCTCATCGTGGGTAATTTGTATCATGCATCGCTATTGTTCTTTGTTTCTGCTAAGTCCCACAAAGGCGCCTGCAATTATGAACACACGAGCATCAGGACCAGGGAGGAGTCTGTTGCCAGGCAACTGGTGACAAGGCATTGTTCCTATCAAGCGTAGAAACACAGTTGTAATGTAAACTCCCAATTTCACATTGGACATTGAGTTATGTTGCTTTTTTACTGAATTGCTAACTGAATCTTTAGTGTGTAATTGCATTTTTCAGAATTATTACTGTACGAGAGACATTTGTAACTCAGTTTTTACCAACATGTATTATATGGTTGAAATGCCCTACAGTATTAGACTTTCTAATACTGTACATAAATAAATTCCATTCTCCAATTGAATGGATCTTGTGCTGTTCCGTTTGGCCATATCTGCACTGTACCATGACACTTTCTTGTAAAGTTCACTGCCACCATCTAGTAGTGGCGTACTGTAAAGCTCGCTCATGTCAAAATATTGATTACAAGGCAAAGCAAAAAAAAAAAAAAAAGCAGACTTTAGGGTGACTACACCTTAATATGTATATTTTGAACAATTTCTTTCCAACAAACACACTTAACAAATATTTGGATTGTAAATTTGAGAACAAAAATATCTGAACATTTCCCCCCCTGCCCCCCAAACAGAACTTGAATGTCTAAACATGAAGGAGAACCGTTCAGGCGCTAAAGATGTCCACCTCCTTTTTGGCATTCCAGGGGCCGCTGCGGTTGCTTAGGAAGTGCTGCTTGATTAGCTTCTTTACAGTCTGGTAGACGCTTGCGTCCTCCTGAAGCGCACACACAAACAAACACATCCACATGAAGGAGCTTAAAGCTTTAGAGCTCAGCAGACACGCTTTGAGACCCACCTTGATGCTGTGATAGGTGGGCCGATCCAGCAAGCAGCTGAGTCCGCCCACCCGAGCTGCTTTACGGAAGTAACTGTAGAGTGCTCTCTTGCACAGCCTGCTGGAGAAGCCGGGCCCGTTTACCGACGGGGAACTGCAAGGAAAAGTAAGTCAAGATTTGTGGAAAAATACTAATCAAATTGTGAGCATCATCTTGTTTCCATTTCATTCCAACAAATTGACATGAGATGTACCGGTGGTCAATGAAGCCTTTCCTGCTGTCAACCACTTCAATGTCTTTGTCTCCAAGGCACCAGTTGATGCTGAGGACATCGTGCTGCGGCGACTCATCAATGGGCTTAACCTCTTCGCAGCACAGGAACCTGGTGTCATATTTCTTGTAGAACGGTGGCAGGATGTCCTCCAAGCCGTTGCCCAGGCATTCACTGATAAAGTCCGACAAGTAGTTGGTGTACACCTTCTGGCCACCTTCGACGACACGACAACTTCAGAACACAACCCCTACTAGACTCGATGATAACGTATCAACGTAGTGTTGCTAGAGTTACCGAGCACCATGCTTGTGATGTAAAGTGGCTGGATGAAGTGGCTCAGCAGAGCGCCCTGCACGCCCACAAAGGTCCAGAGACACAGCTTGTCGGTGCCCGAAATGCAGCACACTTTGGCCGCCCAGTGGTTCGGCTCAAGTAGGGTAGCGGGCACCAGTGACCCCTTGGCGTGATAATACAGCTTTAGGGGGGTCCAATCGTTGAGGTAGGAGCCCCTTAAGATGGCAACAAATGAGCTTGTCATTTACTTGGTAGTAGGTCATACTAGAGACAGGTATGCGTCCATTGTCTGAACACATTGGCACCTCATGTAGAAGTTTCTGGCAGCTCCTTCAGGACACTGATTGGTGTAAAGGTGCAGGCTGGTCTTGGCTTTGAGCTGAAGCTGCGGCCCGGCTCCGCTACTCTCGAATATGCATGCTTCCTTGGCCCGCGGGTCGGTGTCAAAGAAGAGCAGAAGCTGCTTGTAGAGGAACCTGAAGACAAAGATGGGATCTCAAACATAGAGTTTGGAGGAGTGACGGTGGCTTATGATAATGCCAGTCAGCGCACCTCTGGAGTGCCCGCCTGGCAATGATTATGGCGTGACAGTCGTGCACCATCGTCCCGTTGAAAACAAGCCAACCGGTGCAGCTGAAGCGACCGGTTCCCAACGCCACCACCTGGTAAGAATCACACGCACGCCCCGATGTGTCTGTCACTTCTGTGGGGGGGAAAAAAACAAGTTAATTTGGGGAGATTCTTCTTACACTCGGTGGTATTTTTTCCTAAAGTTTAATTTGATGGGCTTAACAGACACTGCAAAGCGAAACGTAACTCTCACGAGGACAAACGCCGCCATGTGGCTCTTGCAAGCTTGGAAATCCGGACTCATCTTCAATAGGCTGTCGAATTTGTTGCTGCTTAATACCGTCACGTACTTTTTGTGGAAATCTGTATCCCAAACTAAACCATAGAAAGTGTGAACAATTTCAACAGGAAAACAAAACATGATGCAGGCCATGAGTCTGTTTTTAACAGGCGCTGAACCTGGTGAAGAAGATGGCGTTTCTATGGCTGTTTCACTGGAATCCTTGTCAATGACAGCAGAGTTGTCTTAAAAAACAAACACACAAAGATTATTGATCAAGAAATAATCGAACAGGATACGAGGGCTGATGTAGTAGTTTCAAAGACAGCTTGACAAGTACATTATGAATGCATCACCTTTTACAACCCCTGAGTCCAGGGTCTCCTCCACAGTGATGTCTTCCTCCAATGTTAAGTCTTCATCCCATGTTATGTCTTCCTCCGGTAGCAAACTGTAAGCTTGGGACATTCTGGCGCTGAGATGTAATCCTCAAATAACTATGGAAAATGACAGCGAAATTCGGTAAACGTCATCAAAAAGCACCTGCTGGCGGTTGCACTTCCAATTAGCGGCACCCCTCGTACTGCGTACATGTGCTTCTATCTTGCTGTAGAGAAGGTAATTAACAATTTGTTTCTTCTTCCATGTGCATTTTCAGATTGTTACCCGTTACTAATAAACTAGAAAAGTAAAGAAGTATAAATATTAACAGCGTTATAATAATACCTGTCGACGTTTCCTGGCATCCATTTCACATCCGAAAACTATTATTCGTATTCGTTTTATTCCAACGCATCGTCTCAAAAAATAGATTAAATATGACAAACAATACAGAAAAATGACTCACAAGTTCACAATTTTTTTGTCGTACGTTGTTCACAATATGTGGCGTCGACAAATAGTTGAACAGTAAAGAGAAAAGAACTCGGCAAGATAATTGTTCGTCCGCGAGTAAACGTCTTCCTGATTGGTTCAATGTTTATCGCGGTCTCCAAGGACCAATTAGGCATCATCTTACTCAAAGGAAAAGAAATACTCAACAGACTTAAACTTTCGTCGATATTTTTAGCTCTAGTGTCCTTGAGTCAACTCTGCACTAATCTATGTGAGTTTTATTATGTTTTGATGGTCTACTAAAATTTCCAATGTACATTTACAGTAAACTGGGCCCTCTCTTTTACTGTTCAACATTGATACAATTGTAATTTGACATTTGAACATGTAGCATGTTTTCATTTACTTGCTCTATTCAAGCTAGGACTCGAACCTAAAATCCAAAAACTGTGAGGCAGACATGCCACCCATGCTCCACTGTTTATTTGCAAATAAATCTCAACTCAAATCTGTATCGGTGCTCCAAAGGATTGAGATGAAATGAAAAGGTGGCACTGGTCATTGTTTATGTATGGATGCAGTAAATAAGCAAATAGATACAGAACGGTTTGGGGAGTTCTATGAATATCAAATTGTGAAGATGAATCCTTCACACACGAGGACACGTGAGCAATCACTGTACATGCCGCATAAGTGCAAAGCATTATTTGCACTTTTGATATGTTCCCTTGATTATTATGAAATTCAATACTATTGAGCTCCTGCTTACCTTAAGAGAGCCAAATGGGGCCTTGTAGAGTGTGTGTGATTGTGAAATCACTCCTGCTGAGGCACAATGGAAAACTTCCCTAGTGTCATCCTCGCCTTCTCTTGTCTCTCGTTTCTATTTCTACCCCTTCGCCCCCTCCCCATTTTTGTCTTTTGATTTCACACCCACGCAGCCGCTTACGGCTCACAGATTTCCCACTTTTTATCCCTTAAAAAAAAAAAAACACTGTCCCCTGCGTCCTCGCGTTTAATTTGTTCTTTTTTCTCTCCATTTATTGTCACAGCTTTTTGTGTTGGAAGATGGCAGAGAGGAAAACTGTGATAGTGTTTTTAAGTCAGCATATGTTGTGAGTGAGAGAGGCCGCGTGTTGCACATGTGAAAGTAAACACTGCTTGCGTGATGAGCATTTTCCCGACAAATCACAGCATTAAGTGGTGTTACAGGAAAACAATGGATTTGTGTCAATCTCTTTTTTGTGTCAACTTTTTGTTTTTTGTGTGGCAGGACTGGATCAGTGGTATCTCTATTTATTTCAGTGGCAAAAGATGATGTGATGCTCTTAACTCAAATGTCCTGCGTCCTCTTCTTTTTACTATCCCCGTCTCTCTTTTAAGACAGGCGGATACAGAACACTATGGCCGCCTGCTCTTACCCTGTGGATGCAGCTTCATACATCTTTAAAGATGAGAGGGAGGCTCCACTTTCTCACGCCTCGTAGGACGAGGAAGGAGAGAGCGAGAGAGCACACGCCGACGTGCCTAACCCACACACTGAGTCGTGAAGAATCACCCTTTGTCTCACTTCTTTCCCCGCCTCTCCTGCATGGTGAGGTACTCCCCGAATATCGTGCCACTCTGGACGAATCTCATCAGGATAATAATTATTCACACACAAACATCTGCCTTTCCTTCTGTTGACCTTCCGCTTTGCTTTTTATCCAAATACGTCTATATATGCTACATCTGAAATTCTAAATATGGCTAACAATATTGTGAAACGTGTGTGTGTTTGTGTGTATATATATATGTGTGTATACTGTTAACGTAAGTGTGTATATCCATCCATCCATCCATCCATCCAGACTTTAAATATTTAACGATCATATTCCTGCCAATGCTAACACAAATGTAACGCTTACCACAAAGCTCCTTTTCCCTCATTAACATCTTTAACTGCGCCGCTCACGCCTGTCCTGTAACATCACTGTCTTTGCTCCCATGCGTGATGAAGCTCATATACCGCCTTCTGACACATGCTGAGCTATAAATAACCTTTCGCGATTGCGGCAAACGTGTTCCGTTAAACATGAATGAATTACATCGCTGTGTGCAACGACTGGCTCTCATTAACCTCAGAATAGAAAATGTAGTCCTAAATAATGTTGTCTACGTGGCACTCATAATAGTTTGTTGCAGAGGATAAAGACTTTATGACTTTATGCAGTGTTATTGTCTGTTTACGTGTGTTGCTTCATAGTTTGTGTTCAAATATCTCTTGCTTAAAAGTAACACCGCAGTAATGGTGTTATTTGGCATTAGCACGGCCATGTAGTTTCCGATCATTTTGTTAGCATTAAGTGAAGGGACAAAAGTCTTAACGATGAGTTTGTTTTAACGACGCAATGTGTATGCCACCTTAAAAAGGTTTGGAGGCACTATTGGAAAGAGACGTATCGTCTTACATTACAGAACAGTGGGAATCTCTCATGCGAATGCAGAACAGATTTGCCTTGCATGTGAAAATGTCGGGGGGAGGGGGAGGAACGCCCGTCGTCATCGCAGCAGGGGGGAAGACGCAGCGTGCATTTTCACATCGGCGAGGGTGCGAAAAGTATACTTTTCAAGGGCCTCAGCGGAAATGGTTCAGTTGGTACACTTAGTCAACCATGGGAGACTGGGCCATATGTTAATTAAACATTAAAAAGTTGCATCTTTTATGATGGATGGAAATTGAAGAAGAAAAAAAAAGACTCCCATGTTCCAAAATAGGGATGTGTACGAGTGTGTTCATGCACACGGGGTCTTTCCCCACAGCGGTGCCGTTTCTTTCTCAGGTGCCACTGGTTACCATGGCAGCAACATCCGCTCTCTTCCTTCACCCCCCCCCCCCTTGCCTTCTGTTGCTCTCCTCCCAGCATCCTCTCTCTTTCTTTCTTCTCGCCATCTTCTGCCGACCTCATTCTCTCGTGCCGCACCAACAAACAGGCCGTTACGTGGCACATCAACCAGGGTTTCCCTCCTCCGGTGGGAGGACTCATGGCAGGCGGCTATGAAAACGTCAAACACAGTGAACCGAGCAGAATCGTTATAATTATAAGGCACATTTGTCATTAAGCTCAAGATGACATCGACTACACGCTGTGCCCCAAATAAAAATGTGTCTACTTTAGTTTGAGTTTTTGCTCATGTTGTTTCTCCTTTCCCAACACTGACTGGTTTAATCATTTGTGTAGGTTAAGATTGAACAGAAAAACACTTATGAGGACATTTTGACGATTTAGGCTTGTTTTTATTTGGACTTGGAGGCTTTGTGTGCGTCCGCACCGAGCCAGCTGTACAAACACGACTACCATACTGTGCGTGTGTGTCAGCCAGGCCAGTGGGTGATCAATATGGACTGTAAGTGATGAGTATAATGGGACTCTGTCTGTCAAGGGACATCGAAGAAGTAATGCGGCCTGCGGGAGGAAGATTTATTGCTATATGACCCCGTGTGAGCGTGTAACCGTGTGTTGTTTGGTTCCATTGCAGGGCCGCATGTGGAGGGTGTGGATTGTGGGCAGACTCCCCAGCCTCTGCGCTGGGTGTACGATAACGATAATCCAATTGAACTGGCGGGACTGGCCTGTGGGATTCACTGCTTGTGGGTAAGTGTATTTGTGTGTGTGTGTGTGTGTGTGTAACCCGATCGCCTCAGGTCTTGAATGAATAAGAGATTAAGGCGTGCACCATGGCGTGTGCATGTTAGTCCGTTTTTATTGACTTTTACTCATCCTTTTCTTGCTGTTGCTCTTTTATTTGTATTTACTATATTGTTATGTCATATCATTATTATATTATCTGATGAACAAATGAATAAAAAAAAAATATCATCTTCCCTCACCATTCACTCGTGTACTCCCCCCCCCCCCCCCCATACTTGGCGTGGCGGGTCGTTGGCAGGCGGCACTTTTCTCCGGGCCAAGCGCAAACAAATGGCAGCCTCCCTCAGCGTGGTGCTGTGACACGCACAGGCAGTGAAACACACACACACCCACACACACACAGTTTGCCATGCACGCATAAGCTACGTATGAAGGATTCATGACCACACACAGATGGAAGTATTGTGAAATGCACTCCACAAACTGTGCGGCGTTATTAGCATAACCCTGTTTCAATGTGAATCCAGAGCCACGCTCTCGCCCGCATCTCCCAGCGGAGATGGCGCCGTGGCCTGCTTTCACTCCAACAGGGCGGAATCAGGATGCATTCAAGCCAACTAGTCCCAGATTGGGCGCTCGTGGTGACGACGTAATGAGCCGAGAGCAATATGTCGCCTGCTTGCCTCCCCGTTTTGCAACCCGGAGCAAAGCCCGACTGCGCTCGCTCATGTGTCTCCCTTAAGTCGACAAAGGCTGCTCATCACAAACCTCACTCGCATCTCCACAGAATTTGATTAATGATCCCTGGCGGTGCGCTGCCATCGAAATAAGACAGCCATCTATCTGTACTAGTTGGAGATGTTTGCATGGAAAAGGAGCCGAGAGGTCAAATCAGGAGGGGGTTGGATGAAGGAGCATGCGATTATGAAGTGGGGAGGGCGATCGTTTGAATATGCAAAGAGAGGAAGAAAACAGAATTTGCATGCCAGTTTGTGTTGCAACGTGGCATCGGATTCCTTCAGCACACGCTCTGGCCTGGATTGAATCTGCCCCCGCTCTGGTTTAAATGCAGCTAGTATATTAAAGGTTTGTGCACCTCAGGATATTAGTGGCACCTTGAGATACACGTAAAGTTTACTGTCCAATTAAATGTTAAACAACCAGTCCATTTTACCCGAAGAACGCTCTTGCTAGCTTAATGCTAACTCATAGTGAAAATCCCCACTGGTGGTCTAACACAACATTGATAGCTGAGTGGTGTTATAACTCTTGAGGTGACGGATATTTGAGCACAAATGCTGGAGACGAACATGATCGTAGGCATATCCTCTGGATCTAAATGAACACCGCAAAATGACTTTTGATAAATATTGACCGCTCTCCTTTTCACTTTCATCATTCGTTAATAGTGTGTGTGTGTGCTGTTCCTCGGAGGAGGCTGATTGCTTTCCAGCAAATTCCACAGACACGTCAGGCCTAAGTATGAGCAGGGATTTAAAGACAGAAATCTACTATAGTGATAGTACTGATGAAATATCAGTGTAATCTCAGCAGAGATACTTTGGGATCGGAGGGAAAAAAAAAACCTCACCAGAATTGGAATAGATACGTAATGGAGCATTTCTAATCCAATTTTGACCTGGTCATCTGTCTTGTTTTTTCTCTCCTCGCTTTGCAGCACATGTTGCCAGGATATTAGGCCTCGCCTGTGTGCCGCAGCAGACACTGGCGACGTCGGGCTTCATCCGTCGCGCTTTCGCCGCATCCTCTCAAAGCTATTTATGGCAAACACGCTGAGACTGACGCTGGCTTTGAAGGAGGGTGTGTGTGTATATATGTGTGTGTGTGTGGGAGGGTTTAGAAGAGGTGGGGTGCAGGGATGGCCTTCAGAGGAAGACTCTTCCATTACTGATGATCAATGTAGATGGGGGTGAGATTTGATCAAATTGAATGATCGCAGGTGATGGCCAAGCAATTGTGACCAAAGAATGTCAGAGACCTTTGAAGACATCAGTACAACTGACTGTTCATTTTGCATGCGAGCAACTATACATCCCTGTTGGCGTTGAGAGCTACATATAGTCGGGGTCAGACAGCATTTCTCTTCATCACCAGTCGGCGTGTCTCGTGGCTAGCATGTCACGTTAGCGTCAGCGCTCCAGCCAGCCATGCATGTGCCTCGGCCTGCCCTGCAATGGGAACGGCACTATCAGCACTTTGTCTCCTCTCGCTTGTTTGGAGGTTGATGGTGGCAATGCGTGTGCGTGTGCATTTGGGGTGGGTGACTGTGGGCTCAAATGTTAACCAAACACACCCGCCTACTCCTCCATCTTGGCTTCTCTGCTCTGCTGCTCCGTTGGTGACTTTGTGTGCAGCCCGCAGTCCCGAAAAGCTTCATCAGCTAAATTACTGGAAGTTAGCTGTCTCTGTCAATTAAGTCTTCACATGGCTAGCCTTGCGGAGTTTACTTCCTTTACATCCCCCCCCCCGTTTTGTCATCTTTCATTTT
Source organism: Syngnathus typhle (assembly GCF_033458585.1). Lineage (NCBI taxonomy): Eukaryota > Metazoa > Chordata > Actinopteri > Syngnathiformes > Syngnathidae > Syngnathus > Syngnathus typhle. The sequence goes on from NC_083752.1 coordinate 6,244,041, forward strand.
CGCCCATTTGTCTCGTCTCCCCGGGCATGACATCTCTCCCTTTTGTCTACATATGTACATATGTGGCTAATTACATTATCTATACATCACTCTGCACTTCCTCTACTGCTGTTTGCAGGGCGGGCCTTTGGTGCATTTCTCTTTAGTTACTCAGCAAAAGTTTGGGGGGGAAATTAGAGTCACAGGACAAGGGGACCCGAAGGTTATTAGATGAGAAAAAACACTGCTCTCATCAACACCATCGGGCTCATCCAGCTTCCTCCTTATGTCAGGCTTATTTTTCAAGCTATTAACTGTCATCCAGTTTATGTTTACTGTCAAACTAAACATTTACTAAAGACATTCCCACTTTGTGTTTTGAAAACAAGTCTTTGCCATAGGAAAGTCTATTTAGCGTAAACAATGCGTAACACCATTGACATGCTAACTGTTAGCATCAATATCCTTGATTGCAGTAGCAACGAATATTTGAAATACAGTTTACACGTAGGCAGATGATTTTGCATTACTCACAGGCATATATTCTTTATCCTCCACAAAAAACGAGTCGTACTGTTTATGAATAGTTTTGTCACCTCAAAGAACCTCTATATCATGTATTTTTACAGACTGTGAATCACATATGAGCCGCTTTCCGAGGGCACTTCATCAAATCAGGCTCGCAGATGGCTTTGTTTCCAAGACAACGCCATGCTCATTATCAGTCGTCATTATTGAGTTAACGCACTCTGCTGGGCGTTTTTTTTTTTTTTTCCGTCAAGTGTTAATAATTCGCCGCAAGACGACACCGCCTTCACGCCATCAGTCACACGAGTGTCTTGTTTACAAGAGAAGGTTCAATTAGTGCGACTCGGGTCTTTTACGAGGCTCATTTCTCATTTGCCGACCACGTTTGCCGCTCTGCTTATCGCTGCGTACATGCAGATGTGACCCAGTGAGAGAGTGAGTCACATTGATAAGGTCACATGGGCTGCCGCTGCTAGAGGTCCGACTGGTTTCGCATAGCAATCCTTTGACTTTGTATGCGCCGCTTGAGAAATAATCCGTTGCGTCAATTCTTATTCAGGAATTTTGTACGGGCATCTGAGGACTTTATGAAAACTGTCATAATGCTCTCCCTGTAGTGTGCATGCCAGGCCAGTAACCAGCTATATTATATTTATAAATTATTTTTTCCTTCTATTTATATATTTTAAATATTATATTATATTACAGTTCAGTTCCTTTGCCCTGTGAATATCTTTGGAACTCTTTCCACCACTGCAAACTACAACCACAATAAAGCACATATAGTTTAATTCTATTCTGACAGTGTCAATTAACCTGCACATTATTGTTACTTTTGCTTTGGCTGATGAGTGTACGTTGTCATTCGTCCATCTTTAATGGGCATTGTTTCTATTATTGCATGCGTGTGTGTGTGTGTGTGTGCATGCCTTTGTCGCTGCCCTCAGCTGCTCTCGTGCATTCCCAATGGAGCAGCAGTAACAACAGGGGATCATAAACAGCAGCTGTGCCTGGATAGGCCAAACAGTGCACCCCACCAGCTCGCTGAACTTCGACAAAATTCTCCAAGATCACTTGAGAGAAATTCCTAGCTCACACCTTGATTTTTTTTTTTCTTACATGTGGATGCTTTGCGGCTTCCCACATTAGAAATACAAGACTTCATACCACCATCATGTTATGGGTGCTCAATTAAAGATGGACATTTAACTCCACATTCTGGAATAGGAAAATCATTCTCTGAATGTTCTGAACTCCTGTTACAATGTTGTGTTGTGCAGAACGAATGCCTGAATGAGTTCTGCCATCGCATAGTTGAAGAGGCTAACCATCATTAACTTCTTTCTGTGAATTAAAAATAAGTATCCTCAATCACGGAAATTCAATTAATAACAGAGAAAAGCAAATGGAAACAGAAAGCCTAGTGGCGTTGACAGAACGGCATTAACTATCCTACCCTCTTTAACCGTATACATGCAGCTTTAATGTTTGTTCCTATGGTAACAGTAACCAGAGACACCATGTTGGTGTTCAATCACATAGGGAGGTCAGCCATTGTTCTTGCCAATCAGATCATCTATCACACCCACTCGGTGACCTGAAATTTCATACACATCCCATTTGGGTGGCCTAACACCAGATCACAGTTGAGTTTAACATTGGAGACCTGGCTTATAACGTTCTCATTTGTAAAAAAAAAAAAAAAATCAATACAAATAATGTAATAGTGTACACACCACTTTCATCACTAAATGTTGTCACACAAAAGCAAGTACAGAATAGTTTCAGGTACAAAGTGTTGGTGAAATTGGTACCTGTATCTCAGAGCAAATGACTTGTGGGGTTCCCCATGGGTCAATCCTGGGACCGCTATTGTTCACTGTGCAGCCAATTTACAGCAAGTCAGGCCTCTCGTATCTCAAGGCACCCCTGTACTATCTAGCGCTAATCACCTCAATAATTGAAAAATATTGTATTAGCTGGTTGTATTTAAATTTCGTTGTACATGTTACAATGACAAATAAAGATCTATTCTATTCTATTCCTATTGATATTCAATCACAAAGAGAATAGGCAGACAAAAGTGGAAAAATTAATGAGATAAAGTAATGCCGCAGTCTGTTTAATACGTCCTCTTCTAATTTTTGCCAACAAACTGGCACTCTGATCACATTTATCTGTAGTGCTGCACCATGGTGAGCTTTCCTTCCACCTTGAGGCTATTTTTACTTTGAAACAGTCTGCATTATTTATGCATAAAATTCCAACCTTAGAATACGACTGACCTATTTGTATTTTGTTCGGGTACCAAAAGCTCTTAAAGTCTTGGTTGTTTTCACCTCAATCAGACAACTTCTTCTTCCAGCTATTGTCTTTTTTTTCCTTATCCTTATTTCCCTCCTTGACATCCAGGCACCGTTGGTTGCTATGGTGAGGGTGTGGGTGCAAAAATGGAGGACAGCGATTGTAAAAGTACCACAGACAGAAGGATGTGGGCTTGGCAAAAGAAAAAAAAAGTCAGCAGCAAACCGACTGAAGATATTGAAGGTCAAGGTTCTTTTATCTTATTACTGGACCTTCAATAATCTAATACATGAAGAAGCAAGTTAACAACAGCCGTATCACATGTCTCATCTGTTGATGATTCAGCGCTGCCATCAAGTTTGTCTCCATGGCGCGTGACACCTCCGATGTAACCTCCACGTCAGCGCTCCACGTTGTCATGGTAATTCCATCATTTAGTTTTGCCTTTAGAGAGAGGCACCAGACAGACCCTTTTCCGATCAGCAGCCATTTTGGCTTTTAGAAAGTCCACGGTGGGCCCTACTCAACGTGAGAAAAAAACATCATGGGAGGATGTATTTTGAAACAAGAGCAGTCGACAAGTTTAGAGAAAGCAATAGCCATCACCTCTCTAGTTTGATGTTTAGTGGAGGTAACAAAATTAAGATTGTTTCTGCAGTTTGGTCATCCCTAACAAAACGCTCCTTATGAACTGCTATAACAAAGGCTTCAAAGTGGGAGCAGGCATGGTCATTGGTTTATTGTCTTCACAGAGAGGTGGTACAAGAAACAACAATAGCGCATTGTGTGTGAGAGCTGAAATTTGGAAAGTGGTACGTTGCACTTTTTTTTTTCCAAGTGTTAGCAGCTGGCTCACCAGGGGAACTCTTCCAGTCCTCAAATTGGAGGAAAAAATTGTACATAGATACGATTGGTTCTTTTCTGTGTACCTGCCTACGAATCGCATGTGAAAATAAATATAGCAAAATAAAAATCTTTTATCAGCGTGAATCTGAAAATGTGCCCGTGAGCGAGCCAACCATGACATGATCAGCCAGGCTGCCTGAAGATCCGAAGCCACTTTCATATTTTTTGAGCACATTTACATCAGAAACTTACTCATTTAGAAACACTCCTCATTGATACCCTTCTACAAATGATCTTATCTATTGTTTCTAGTCCGTCTCGGTGCGTGTGTGAGTGCATCAATGCGCTCCTGTTTCTGCTGGCTAAATGGCTTCCTCCGACTTGGCAGAGCTCACTTTAGACCTAGCTGTGCATCTCAATGAGGCCTGCTGCAGTGTGAGTCAAAGCATGTCAACGCCGAGGGAGCATTCACGCCAGGGGCTAAGGTGTATTTAAGACGTATGTTCGGCGTAATGTTTATCAGCTCAGAGGTCGTCCGAGGCTGTCCGTGTTGAAAAATAGCCCATTTTGGTCCCAAGTGGTCTGCATGGCCAATGTCATTATGGGTAATTACCAGGCTGAAAAAAATGGCCACGGTGACTCAGTGTTTGTGAGATGTGGCAGTGAAAGCGTGCGTGCGAGTAGCTCTGTGTGATGGAAACTGGAATATTCCACAACATTGCGGTTTGTGTCCATGTCACATATGCTCTTAGTTGTCTGTAGTATGTGCAATCCAGAAAGATCTAGAGTTGTGTACTATCATAGTAAATATGAATTGACACTTAATGCATCTCGTCATTCGTAGACATGAAGTGGTGTGATCGCTAACGCTAGCTGCTAGCTAGCTAGTCAGAGGAAACGACGGGAGTCACTGCCACCATGCAGCTATCGCCTCTCAAGCATTGATTCGGTTTTTAACCCCCTTTACGGAAGAACATATGGTTCCTTGTCCCATATAAGAGTACACATGTGGCTTGTTATCTATTATTTATTAGCTCAGCAAATGACGGCTGTGTAAAACAAAATGGTGTGCCAAAGCGCAAAGCTGAGCGGAGTCTCAAAGCCACAAAAGGCACATGATGAACAGCAAACGCCGCATGCTACGTATGCACTACACTGATCCCCCACCCCCCCCAATCCAAATAGATCGAGATGAACGCAGGATCCGAATGAATAGTGAACAGAGGTGAAGATGAGGTGGCTGCCTCGTCGAGGTGGCCGCGGTTGACTTGGCAACCGAATCTCTGGGGCTGCTGAGCTCGCAACGCACTGATCTTGCATTCAATTTTGTGCAGAAACTTGTATATTTTTTGTCCTGTTAATATAATGTTGAGTAACTGTCAGAGTAAAGAGCAGTCGAGGAAATTATTAGCGTTTCAAATTTTGCATGTGTCCTGGCCTGTACCATTACAGGAAAGATCATAGCAGAAGTTGTTTGTGGAATCTCTCAAATATTTAAAAATAGAGCTCATTATCTATATTTATTTATTTATATCATTCATATTTTGTTGCTTATTTTGAAAAATTGTATGCTTGACATCAAATTAAATAATATGCCATGATTCGTTTTTTTTTAGTAGAAGTCATGTTGTGACTGGCACAGGTTAAACGGTATTACTCAGCATATTTAAAATGGAGGCTATGAAGGTGCACGCGCATTTCAGCTATACTATTATTATTCATAAGGATGTTCTTGTATGATGCAGCTTTTAACTCCTCCATCTCCCCTCCTCATCTTCCTCCTCTTCTGTCTACCCCCCGCCTCCTTGACACCACCATCCTCATCCTCCTTTCCCTACGTGAGCTTTTGCTTCTTTCGTCTGCATTTTGTTGCGCATACATGACCCCGGGGAGCTGGCGATGCAGTAGAACACATCTGACAGATTCGATATGTCCTTGGCTACAATTTCAGGGAAAACTGCACCCGTTTGGCCCCTCGTGCTATCCATCAGAATGGAGATCGAGTTAGTGAGGAAGTGTGCGGCAGGAGGAAAAGCCATCACACCAATCAAACATCCAGCTCGACTCCATCAAAGTCCTCATTGGAACATTGTTGGAGCCTAGCTTGCAGGTGTGTGTGTCTTTGTGTGTGCCCGTGCGTGTGCACGCAGGCTTCTCTGATATCAGCGACTGCTCGTGTGTGTGTGTGTGCGTGTGTGTGAGCTTGTAAATGTTTGATGGGTTTTGATCCAACCATCTGTCCACTACTGCTGCATGGCTGAGACAAAAGGGAGCAATGATGCACAGAGGTCCGGTTACATGAAAGGCTGCCAATGACTGAAAAAGAATATCTCATGTTAGGATGTTCCCATATGAGCATCATCTTAAAAATTATTATGTGTGACTTCTGCTGTGAGATTTAAGAAGAGGAAGGCTATAGCAAATACAGAACAGCGGTGTCTTTGGATTCGAGCGACTTGCGAGCGCTAATTCAACTCGTGTCGCAATAAGCAGCAGTTTGGCAAAGAGTAAATAATTAAAAAAAAAAAAAATCCAAATTGTTGAATGCCATCCCCACTTCAAGTTTACTGTCAAGCCAAAGATAAAACAAACTGCCTGTGTGTTTTATACAACCAAACAACTACCTCAAGAATGGCCTCACTAGCTTAATGCTAACATACAATTTGAAATGCTGACTATTAGCATTAGCGGTATCGATGCATCCCTGTACTGTCGTACCTAGTGAAGGTTAGTGGATGATCACATATGCTAAACAGCCTTATATGGATTTTTAGGGGACTGTATTGATAGGGAACTGTATTGATAGGATGTCATGACATTTCAATGCATATATCACCTGGGCATGATTAATGGCGAGCTTGTCGGGGCACATACGTTTCACACTTCTGGTGTGTTTGTAGTATGCTGAGTGCGTGCAAGAAATACATGAGTGGGCCGGAGGTGTGGCCCCTTGACACACCACCCCATCACCCCAACCCTGGTCCATTGCCATCTGACCGCATTGATCATGTCGGTGCTGTACTTGAATCAATGTTTCTAAATAGCAAAAGGCCCAGAGTGTGTCTTCAAACTGCGGTCAATAATCTCAAGCGACCACGGTGTGGCCCAGAAAGGTACACATGCGGGGGTTGGAGGACCAATCCCTTACAAGGACCCCTCCCTCACTCCGTTTTTGTTGCTCGTCGCACACGAGAAAGGTCATTGTGCTTGACAATAACGCTAACGCAGCTCATGAGCAATCATCACCAGCAGCACCAAATAGGATTAATGAAATCCTGCGGAGCAGTGATGGTGAACCAACAGCCTGTAGGCCACGTACAGTTTCATACAGATGAGCATGCTATTTGAAAAACAAATTAAACTTAGTTTGGTATTGTGAAATCAAAGAAATGTCTGATAGCTTAATGCTAACATGAAAATGTCATTGACATGCTAACGATTAGCATTGATTGGGGCGATTTTAGAACCCTTTAAAGGCGAAGTCGTGTCTAAAATTATCTTGTTTAATCGTAGTATTCTGATTAATATTACCAACATAAAATAACAATCTCACAGGCATATATTCTTTATCCTCTACCAACATCATACTGAGTCATTCTTCAGTTTATTCTACATGGCAGAATTATACTACACACTAACGAATTGAATTGCATCATGATAGACAAATTCTTTTAATTCTTCCACATTCTATTTTAGCATATTAGGAGAAGTCATTTTGACTGTCATGCACGTACAAATGCATACACGCATCGAACGCTGCGGGAGGTGCAGCTGCGTGCTCTGATAAGCGACACTAGCAGCTCCACCTCAAGGTTAACGTGATCTTTCAACACCATTAGCCGAACAGTCAACATATCACATATATGCATACATATGCATGATGTCTTGATAAACACACGAACATGACACACATTCCATCAAACACACGAGTAACACTTTAAGGAGGACCGTGCATTATTGATGAGACCACATGCTCCGTACATTTATTGGGGTGGTGGGCGGCTCCGGTCCGCTTGACTCAGCATTCCTCTGCCGACTGGTCTTTTTTTTTTTTTTTTTGCTTTTTAGCCTATGTCAGCATTTTGCATGTGTGTGAGGGCGTGCCTGCGTGTGTGTGTTTATCAGCGGACACACACAGGAAAAGACAACAATGGCAAGACAAACCCAGACACACAGATAGATGGTTGGATAGGCAGATGGTTTGGCAGGTGGGGAATTTTTTTTCATATATTGTTTTGATTTGGAGATTAAAAGTATGTATATTACCTTTTAAGATCCATGATATATTATTCAAATATTGTGTGTGGATTAATGTGATATATAATGGTTGTGAAAAGTCTAATTGTTTCAAATCATTGTCAAAAAGACTTCTGCAGAAAAGCAAAAAAAAAAAAAAAAGCATCCTTTAACAGTAGGGGTGTTTAAACTTTTTCTAAACACTGTACATTTATGTCCTTTTCCAAATGCAGAGAGGCGCTCATCAAAAAGCCAAGTGGGACACGACCAAATTTGGGAATGTTGACGTAGAGTTGCCCAACCAGCTGCTGCGGCTCCTTCTAGTCTGTCAGCCAGCCAGACTCATCAGCCGTGGACAAGTGCCCAGAAGGTAAATGAAACCACTCCCGTGTTTCAGGCACAATACCTCGATTGATTTCACACAGCGCAGTCGCACCTACCGACATATGCAAATCAAGTGTCTGTCATTCGAGATAGTCAGGATGCTACTACGGAAAAAACATGAACTATACGTGTCTTTATTATATACATATATAAGTCATCGCAAATAATGAATGCTAGTAGGCCAAACTGGAATCACCATGGCAACAAGAAATCCTCACATTGCAGTGACACATCTACAGCACGAGATGCCGCGGGAATGTGGCAAAAAGACATAGTTGGAGACAATCCTACTTTTTTTTTTTTTTGATCGCTTGCGTACCCTTGACCCAATTTCCACACATCAGACAAAATAAGCACTTTGTGCAGTTCTTTGGTAGAAAATGATTGCCCAAATCCAATGAATGCTATTTTCCAGTGCAGCTCATACAGTCTTAAAGTCCTTGTAGAGAGAATTCAGCTATTATTGTGACAAGGCCCAAGCCAGTTAGCTCGCAAGCTAGCTACCTGGTGGCTAGCACTTATTGTGGCAATGTGGAAAGCCCCACGCCGGAGTTGAAACACGCTATTTGATTGACAGTTGAATGTTGAGCAAGGTGCATGCACCCGCCACACCCGCATCATTTGAGAGTGGAGTCAATGTTTTTCAGTCCTCTTTTTAAAGACTTTTTTTTTTAATCATTCAAATTTGGCAGGATTGTTAGCAACACTCTTTTCTGTGGTGTGTCCAATTTACAAAACATTTTTAGTCTCATTTTACAGGGACTTTAATTAAACACCGACAATATTTCTTCGCCTTGACCTTTTCTACATGCTACCAGAGCTGCTAACTGACAAAAGTATTTGCTGTTTTTTCTTTTTTTCTCAACCCATATCCAAACATTGTATTTGGAAATATTTGGTTAGGACGTGCACGCAGACACACTCGTACACACACACACACATACGGTATGTACGCACACACACTCACACGCATGCACATAGAGACCCCCAGCTGCTGTGTTCATGTAATTTATTACCCTTCCTGAACCCAGTGGAGTCATGAAATAACCCCGGTCTTTGTGACACACACAGACACACACACACGCACACAGAGTCCCTGAGTCTTCCTCAAACAGTGGTCCCGGCCCGCTACACTCGACTCGAGACCTCTTTGGGTTAATTAGAATGGCATCCCAAGGGAGAGAACACCAGGTTGGAATAATGTACTGGAAGGATGAATGCGTGTAAAAGGTCCTCTAGTCTGGTAGGAAAATGGAACACAGAAGGCTGCAGTGCTTTGATAGCAATCCCAACCAACTGTATTGTCAAAATATATTTTAAGGATATGAATATAAGGATAAAGTCAAAATACTTAGTGAGTAAAGTACTTTTCAGTCACACAAAAAGTAGTTTGCATTCTGTATGTGGCGCCTCAAAACCCGATATATAGGGTCGCAGTTTTCTCTGTAGACGTGCAACTATGACTCGCCAACTGTCATTTTCTCGAGATGGTCGGGCCATGCGGTTTGGTACACGGCGTGCCAAAGTCTATTAATGGGACGTCATTCAGCTCGCCAGCCATGAGAACTATCCGGTATTCACACCCAACCAATTGCTGTTAGGTCAAGCGATTCCCCACATGCTAACTTCCAAATCATTTGGGATCAGGGAAGAACATGCTAACATGCTAAGAAAACGATTACGATTGAAATATTATTGTGCATATACAAAACATGTGCTCGTAGGGCTTGTCGTCTCGCACACTGGGAGCAATCGGGCCTTAATTATGCCTAAGGTAGAGGCAATGAATTTTTTAATGGATTCAATGTTTTATTCATAGCACCTATCCAATCCTGGATATGGCAGAGTGCACGAGGGACTGCGGTCAAGAAGCGAGCACCTTGCGGTATCTGTCATGCACGCAAATGTGGATGATTTTATAGTTGGCTCTGTATGGACAATGTGTGTTTGTTTTGAGTGAGTTAAAAGAGGGATGGGTGTTGTTTCCTGACAGAGACCAGTAAGACCAGTTCTGCTGTCCTAGAAATCTATTTCCCATAGACACGGTAACACCCTGCCAAATGTTCCCGATGAAACCCATTAACAATAATTAATCTCAGATTCTCAGCAGAGGCGGCTTGTAATTAGTTGCATTTATTCCACTACATTTACTCAAATCACTTATTGACAGTACTTGTCAGGGTAATTTTACTACTGGATTACACCGGCTAACCCTGCCAATACGCACTCGGCGTTTCTGTACACATTGTTTGATGCAGTACACAATGCTTCGCTTAATTTATCACCCTCTCCCAGCTGGATCAGAGGTGACTTGATTTATTAGATAGCCATTTGTAGACTGACAAGAGTCAAAGCTTCGCGATGACCTCCAGGTGATAATGACCAAACATTGGGGGTAGATAAAAGGACGTGGCGAGGGTGGACGTGTGAAAAACGACGGGCCAGTCAAAGAAAAACTCCTGATCACTTAGCCCAGGTTGTCTTAATAACGTGTATGACGTCAACTATATTCCGTGATATTTATCTACGCATCGAACAAATCTCAGTGCAGCTTTGCTTACCTATTGGCTTTGGCAGTAATAAAGGGACCCCTTGTGACATAAGTCACCCAAATGTCATGCTTTGAGATATGAGCAGTTGATCAGCTAATGCTTTGATCAGCTAATGCTAACAGACAATGAGAAAACTTCAAAGGCACATGGAGTAACAATTAGCGTCGGTGCGGCAGTGTTCCCCTATTTGCAACGGATATTGGAACACAAATAGTGCTGCAACACAGCCATATATTCTTTATCCTCTGAGAAGAACGACTGATTTTACTGACGAACTGAGAAGCTGAGAGAGGAGTTAAACATCCAGAACAGTATATGACTGAAAGAGAAAGTGTTGGGAAAAAAAAGTTTATTATTCATAGTTGTATTTGTCATTATTGGATGTTTTTATAGTGTGAGTGCAGTATTATAGAGTGCCGTAGCACCACAGTGTATGTCAATATGACCGTCTAATGTGAAGATATATTTATTGGTAGAAAACAGGTCACGCTGGGGGAAAAAAGACGTCCATCTGATCATTTGTGTCCTCTGCGCATCAAAGCTGTATTGTTCCTGTGTGAAGCTTAAAGGGGGGTAGGCGGAGTCAGGACACGACTGCCGGTTCTGCGACCAATCAAACGCCGAGGTGTGGCTCTAAAGGGCGTGATCTGGGCTAAGGAGGCGGAGCTAAAAGCGGAAGTGTGTTTCGGCTGATCCCTCACTGTCATTCGGCCACGGTCGGCTTCAGGAGAAGGGGGGCAAGCCAAAGCTCACTCACACACAAGGACTGACTCAGGCTGGATAAAAATACTGAAGCCAAGCTTAAAATGAAACCGACCGAATAAGGCTCGCGACACTTAACGCACCCGAGAGCATTTGACGAGTTGCCAAGGAAGCCCCTTCGGATGACACGGTCCACATTTGAGGCAAAGCGGTGTCATTGAGCAGGCAGGACACGTCAAGAGAAGGGAGGAGAGAGAGGAAAAAAAGCTGACCGACTGCACTGTACGACTCAAGCTATTAAATCGCCTCCACCGGCCTTAAGACATCCTTTCAAGGACACCAGCCTGCTGTCAAGCCGACGGAAGGTTCCCGACAAAGACGTCGCCGAGGTCGGAGTTGGTGATCACAAGGTGAAGGGGGGAAATATAGACGTTTTCTATTAGCCAGCTAGCGGCTCGTGCTAGCAGTTAAAGGCTAGCTTGCTATGGCTAGTAACCGATATTAGCTACTTGGCTAACTAGTTTTTACCGGTTACCTGTCGCCTCACAGTCTTTTCTTTTTGTCTGTCGTCTTTGTCATATATAGAGAAGCGCACAAGACGCATCTTTATGGTGCGTATTTCGTGAAACGCTCGCGTATTGCTCCTCGCCGATGAAAGCGCAGAGACTCTTGACAGCTGTCAAACAAGGTCGTGCGGGGTTTTTTGTGCGTGTGTTTTGTGGAACATTCCTCCCCCCTGCCCCCTCGACGTCGATCAGTCTTTAAAACGTCGTCACGCCGTTTGTGTGTTCTCTTCTTTTTTTGGCCCCACGCCGCGCACAAACCCTTGGCGTGTCAGTCGCTTTTTGCGTCAAGTCCAAACGTCTCCGAAATAGCGATCGTGTACCCCGGCCCTCCGTCACATCACAGCACGTATGGCTTACACGCATTTGAGGGGGTGCTGCCGGCAACTCAGCTGTCCGTGGACGAGTTGGGCAGCGTCACGGGGTTATAATTAGACCGGTGGATATGTCCAACGTTAACCGTGTGCTTTGCCCACAGCTTGGTCTAACGCTGGTGTTCACTGCTCGAGAATGGGGTCATTGGGGAGGGAGTTGATTAGCATTTTTCTAGGAAATCTGTGAATGGATAAAACGGGTCCAATAGAGGGAAAGATCATTTCTGCTCTGTAAATGCCAGTCCCTAAATTAGTTCATGTATATTGGTTGCTAATAACTGCGTGACAAGCTATCCTGTCTGTGCGCTCTCTCAACAGGACCAAACGATCACGGGATACTATTTGTGTGTGTGGGGGGAGCAAACAAATGGGGGATTACGGGTTCGGAGTCCTGGTTCAAAACAACACTGGCAACAAGTCTGCGTTCCCGGTCCGAATCCACCCGCATCTGCAGCCCCCACACCACCACCAAAATGTGTCGCAGAGCCCCGCTGCGTTTATAAACAGCACCGCCGCCGCGGGGAATGGCACCACGGCGGGCTCTCCCTGGCTCTTCCCTGCCTCGGCCACCCACGGGAGCGTGCAAGACGAAATCATGGGCGGGCCCGAGAAGCCCAAAGTGCAGCAGCAACAAGAAATGCAAGAAACGCAAGAAAAGCAGCTGTCACCCGGGAGTCACCAGGAGGGCGGAGGTGGCGGAATCATTTCAGAACTGGAAAAAGGCCGGTCGGAGGACGGCAAGACGGACAGCTCTCCTGATGGAAGCACCGGGAAAGAGAAGCAGATCCGCCTTGAGTCTCCTGTTCTGACGGGCTTTGATTACCAGGAGACATCCGGCCTGGGCGGCCCGGTCCAGTCCAATACCACTTCGTCGTCGCTCACCAGCTTTAACAACTGGTCGGCGGCCATACCGCCGGCGCCGTCGACCATCATCAACGAGGATGTCAGCTTTTTCAACCCGGCCTCCGCCAACAATGGCACGCTGCTGTTCCAGAACTTCTCCCATCATGTTAGCCCGGGCTTCGGCGGCAACTTCTCCCCTCAAATAGGTCCGGCCGCCGCCCTTTCGCAGCACCACCCGGCCCCGCCGCCACATCCCCACTTCCAGCACCCCCACAACCAACACCAGCAGCACCGACGCTCGCCTGCCTCCCCGCACCCTCCTCCGCCCTTTCCGCACAGGAATCCGCCCTTCAACCAGTTGCCACATTTGTCCAACAGCCTGAGCAAGCCCCCGTCCCCATGGGGCCCAGCCAACTACCAGAGCCCCTCTCCCTCCCCGGGTTCCTCTACCTCCTGGAGTCCAGGCGGTGGCTACGGAAGCGGCGGCGGTGGCTGGGGAGGATCTCAGGGCCGAGATTATCGCCGAGGTCTCAACGGCGGCATGACGCCTATCAACTCCATCTCACCACTGAAGAAGACCTTCCTCAACAACCACGTGGCGTCCCAGAAGTACCCTCGCAACAATCCCGCTGGCTTCAACCCCAAGTCGTGGATGGATGATGGTGTCGGCCGCAGTGATAACATCTTCCCTTTCCAGGTATGTGGTACTCTTTATTGCGGGGTCTGACGTACGACACTTTGTAGTCACAACTGAGTTAGAAAATACATTATTACGCTTTTTCATTTTAATGGCTGAGTTTCTCTATACAAACATTTACTGTAATTGTTACAGTTTGAGGTTACAATTTTTTGGTAAAGATATTCGCTATATTTGTCATGTTAATATTTCAGCGTAATGCAGGTATGGCTGTTTCCGGGTTCTGTGGAACTCTGTAAACCGAGGACCCCCTGTACATATTGTACGTCCTATTCATCCGCTTTCCTGCGTGGCGTCACGGGCTGGAGGCTAATCCTAGCTGGCTTAGGGTCAGCTATGTGAACCTCGACAGTACAAATACATTCCCATGAATACGTTTATGCTGTTTAATTGAGATCTACCGCTAATGTCTATGCAAAACATACCTAATTAAACAGCACACCACCCTTTACTATTAATTTGCCACTGTAAAGGTGGTATTGCTGCTATTTTTAGACGTGGGGGCTCGCAGGTGGGCATGGATTTACAAGGCTCTCCTCTTGACACGTGAGCTTATAAATCAGCATTTTTTCTTTTTTGCTTGCTTGCTTTGCTGCATGTCCGTGATGATGACTAATGTGTTCGTGTCACTGCAACATTGCAGTGTGCCACATATGCGTGCCGAGGGGGTTGGGGTGGGTGGGGTTTGGGGCTGGTATCAAGGATGGAGTGAAGGTTGCAGAAAAAGATGAGAGGTTTCAAATTGCAAAAACAGCAATTGTTGATTTGCGTCAAAGAAAAGAATAGCGTCGCTGTGGGTGGGGAATTCTGCGCAAGGTCTCAATATCTTGCACCCTGAAATGGAGCCTAATGATTTTCTTCGATTGCCTGTTTATTAATGAACCAGGATGTGTCTGTCTGCCAGTACGCTACCGACAAAATGGCCTCATGACGCATTCAATCTGATTTGTAATAGCTGGGATACGAGCGTGCAAATAATTGCGTTACCACATGAGGAAAAAGGCCTGTCAGGATTGACGGGAAAAGGGTAAAGGGAGCACGGCGCTAAATTCATTGTATTGACCCAGCTGGAGATTGATTGCGTAGGTCATCACAAGGGTGGGGGGGGGGGGGGGGGGGGTTGGGGGGCGGCATGCAGGCGAGGGATGACGGGTACCGTAGGCTCATCTCGACCTCGTGACCTCCCTAACTACTGTACGCAGCCTCTGCCCTTTTTGCGTTTGTGTTCTTTTCCTCCATACATGCAAATAAACTTGTCATTCACGTATTTGGATGCATTCAAATCAATATCGTTATTTGATGTTCTGAGAATATGCGCAGTGACTTCCTTTGTTGACTTAGCTGCCAGCAGCCTACACTAATTGGTCTTAAAGACCACCATCTGGCGCAAGTCGAATTGTATTCAAATGTAATTATACACGTAGTGTTGTAACCCCCGGCCTATTCATGAGTGAACTTGCCTCGCAAATTTTTTGTCTATAATGTACGTAACTGTCGTCCTCTTCTAAGGCGCCATGTTATCGTGAGGAATAGTTAGCATCGGCTTTAGCGTGCACAAAAGCATGATGAAAGATCCCAAAATTGTAACATTTCTACATCGGTTTGGTTTTCTTTGTGTTCTTTGTGTTTGTTTTTTGACGTTACAATAGACGGGAACCTGTGATTGCGAAGACCAAAAGTGGAACTTATTGTGACAGCGGTTCACATGTCTCTGGTTGCGCAGAACAATACGGCTATAATGACAGGAAGCCAAGATCAGTAATAAGGGAAATTGTATTTGCCGGGCTTTTAAAGAGGCAAAATCATAGTTTGGAAACAGATTGTGCGTGTTGGCCTTTGAGATTGCGCACCCCTGTAGTAATGCGTGGTGACTCACAGCGTACCTTGGGCCAAACTGTAAGGACATTGTTATGACATGTCTCAACATGCCCGTGGCCTATCTTATTTTATTGTCCAAAACGAGAAATTAAAGCAGAAATTATGTAAGTAAAACCCACTAACAGTATAAAGAACACGCAATGCAGTAGTTGTGTCGGTTTTCCATCTTGCCACCCTTCCCTCAGACATATGAAGAAGCGCAATTGTTGTCACATGTACTCAACAGCCAGTACTTGCCATAAATTCCTGCAGGTCCTACGGTTTTGCTGCCACCCCCCTTGGTAGCCTCCCTGACCAAAAATTATTTAGCTTGGTCTAATTTTTTATTATGATAAAAATGAGATATTCTTAACTGGGTTGTTTAGATGTTCATACTATCTGCATGTCTGTATCAAGTCGACTGAATGAGGAAGTGTCGCCACACCGCTTTTCTTTCCCTTGAGACGTTTCCGTTTTTGCATCAAGACAGCAGATCCACCATTTTGTACGAAGATTTCCGATGGGTTTGTTTTTGGATTGTTTTTGTTTGGGGAGTCCATATGTTTGTTCGTGGCCGTTCATCCCAAAGTAACAGGAAGAGCCACGCAGGGCACACCATGTTCCAGCACTGTAGCGCAGGCTGCAGTAAGCGGGGATGCTGCTGTATTAGAGCAGCTTTAGTATTCGGGCTGGGCTGATGGCCAGCTAGCAGCACTCGTGCTAATAGCTAACCGGCCATTCCGTCATTGCAGAGCTTTCTCTCCCTCCTTCAAAATGTGACTTATTTTGTAAAATTCTAACCTAATTCTTTTCCCCCAGCACCTCACTCCTTTAAGCCTCAAGGTCAAAGATATGCTCTTGTGTCAGGTGTTGTGTAGTCGCCGTAAGCCAAGACAGGATGTTGTCTTAAGAGAACCACCTGCTCAAATGTTAAAGCGCTCTTTGTAAAGAGTTGACATCAGCTATTGTGCATTTGCAACCCTCATTCATCCCCTGCTCAACTCACAATTGTTAGGAAGGACGTCCAATCAATATAAGAGGTTGTTGAGCAATTAGAAAAGACCAAATTAGACGGACTAAACAGTTTTGTTTGGTCAGGGGTCAGAGAAACTTTAATGCCAATCGGGAGCTATTTCAGTTATTATAGTTCTCAGTTTTAAGTGCCATGCTAAATGTATGGAAAAATAAGATACGCTTAAAAAAAAAAAAAAAACGATAATGATAAAAGTTCATAGTTCATATTAAATTTGAAAAATTCCCCTTGTGCCAATCTTGTTTCAGACTGTAGACTGCGTCCATATAAGGAGAAGCTTAGCCGTTATCTTAGTGGAACTGAAACAAGTGGGTAGATTGTTTTTCTTTTGGAAGAATGCACAAAAAACTTTAGTCTGATTTTAAAACAGTTATTTTGTGTAACAACATTCAACTTATAACAGTCGTAGTCCTAACAAACGTTTCATGTCAGCTGGCATTGGCGATCAAGCAGGCTTCTAGCACTAGCAGCTAATAGCAACAGGTGACTCCCGTGTCCCTTAGCAGCGAACCACTTGGCACCTAGCTTGCAGCAAACAAACAGTTTGTGCCTGGAGCATGATGACATTGATGATTTTGTGTGACTATTGAGGCATATTTTACTTTAAAAATGCCTCATCCTGCTCATTTGTTTATAACCAGTTGTCAGCTGGCGCTACCGGCAAACAATAAATGGCAACTCCCGTGTCTGAAGCATAGTGGTGCTTTGAGGCATATTTTTTGACTAAAACCAAATTGTCTTACTTTTGAGGCATGTGGTACATCTCCCGTTATCTCTTGACTGAACTGGGAGTTATGTCAAACGCACAATGTAGTTTTTCTCGACACATCGAACCAATTAGACCACCATCTCACTTCCTGATTGAAACTACATTCAGTAGAAGCGGGGTGTGGGTTGAAAAAAAAAAAAAGACTTCATTACAGACAGCTTTTCATCCTTTGCCCATGACATGTGCATGCAAATTCTCGTGCGCGTCCCTACATGCACTAATTCTGACTGAGCCATTAAGCTTCAGAAGCCCGAGGTTTCAGTCATTACCCCTGCTCTTTGTCACGTTGGTGCTAAATGAGAGAAATGTTCTTAAACTAATGAGGGGCCCAAGCGGGGCTGCACACAGCATACACTGTTGCCATCATACAGCTTTGTTGCGCCCTTCGCACACCCTTGACACATACTCTGAAAGTGTGCGTGCGTGTGTTTGCACGTGCACATCTACTGCTGCATAGGCCCGATGTGGCTCATGTCTTCTCCATGTGTCCGAACAAGACAATGCAGTTGACTATATTGAAGAAAGGGTCTTCTGCTACGTCAAAGGTCAACCACAGTCCATTCCATGACATTGGTCGACATTTAATTGATTAACAAAAGTGATTTCCCCATCCACTCATCTATTTTCTATGCTGCTTATCCTCATTAGGGTCAAGCAGGGCGGGGGTTGTGGTCAGCTGGAGCCTATCCCAGATGACTTTAGGCGAGAGGTGGGCCACACACTGGACTGGTTGCCAACCAACCCCAGGGCACATTTTGACAAACAGCCTTTTACACTTACCGATTGACAAGTTAGCCTTCAATGGCTCGAACATGCTAGCGTGAGATGCTAACACAGCCGTCTGTCTTTACGACAGAAACAGTCATAATATGTCCAAATCAGGTCCAATTAGTCAATTAATCCTATCAAGCCCCCCCTCACCCAAAAAAAAGAATGCAGTTCTATGGCTTAACTTTAAGTCATCCACATGACTACTGGCGTTCATCTCCTATCATATCAAAACACACGCAAACCCCGGACAAAAGTACTTGAAGGTAACTCGGTATTAAGTTCAGATGCTTGCATACAATGAAGTCATTTCGGCGTAATCCCCTCAGTAATCCCCAAGCAACGAAGCGTTCTGTTTCTCTTAATTCTTATTGCACCTCGGGTGCACACATGCGCAACAATTCCAACATTCAGCTAACAACTGCTAATAAGTTGTTTCTGACAGTTTGGCTTATTTCATGTCGCAGCGGGGCTTTGAAATATTTTGGCTTGCCGCAGCCATATTCACAAGCATCAAAAGATCAGACCGCTTCCCCTTCCTGCCCTCCTGGTAAGGCAGGCAGAGAGAAAAGACCTTTCCTTTGCCTTGTACTCTTTCCATCTCTCCATCATCCCCTTCTTTCATCTGCCTTCTCGGCTTCGGCCTTCCTTTCCCTCCTTGTTGTCGACGACGTGATTAGGAACACAATGATGAGAGGTGAAAGGGGCAACTTCCCGGCATTTTACACAGAGACGTAGAGGTCCGACAAATGTGCTCAGTCCGCCGTTCTAAACAGCGCAATGGCGTCTTCAGTTTACTACAGTTCTGTTTCCAAAGAAATAAGCCATCACTAACCTGGTATGCTAACACAGAAGTCATAATTACAGTAAATATTTGTTTTTGCACGTCCTGAACGAACGGCGTCAGTCAGCCCATCCTGCATGCAATGAACTCGTTTGTGGAGCGGCGTGAAAGAAAATCGCGGGCACGCCCAGTCACTGCGAGACAGGCAACCATTACCACGATGACATTTACCACGTTGACATTCACACAGTCACAAAAAACACGCTGCCTTCTGTGAAGTCTGACGAGTGAACCACAACAACACCCATGTGGTGGTAGAGCGAAATTGGAGGGTTGGCGGTTCGAATCCAGCTCTGTCCGAGTCACGTGTCGTCGTGTCCTTGGGCAAGACACCTTGCCTCAGGGACTACAGATGAAAAATAGCCCCTCGGCTAATTCTGGTACATCTACAGAAATGTTCATTTATGTACACTGTCCCTGCCAAATAAACAAATCAAAACAAAAGCAATAAATAAATCTGTGACACTGGAATCATTTCTTCTTTTACAATTCATTCACTTATAGTTCAAAAATGAAACAACTTAGGTTACACATTACAAATCAAGCTCCATCTAATGTACAATCTTGTTTTGGATTTTCTTGTCGTTGACCGTGCGATATCTACCGACCCCAAAGTCCAATATAGTGAGCTGGATTTGAAAAACTAAATACAATGTTTGTTTTGTGTTTTCAAAATGTGACATTGTGACTACTGCTGGGATTTTTTTTTTAACCAGCTTTGATCTCAAGTCATCCAACCAATCTCTCTTGCTGATAAGGGTAGTTATTGAATTTGGGGAATGTAACAGAATAAAGTATGTCAAAATAAAACCGAAAGCCCCGCGGTCGTGTGTTTTTTGTGACCACGCCAACATGTGACCTCGCATATAGTCGCTGGTCTAGGACTGAACTGTGAGCTTTTCTTCGCGAGGTGCCTTTGCTCTGCTCTCTCATTGTCCCGTGTAGAATGTGGCGCCACCGACGTGTGAGCGGCACCAATTGAGAACATAGCAACAATGTGGTGAGCTTGCAGATTACTTGCAACTTGGTCAACTTCATGAAATGTCATCATCGCTAAAATACTGTTGTTGATTGTACAGTCATGCTTTACTTTGACAAGTCATGTCTAACACACCAACGCTTTAGAAAACTATTTCATAAATCAAGAAAATAGAAATCTGAAAGAAATCATTCCAAATAGAAGTAATTCTTGCAAGTATAAACCTGTTGAGACTGGCTCAGACAAGCAGCCAGCACAGATTCCGACTAACCCCATTCCTGATAATGGGGAATGCCACTAATTTATTAGTTGTGACCAACCACTCAAACCATCATGACTAAGCAATTTCTAGTTACCTCACTGAAAATTGACATTTACAAGTCACAGAGCTTTTTTTTTTTTATGCCTTTTGATAGAGGTGAAAGTCAAGTTTTATCATATCAATGTTTACCTTGACTACACTCAATTTTCACGATAAGTGTTTTTATTATGCCAAACACGGAAGAAAATGTTGTTGTCAAGCAAATGTTTGCCTGTTTGATTGATGGTCATTAAAATCCATTACAGTATTTGTGTTTGAGGAAATCCTTGCTTGGAGTTTGTTCCTTCGTGTTTTGAACATGTGCACATATTTGTGTGCTCATGCGTACACAAAGAACAATTCTCACTATGGTTGGTATGCGACTGTTTAAAGTTCCAAAGCTTGTCGCCTTGCAACCCGCCTCCGCTCCTTTGACCGCCAACCTAAAACAATATTTTACAACATGACGTTAACGACGCTTTTATACTTTTTGTCTTTCACTTAAGATGTTCCTACTTTCTCTTGTTTAGGAGCGCACCAGGTCGTTTGACAGCTTCAACATGAACACTTTGGAGAGCTCCCTGATCGACATCATGCGGGCCGAGCAGGACAACCTTAAAGGTAAACACAGTCGGTGGCCTGACGACAAGCCCTCATTGTGGTGTCACAGACGTAATCGACACGAATATCCCCGGAAACCACGAGACGTACGTATGTTACATAAAAGGACCCACAAAAAAAGTCTCCAAGCGTGAAATGAACAGGAAGTCGGCCATTTTGGACAAAAGCAAGGGCTCATACTTTCATGAGAGTGACCCATAGAAAAATGGCAAAGATTAAATTCTAACCGACTTGAGTTATTGATTACCAGGGAGCAACCAATGAATGTTGTTACGCAACAGCAGAAATAGGTTACTGCATGTAGCACGCTTTTTATTTTCCTCTTGGAAATGACCGGAATTGCATATGACCAGGACAAGGCCGCTATTGATTTTTGGCCAGATACATGTTGTAATGAGTTCACGTATTGATACTTAGTTGTCAAGACATTAGTGCCGTGGGGCAAAAAAGCTTAATCCTGAAAAATACTGCACAATCAGGTTTTTCCTGCTAGGTCATCACTTCTGGATGAAATAGAGTTTCTTCTCGAGCTAATTGTTAGGCACAAATTTCAATCATAGTCCCCAGCAACCATAAAGTCCAAGTGTGTTCCCCCCCCCCCCCCCCCCCCTCCACTTGAACATTGCTGAAATGAGCTCCACAAGACATTACGCCTCTTATTTATTTTGGCCTCATACCCACCGTGCTCAGCGAGCTCCAGCTGCGCTCTTAATGTTGTGCTGTCAAAGCTTTCGTAAATCTTGTCTTAATAATGTGAGGACACCTTTTTGGCCGCTTTGGCACAGATGGATCACCTTAAAGCTTGTCAAGTATCCGTACAAAATGTTGACGTCCGACCGCCATAATAATCATGTGAGCTGTCAGCGCGCTCGTGCTCGTCCATATTTGCTTAATAGTTGTCATTTGGGTAGGAAGTGTTGGATTTCGAGGTCAACCGGCTTTGAGGTCCCCCTCTCCAAAGTAACTTTGTGTTTGGTTAGGAATGCAGCAGAAGCACATTTGCTCTCATTTGATGGCCTCTGTTATCTTGAGGCATCCTCATCTCATTTTCTCTACGACAGTGGCTCTTTCTCTGCTGCTTTCACATGATGCATCACGCCAGATCCAACCTCACCGCCTCATGTGCTGCAAACTGATGCTCAACTTGTTTCGCCTTTGCCGCAATCACATCTACGATTTGAAGACATCTGGAAAGCTTAACACTATAAAGTTCATTTTCTCAAAAAGTGCCGTGCTCTCTCCCCTTGCAAAGCAAATTGCGGACGTCATGTATTCCTCCACATTTGTCACTCGCATCATAATTATGAACAAAGGTTAAGAAATAAAAAAAAAGGAGATAAAATGGGGGGCTGTATTTTCGTGGCTTTGCATAGCTTCCAGCATTGTCTTGACTGACAGAAAGGATCCCTCTGTTCTGCCGTCTCACCATGCATCCACGCAGGCATGCACGCAGATATACACTAACATGTTTGTGTGCGTGTGTTTCACCATGTAAAGCAGCGGCACTTGAGCAGGGTTCACGCGACGGGCACACCCTACCCTTTTGACGCGCGAGTGTTTTTTTGTGCTCGACCGCAGGCTCCCATGATACAGTTGTACTCGCGTATGTTTCATACAGGGGTTAGTTTTATTTTAGCATGTAGTTGAGCTTCAACAGGTTGGACTGAGGTTAAAAGAAACATTTGTCGAAACTGAGGGCGTTCTGTCCTGATGTAGATCTGGTTTTATGCGCAGCATCTCTTGCATAGAGCCGGGCGCCTTAACCGCACTCTGGGGGAGGGGCCTCCGCACTTGCATGTGACAGAGGCGTCGGAATGCACCAATCACAGGGCACTCGCTGTCCGCACAACAATGCTTGTATTATTTCAGCCTTTTCATCTCATTATCCCCCCACCAGTGTAGAAAGCAGGGCTTGCATAACTTTGAAGCTTGTTCGGCATCAGAACGGGCGCATTTTGAGTGGTGTTTGTGGGCCTGGCAAATGGGACATGGATGGCGATGAGCAAGGGAAGGGGTCGAGAGACGTGTTGGTGTCCCACAGATGTAGGCTGTAATGAGATCTATGTGGAAGCAACTGTCGATGTGCTCGGAACCAAAGCGTAGGCACGCCTAATGAACGCCGAAGCAGCCGTTTTCAAATTGGCAACTTGAAGACAAATTGTGCTTTTCTACTGGAAAGCTCTCTACAAATTGGCATGCAATTTGTTTAGTAAAATTGCTGGTTGTATTCTAAAAGGAATAAATTAGTTCCCGGATCAAATTGTTGCCATCATGTCATCTTTTAACAACAATACAGACCATTTTGTGAATTAATTTTCATACTTAGCACTGTTCTGGTTAGCTTCAAGTGCCAATCTATCAACCAATACAGTTTTGACACTGGCTCAACATTTAAACGTGTCATAATCAGCACTCATGATGTTAAGTATGATGTCTCGAATATGTGTCTCCCTGTGCAGGTCGTCTGGGGTTTCCTCATCCAGGCGGGGACAACCCGCTGCCCCTCAATGGTACGTATGTCGACCCACCTCAGGTTTTGGTTTTCATGGGCGTGTCGACGTTTGAAATGAGCCTTTCCAATATTCCCGGGTGATCCAAATGTCACTTGACAGCAAGGCCCATCATGCAGATCTAAAAACAGCACCTCAGATAAACTCATCAAAAACATTGAAGCCACAAATGCTCACATATAAAAACTGACACGGCCCCTGATAAGATGATATTTGTCACTTAAACTATGTTGAAAACCCAAAAGGTCAAATAAAGCAAGTCATGATGTGTCATGCAGCAGTTGAATAATAGCTACCTCCACACTAAATGTCTGGTCACGTGGTCCGGAGCTGTCATGGAGCCCTGAGACAGATGGTGCCACCGGATAGGCAGGCCTTGCAGTATATGACCCCCCCCAACCCCATTTGCAGCTTTTTTTTTTTGCTTCTGCATCTTTCCAATCTATTTTTCCCCTCCTGCACACGCTCATCTTTTTATAGAACTCATTTCAATCTGCTTCCTTCTTTTTGCTCTCAGTCTGTGCTCCTCTCCCTCCCTCCCTCCCTCCGACTTCTTTGACCTTCCCCCAGAGTTAATGTCCATCTGGGTTGGAAAGTTCACTGTGGGAGCCGAGAGATTAGCGCTCGTGTGTATCCCGGCCGGCCTCTTCATCCTCTCTGTCGCTATTCGTTTTAGATGGCTCGATGCTGCAATCTCTGCGGCGTTACACGACGCTATTGTGCTTTCAAAACGTGTCTGATAAGCTCCGTTTTGTCCCTCAAACTCTGGAGACGCAAGGGTCACGTAGCAAGCATCAACTTGATAACGATGACATCTTTCAGTGAAACTTTCACCGCCAGTCAAAGATTTGGACATGGTGAAACTTTGTACTGCTCGTGTCAACAAATTCCAATGTTCTGGAAAAACCTCCTCGTCTGTCCCTGTGTTTTATTTGTGCACTTTCGGTGATTCCTTCAGATCCCACAAGACGGCGTCAAAGCTTTGGCTGAAAGAAAATTAGTCATTGGTGTTAAGAATGTATTGAAGTTCTGCAGCTCAGGACAAATTGAAATTATTCACATTATGGCAACATTTGTTTTGAAATGAAACCAAGCAACCAGTTAGCAACTAGCATCTTGCCTGATGTGGTTCCACTTTAGAGAGGGATTCTTTGTGATATGTCTTGATGAATGCATGTAAATGAGTGTCTGTATTTGTGCCCTGCGATTGGCGATACGCATCAAGCCGATTGTGCCGCTTTAGCTAATGAATCAATAAAACGGGTGGCTAGCTGGGTATCCTTTCCACTGTCACACAATTACTTGGCATAATTTGTTGCTGTAATGTACTGTGCATCCTCGATAATCACGCTCTTTTTTGACTTGACATGCAGCCAGGAGTTATAGCAGGAGACGAGGTAACAACACGGTCACGGACCCATCAAGTCCACGCTGTCCATCTCTTGATTGCTTTGTGACGTGACATGTGACGTTTTGCATCAAGCCTCATTTGCGTTCTCAGTGATCCGCCATCTGCATGATTGTCCGAGCGTCCAAATTTCTCCTTACATTATAATTTTGTTTGGAGTCTTATGTCGGAGGACATTTATGCACACGCGTCTTGCAGCTTGTTAGCGTTTAGCTGCTATTTAATGAGGCACAGAAACACACACATGCTCACGCCACCGTGCAGCGCACTCTGTAAGCTGTGGCTCAGCTAACTCCCTGGCATAAATCTTTACAAAGCAGCTCAGGACAGGTTGTATTGGAGCAGGCATAGGCAAGGGAGGGCTTAACCCCGACAACACACCACACGCACACACACGCAATCCTCCCAGGCAACTTTGATGTCTTGCCTGTGCATCGGTTGTCAGTGTAGTGAGTATGCAGAAAAACCAGTTTTCTGTTGTTTTATTTGAGGACGCTACAGTAACCCCTTCACCTGTATTTTGTTCTGAAATACCTTTGGCATGCTTTTCAATGTTTTAGTAATAAAGGGTATTCTGAAGCCGCTGGCGGATGGCGGCGTTGATATTAAAGACGATGGATGTCAGATTAAAAGCGTTGTTGCTCCTCAGGAACTCAAGCCCTCCTCTTTTCTTCTAGGCCATTCCTCCCTCTTTCCCATGGAGGACGGCTTCCCTGATGACGAGCGTGGCGATCAGGGTCTGGCAGGCCTGGGATCTCCACACTGCTTTCCTCACCAGAATGGCGAACGCGTGGAACGCTACTCGCGCAAGGTCTTTGTGGGAGGATTGCCCCCGGATATAGACGAAGGTATACTCGCATCGGACGTGTTGGAGTTTTGGGCCGTCTAAGCAGTTCTGTGAAGTGACAAGTCACGATTTGGTGTGGGGGGGGGGGGGGGGGTGTTTAAGTAGATCTATAAAATTGCTTCAAAATCTAAAAAAAATCAGAATCAGACCATAAAATGCATGTCTTGTTTTGTTCTAGATGAGATAACTGCCAGTTTCCGGCGTTTTGGTCACCTGTTTGTCGACTGGCCCCATAAAGCCGAGAGCAAGTCTTATTTCCCTCCAAAAGGTAAGTTGAAATGAACAGCAGAGGTCGGTCGGGACTGGTGCGTTTGAACTTTTTGCTCTTCTGACTTGTGTGCAGGCTACGCTTTCCTGCTCTTCCAGGACGAGAGCTCCGTGCAGGCTCTGATCGACGCCTGCATCGAGGAGGACGGCAAGCTGTACCTGTGCGTCTCCAGCCCCACCATCAAAGACAAGCCGGTCAGTGGGCGCTCTCCGCAAACATCTGCATTTGCTCACCTTGTCTACCAAAGTTTATGCAACGTGTTGACTTTTGTGTGTGACAGGTCCAAATCCGCCCGTGGAACTTGAACGACAGCGATTTTGTGATGGACGGATCTCAGCCTTTGGACCCCAGGAAAACTATATTTGTTGGAGGTGTCCCTCGCCCGCTCCGTGCAGGTGGGCTTACCTGTCTGGCAACTCTTAAATTACCCCACCCCTAGCATCCTAGCTTGCTAGCATTCCTGACTTCACACTTGTCAGGTTTCTGTCAGTTAACAACAGACGATGACTCTTGTGTTTGCTGCCCCGGAGACGGCGTGTGCTTTTTTCATGTGACTGCTGGGCTCCTTTTAATTGCTGAAAAAGAGCCAAATGTTGCCAGTGGTTACGTTGGGGTTTGTGAAAGAGTCAAGTGACAGTGCCCGAGGTTGAATTATGCATGTAATACTAGATAGCTAAAAATGAAAGCTTGTGTGAAGGTAACATTTCACGTAAAAGGAAAATTGATGAACCGACAAATTAAACTGAACTAACTTTATCCAAAAAGCTACTTTAAGTAAATATCATGGAGTAAATGTTGCGGTTTACTTGTATGAGCACATTCATTTTTAGCCTCGCAGCCTGAGGTGTTAAGCCATTTAATTTATAGACACGTCTTTGCTTTTATCATGTTTACAGGTAGCATTAGCATAGATAGTTTGCTTAAGTCTTGCTATTCAATGTACACTTCTATTTGCTAATAGTCGCCTGCTAGACTGTCCAGACAATAATAGTTATTCCCAAACATCAGTTTTGCTCCACAAAAAAAAAGGGTTCTTCCCCAAAAGTGTCTTCCTGTTCACGTCTCGTGATTCTTGTGTTCAAGGAGACAGCGGCGTCACATGTTTGGTGTGACGCATTTTCATTCAGACGACACAAACCGAACCATGTTTACAGAGCCTTGATCTGGTTTGGATCAGAGAGCCATCTTCTGGTGTGAAAGCAATCCCTATGGTTCCCTTCCCCCCCAAAATGACTTTAATTTAAATAAGAGGGCTTAAATTTGATTTTAATAGATTTGACCCAAGCATCAAATGATTTTAAATTTCCTGCACCACTTTTGAAGCTGTTATAAAACGTGAATGACGCGCAGATGTATGCGCACTATGTCCTGCTTTCCCCGTCTTAGCTCCAACCCGTTTTAGTCTCGCTCTTCATGTTTAACTCGGCTTTGATCAGTGCGATCTCGCCGCTTTATCCCCCCTCATGTGTTCCGACATTTGCTTAATTGCTTTGCTGCCAGTCTTTGAAATGTCAGCTGTAAGCAAATGCTCGCTGGTGTTGACACGTGACCGACCGGCTTGTTTGGCCGCGACGCTCGCACTCAGCGTGCCGCAGTTGCTGAAATCAGCTTTCACCTTCACACTTCCCCTCTGCTCTCCGTGGCAACTATTGGATTTAATATTCTGATTGTGTGTACTGTGCTGTGTTTTTGCACTGATGGCGTGTCTATTACAGAGTGTGGAAGTCTTGTTCATTTCATTTGTCAGCATCCAAATTCTTAAACAATGCCGTTTCTCGTTTGTAGTGGAGCTGGCCATGATCATGGACCGCCTGTACGGCGGCGTCTGCTACGCCGGCATCGACACGGATCCTGAGCTGAAGTACCCGAAAGGAGCTGGGCGGGTCGCCTTCTCTAATCAGCAGAGCTACATTGCTGCTATCAGTGCTCGCTTTGTGCAGCTGCAGCATGGCGAAATCGATAAACGGGTTTGTAGAAAGAAATGTGACCTTGTCTTACTTTTTTTTTTTTTTTTACAATTTGTTGTGCACCGACTTCAGTCTTATGATGCAATTCCCTTTTCCGCCAACAGGTGGAAGTGAAGCCATACGTGCTGGACGACCAGCTGTGTGACGAGTGCCAGGGCACTCGCTGCGGCGGCAAGTTTGCGCCGTTCTTCTGCGCCAACGTCACCTGCCTGCAGTACTACTGCGAATACTGCTGGGCAGCCATCCACTCGCGCGCCGGCCGCGAGTTTCACAAGCCGCTGGTGAAGGAAGGCGGCGACCGGCCGCGTCACATCTCGTTCCGCTGGAACTGAGCGGCAGTGGCGGACAGTAGGGGGAGCAGGATGGCAAGGTAGTGCAGGAGTCGCAAAATCATTTAATGAATAAATGCACTTTTCTGTTGCTGATTCCTTTTTGCTCAACATTTTTTAGTTAATATTTATATTTTCAAAAGAAAAAACTGGATTTATATCAAGTATGTCCAGCAAGGAAATAGTGTAACCTGTTTTGTTTTATTTTTTTAAATGATTGTTTGCCCCCCCCCCTCTCCCCCGAAAAAAATATATAGGAAAGTTGAAGTGTGCGATGGTACTCTGCTAATCAATTGGCGTGCTTTCCTTTGTGTATATATAGAGATTTTTTTTATATAAGCCCCCCAAACAATTACCTTTTCATTTGACATTTTGTAGCAGAGCTCACTTTTGATTTTCCCAAGACGCAATCTGAGGCTGGAGTAAATATGAATTGAAGAAGAAAAAAAAAGGTGTCGCTAAAGAAGAGTGCACTTATTTCACATTCTAAAATATACCAGTATACACTTAGTTGATAACCAAAGCTGTTTTATTTGCTAGCGGCACACAACAGAGAAGCCCTGAAAGCCAAACTCTCTTTCTCTCTCTCAGAAAAAAAAGATCTCCACACACAATAATTTCGATCTCCATCTTGACATGCAAAAACTAATACCTCAAACTCAGCTGCTAATGTGCCGGATGCAGTTTAAAAAAAAAGTCACGAACGCCTGCCCGTGTTGTTGTTTTTCCGGGCGGAGCTACGATGTTACTCGCACACTTTTTGTACTCGCTAGCTTCGTCGTCACCTTGTTTATTTTGTAACGGAAACCTACGCGGTCGTGAGCAGAGTGCATTATGGGAATGTATGGCAATGGGGAGGCTCCGGGCCCCCCCTCTCTCCCCCTCCTCACTTTTCCATCCAGAACCCAACTATATTAAAAGAAACATCACAAAGCTCAGTTTTACCGCCGAAGCAGTTTAAATATGGCCTCCAGCTTCCCTCCATCTAGCCAAGCTAATCCTACTCAGCATGTTTTGAAAGCATAACTGAAGATCGTCTGCGACTATTCACACACACTTGAAAGGCGCCCCCCCCCTAAGTCCAGCAGGTTGGGGAACCAAAGACTGGCTCTGCAGTAGTGGGTCGCACTGTAGCTCATTTCCTCTTTAGAAGCCCCCACCCCAGAGAACCAAAGATTGGCCTTAAAAAAAAAAAGAAAACAGTAGTGCAGTAGAAGCCCATCGGCAGCAAATGGCGTCATTAGAAAGACTTACTCCTTGCCCCACCGCCCCCTAAAAATGTGCACATTCATTTACGCAGTGGAAAGTGAGAATTTTTGACAAAATCCTCCCATTTTAGTAGTGGAGGAGTGCAGAGAAAACTTGATTTTGCTCATGAGTGAGGCTCCTCATATGGCTTTTTGCACCTGGGATATTTTCAAACACTTTGTGAAGAATTTGCTGTTCAAAATGAGATAGTGAGAAAATTATTTTAATACACGGCCTGCTGATTTTTTTGAAACAGTGTTTTCTAGCTAAATTATTTTGTCATGCACATTTAAGCATTTATTATGCACTACTTTTCTAAATATCCGTTCCCCCCCCTCCCCTCCTCCTTTTAGTTCCGGCAGTCATTTTAGGCACATTTTTCACAAATATGGGGAAACTCCTTTTTGCAATACCTCAATTTTTTCACATTGTGAAAGGTAGCTTTTGTACTTTTGTTACTGAGAGATCTGCATATATGGAAATGTTCATTTTAAAGAAGAAGAGAAAAAAACCCAGAAATGAGCGGCGCGATTTCAAGAGATATATTATTCTTTTCAATTATGCTTTTTATACATTTCAGTGCTAAGGACTCTATGTGCGACGTCACATCTGCCGAGGAGAGACCAAAGTGTATCCACTCTCTTGGTCTTCTTAGCTTTTCCTACACGCAATGTTTCCACTCGGTGATGACTAGTAATTCTAATAGCATGGCGAGAAATCATTTAAAAAGACAAAAAAAAAATTGTGATCTTAAAACTCGTTGTTAAACGTGACCTTTGGTTTCCGCACTCGCCTTATTTCCTCAAATAGTGGCCGCTCTCCTGCTGAACGCTGTTGAAAGTCTTGCTAAACAAAACAGCAGCACCTACTGAGGCATGTAAACCGTCTCAAGTACAAAAAGTAAATAAAGATGAGTAGTTAGTCACCTCCATGTCCTAATCCATATTTTGGTAAATAAAGGCCGCCTCCAAGATATAGTTGAATAAAGTCCCCATAATAGATCTTTCTAAATAAAAGCCTCGCCCCTATTAGACGCATCCCGAAAGCGACAGTGAAATCCGGGCACAATGTTCAACGCCTCTCCCAACCTGAAGTTGAGTAAATGCCTCCCCACAATCTGCACTTAAGTAAATAAAGACCTCCCCACTAGTCGACATCTCTTGGCCACTATATGAGGAAATCTGGTCTAGGGGGAGAATGCAAAAAGATGAGGTTGGAGCCTCAAAGCTCAAACTCGTATCACAAGAATGTGTGTGGCGGCCGTGGCTCAGGCAGTAGAGCGGGTTGGTCAGAAACCGGAGGGTCGGCGGTCCGAACCCAGCTCTGTCCGAGCCACGTGTCGTTGTGTCCTTGGGCAAGACACTTCACACACCTTGCCTCAGGGACTACAGATGACAAATAGCCCCTTGGCTAATTTTGGTGCATCTACAGAAATCTTCATTGATGTACATTGTCCCTGTCAAATAAACAAAATAAAAGAATGGATGTTTGGTGTTTAGATATTTTAATATTTGAAGAAAAAAATATAAATATATATATAGTATCTATATTCTTGAACTTGCCAACTAGCACCTATTGTAATCCTTAGCATGCATGACGACAAAAAAAATGCGTGGAAATGAGGTGAATTAGCTCGAAAATTAACTGTTGTGGTGTGCACCAAATGTTTCTGAACTAGACGTCGTTAAAGAGAACCCCCGACCTCAACCCCCTTCCCATCCTTTCTGTCCTCACTCCCTTACATATTGGCAGACCTCAGCAGGGATGCGCGTAACACAAAAGCGAATAGGCGAGCGTGAACGTTCCGAACTCAAGCATCCTACTAGAACACTGTTCAAATGATTAAAAAAAAAAAGTGGATTTAAAATTTAAAAAAAAAATTTTAAAAAAATGAAGACTTGACCTACATGGAGGAAGGGGAGCTTAAAGACTTGAATGTGGTTAAAAAGAAAAGAATTAAAAAAAACAATGTTGCAAGTTAACTTTCAAGTTTTATGTGCAATACTTCTTTTGAACCTTTTTCCAGACGAAAGACTCTTTGCAATGTAATTCTTTCAAATGCCATTTTTAATTATTGCAGACATTTAATTAAAGAAGATGTTAATATGTTTTTTCAGTCATTTTCTACTGTTTAATGTAATCCTTTTCATGCTGGTGTTTGTAAAAAAAAAAAGAAAGAAATGAAATCCAACTATTTGTACTAATATAAATAATTGAAGTTATTTTTAAAACATTTAAAATAAGGTTTTTGTGCTCATTTGCTTATTTGGTTTATTTTAAGCTACTGTGATTGATTGCATTGTAATTACTAGGTCAACAATGTATTTAGCTCTTTATTGGTATATTTTTAATTGGAATGTATAATTGATTTTTATAATTTTGATCAGATTTCTGTTATATTTTTGAGGTGAAGCTTTTAATATGTTAAAGTGTCTAGTTTTTACTAATTGCTATATTGTGCTCCACAATATATGGTTCACATTTTCTGAAGGAAAATAAATATTTAAATATTTGTCTGTTAATGTTACTTAATGGCAAGATTTCAATAGTTTTTAACTGTGTATGGGAAGGTTTGTTGTATTTATTAATAGCATTTTTTTTTTTTTTACTTCAGATACCACCTTAATTTTTATTGTCATTTCACTTTATAAGTTCCTATTTTTGTATTTTCCTTTCTAATGATTAAGTTATGTAATACGGATATGTCCATATTTCTAGGAGTTGGTCTGTAGAAGTGCTAGTGAAACGAAAAAGAAAAATCTAATGTTATTTAATTGTTTGCGGCCAACTATTTATATAACAGTATGCATAATTTTTCAATATTTGTAATGTGAAATGTTGAATGAAATAAATCTTAACTGTGATGAATAGGTTTGTGTGCATTGTGCTTCTTTGGAATCTGACCCGCACCTAGTTAGTGATGTGCATTACAGTTCTTTTAAGTTAACAAAATCTTGAGCATCAGTTCTCTCAAAAGATTCGTCTAAAGTTTAACATTGCAACAGTCACTCACTCGGTCGTGAGCAGGAAATTGCGTCACTGACTCGTTCGTAAACCGGAAATGACGTCACTGACTCGTAAAGTCCCGCCTCCGTCTATCACTCGCTACTGATTGGTCGTTCGCTAAGATTCACGAGTGAGTGACAGACAGTAGTGCTGCTAGCTCAGCCGACACACGTTATGCTGACATTGATGTATTTGTTGGCTTGTAGTTGATGGTATTATACCGAATGTGTTTGAGTAAAAGGGTGGTTGATCTGTGACGTCAGGCGGACACTTCATTAGGTACGCTGCCATTTTAAGGTGTACTTAATAACAGGCCACTTCATTAGGGAAAAATCATGGCCAAAGATTAACTGAAAGTGAAACGTGCCACACCCGCCCTCACCCCCACTTTCTGATTGGCTGGTTGTCTGTGACGTCACACGGACACTCCACTAGGTACACCGCCATTTTCAAGTGTACCTAATATAAGGCCACTTCATTAGGGAAATATCATGGTCAAAGGTCACAGGTGTGAAACTCTAGTCCTCGGGGCCGCATTCCAACATGTTTTCCAAGATTCCCTCGTTAAGCGCACCTGCGTGAAAAGTTTTTGGTCATTTTCACGTCCCGCAGAGCTAAAACTTTTCACGCAGGTGCACTTAACGAGGCAATCACAAGGGCATTCCATTAGGTACACCACCATTTTCAAGTGTACCTAATAACAGGCCACTTCCCCCTTGGGGGGCGCGGTGCTATTCCTGGGGGGGCGCGTGTGACCCTGGGGAACAGGCTTTTTTTTTGGCAGTACTAGAATAAAGTGTAACTGCGCGTTTACTACAGCAGGGGGCAGTGGCGCTCTCATTGTTACTTCTGTCACGTTTGCGACAGTGCAACATTTTACGACTTACAAGACAGGTTAGGATAGTCACGGTGGGGAGGGGGGGCGCGAATAGTTTTCTTCTTGCTAGGGGGGGGCGTAACAGAAAATAATTGAGAAGCACTGGGTTAAATAAAGGTTAACCTAAAAAAAAAAAAAAAAAAAAAAAAAAGTGAACCCTGAACTTTGAACCCGCGGTGACCCCGTGGCCCCGCGGTGACCCCGTGGTGACCCCGTGGTGACCCCGTGGTGACCCCTGGGTGACCTTTGAATCCTGAACTTTCGACTCTAGTTAAAAATCGAAAATGTGCTCATGACCCCGTGAACTTTGAACCGACCTTTGACCCCTGGGTGAACTTTGAACCGTAAACTTTGACCTTTGACCCCTAGCTAATTACGTTTTTTTTTTTTTTTTTTTAAACCGGCATAGCAGAACGATCCATGGTCTTCAGATGCCGCGCTGTCGCCATCTCCTGGTCAGTTAGTGAAATGCTTTTGCTGATGTTTTTTTTTCTCTCAATTAAAACAAATCAATTAGCCAGTTGGTTTTCTTTATTTAATATCTATTATCAGACAAAACCAAATTGTGAATCAGTCACCTAGGCTATAGCAGAACAAACAATCCATGGTCTTCGCGTGTGACCCTGGGGAACAGGCTTTTTTTTTGGCAGTACTAGAATAAAGTGTAATTGCGCGTTTACTACAGCAGGGGGCAGTGGCGCTCTCATTGTTACTTCTGTCACGTTTGCGACAGTGCAACATTTTACGACTTACAAGACAAGTTAGGATAGTCACGGTGGGGAGGGGGGGGGGGGCGCGAATAGTTTTCTTCTTCCTAAGGGGGGGCGTAACAGATAATAATTGAGAAGCACTGGTTTAAATGAAAATTGCCACACCCGGCCTCACCCCCACTTTCTGATTGGCTGTTTGATCTGTGACGTCACTTGGACACTCCATTAGGTACACTACCATTTTCAGGTGTACTTAATAACTTTATGCATTTTGTACATGTCAAGAACGTGTATTTGACTACTTGCTCTTTATTTTGAGGGACACCAACGCATATACACAACGTAAAACACATACATATTGTCATATAAAGCAGTTAACCAAATGTCAGATTTTTGTTTTTATGCCTAAAAGAAAATAAAACAAGGAATAAAACACCAGACAAGTTTAAACATAAATGTTTATTGAAATAAAAATAATAAAAGTAAAATTCAAACCACCAATCTAATGTGAAATAGCAGTATATATATTGGATAACAATATTTAGGCGTGTATATGCGTACACGTTATTTAAAAACTACTGTAAGTGTTATAGAATAAATATTACCCAAAGAGAAGGATAATCTCCCCGCTGTTGCATAACGGCGCATCCTTTCATGCAATAAAGTTAGTAGTTAAATTTGAGAAAACGAGCAGAAAAGTGGTGTTTCAGTGTGTGGTTCTTTCTTTCCTTGGCAAATCGTTTATCTACATTCTGGCTCACGTTTATTCGCTGAATTGTTCACGTTGATGCTGAAGGTAATGACTCGTTACCTCACTGATCCGTTCTTGCGATAAATGGGAAATACAATTCACGACTCGTTCGTGAACGGGAAGTTACGTCATTTTCTTCTTCGTTTTGTTTTATGGCGAGGTGGCACCAGCTTCAATAGGAATTACCGACACCTACTGGTTGAAGTCATGTGAACTGAAAAAAGAACGAATCAATTTAGGAAGAATTCACTCTCGTTCACTGAAAATATTTGTTCTTTTGTACGAATCGTTCACTCACGATCCAACACTACTAACCAGTGCACCACACTGAAACTCTGATGAGGCAATTTCTTGTTTGTAGTGCAGTAACACGCAGTGTCAAACACAATGGATAACACACACAAATTGTATTAACTTCATTGCTGAGGTTACAATAACTGAGTAACATTTCACTTTGTTGAACAATGTTGATGAAATTTGAGCCATAATTGGTACTGGTCTCATCTTAGGCTGAATTAGAATGTTTTGTATCAAGAAAACAATGCAAACAAAACACTTTTTTGCAAGAGATTAGTCTTGCGAAAAAATAAATACATTAAAACAGACGACGCACCATTATAATATTGTCTTTTAAATACCACAAAATTATGAATGACATCCCTGAAAATGTGGCTATATTTAGACAAAGGTCCCATATTGGTCAAAATTGTAGTTTTGTTTTCAAGGCTCTTCAATACCTTCAACCTGAACTTGAAGACCGTACTGTACTGTTAGGCCGGTAAACATTGTTTTAATCACCAAAGCAGTTTGAGTGCATGAACATCGTAGCATATCCTATGGCAATGTGAATTAATCAAGTATTTACACTTGACTGACAGTAACAGACACAGTTTCGAATATACAGTGTCATACACCCACCGGACACTCCAATTTGGTTTACCTGTACAAAAATTACATCAATTGTTAAATGCAAAACAAGGACCACTGACAACACAAAGCATTATTATTTTCTAAGTGCTGAACGTTTAAGCCGTTGTTTGTATTGGACCACATGATATGGCTCAAAGGAAGTGTGTGTTGAGTGCATGCTTTGTTGAAGCATTGCGTCCATGTGTAACCAGTGCTTAGAAGCAGTCAGGAAAGACTTAAAGGTCCGTGTACGTCACCGGGGTGACGCCATGGATGAGGAGCGTTGGACCCAAACCGTTGGTCACCGCTTCCAGCTGGGCCAAGTATGTCTGGGAATGGGTGTGATGAGCGGGCGGCCGCGGCAAATAGAGGAAGCGGACGGCAGCTTGAGAACTGTGTTCCGTCAACATAGAGTTCACCGCTGACAGGAAGTGGTCAGAGAGGATGTGGCTCTGTTCCTCGACATCCTCGGTACCTGTCTGAGCGTGGTGTTGCACCACCGAGTCCCACGGGACGATCTTGATGGACGCTCGGATCCGAAGCTTCTTTAGCAACTCTCGAAAGGTCTCTTCGTTTACCACCCATCCCTGGTCGCTCGACTCGGTCTCCACGTTGAGGAAGATCCTCATTCTGGCGTGGCGCCACTTGTTGGACATGTTGAGCACGCAGGCCATCTGCAACAAAAAAAGGCTGCACACGTCCTGATAATCGCGACAGCCCGGCTGCAGCAGGTTGAGAGGCCACACGTCGATGGTCCGCTCCGAACCGTCCACTTTGCTTTGCTTCCCTTCGCCCTCCAAGTGGAAGAAATATCGGCCCAGGCATACGTTCTTGTTCATTTTGATGGCGTCGGAAATGATCCCTACGTACTCTTCTGGGGAGAGCCAGCGAGGGCTCTCCACGTGTCGGACGGGAGGGAAATGGGCCTGGAGTGAAGGTAGGTCAACCCCAAAGTTATATTCGCCGTCTGTGCCTTGCCCTGCTGATGTGCCACAAAAGGCGGTGTCTTGGAGGAAGAAGTCCTCGGGGGTGCAGCTGTCATAGAAACCCAAAATCAGAGTGTTGGGCTTCATGCCGCCTGGAAGAGAAACACAAACATTGCAGAGTGAATACTGCGCACAACCCTCGGCTATTTGTCATCTCCTTTTCTTACCGAGGCCTGTGATGCGTAGAAGATGCTGCGTTCCTTGTCTGACGGACGGCGAGAGCGTCAGGTCTACAAAGGCCTTCACCCCGAGCTTGTCCACTAAGCTCAGCCAGAAGTTGTATTGCTGCTGCACGGGGTCTGATGGCAGAGAATCTGAAAGACAGACAAGATCTTGATTCATTATCACGGAAGCCAACCTAAGTTCCAGGCCGAGGAAGATCTGAACATCCGCGTGGTTGTGTGCGACTCTTGAGAAGCTACAGGCACCCATCACAACTACCCCTGATTGCCACTAGGGGGCATGAGACGTGTAAGAAAGACTACTGTACAGCAAAGGGAAACGTCTGAATCTACACGACAAATGAGCATTGTATTTATGACTTCCTGAAATCATTTACACAATGCATTATTTGCTTATTGTCATCAGAGTGACCTTCATCATCTCAAAATAGACAAGGCCGAGTTAACCGTAAAGAAAACAGGAAGTGAATGAATGGTACACACTGTTACGAGTTATTGTGATGGAGGATTGGCTGAGTGTGCGTGTGCATGGTAGGAGGGGCTGTTTGCGGAAAAGATAAGAATCAGTTAACGCTGTTAGCTGCAGCTGTCCCACACAGACCATTCCCATTACCCAGATCTCCAAGCTGCACGTGGCCCAGCACATACAGTCCTCCCTTTTTCAGCTGGTTGACAAAAAGGATGAGC
This sequence comes from Syngnathus typhle, assembly GCF_033458585.1. NCBI lineage: Eukaryota > Metazoa > Chordata > Actinopteri > Syngnathiformes > Syngnathidae > Syngnathus > Syngnathus typhle. The sequence continues at coordinate 6,281,906 of NC_083752.1, forward strand.
TGGCAGGAGGAACGCGGATTGGCGACCATCAACAACACCTGCGGCCTCCAAAACTTCACGTGCTCCTTCCTCACATCCAGCATCAGTAGATACTTGCGCACCTACAACCACAATGGAAAGTGAGAAAGTTAAGAGCGAGGCGCCATGGGTGTGGATGGTACCTGATGGAAGATGAGAGCCTGGCTGATGTAGCCCCAGCTACTGGTGGGAGAGCGGTAATGGAGGAAAAGCAGCAGAACCAAAAGGAGGACGATACTGCCTGATGAGTAGACCGGGTTGATGACGAACATCATGACTAAACAGCTCAGGATCCCCAGCAGACACGTGTGCCAGGAGAAAAACTGGAAGGTTGGCCTGTAAAAAAACAGAAAGACAAATAGAAGTCTGTTTTTGATCATTTGCCATCAACCATCAATTTGACTATATATTTTCAGGCCAACACTTTTGGCAATATAAAATTACTGCAGACGATCATTGCAGGAAAATGGCAGACTGGCTTCCCTGTAGTCTACATTGAGTACCTGAAATTTGGGGCTGACGCCCACTCGAGAGCCAAGCAGGCCAGGTCAACAGCTGCGTAGGCAAGCAAGTAAAAAACCGTCACCAAACTGGCAACGGCATTGAGCTGGCCTGCAAACACCACACACTGCAACGCAAACGCACAAGCGAGTGAGAACAATGAGTAAAAAAAAAAAAAAAAACGCCATTAGAGAGCCCACTAACCTGGGCCAGCCCCCACGTATAGACCACCGCCATCCACGGGTTCCCCGATCTGGTGGTGATCGTGGCAGGTGCTAATGGCAAACCTGAAAAAACATAAATAAAGAAACAAATATCTGCTTAGAGAAATATGAATTTGGATAAAAATGTTGCAGTCTTCTTGGTGAGCTTAGGTCGTACCAAAGAGATGGTCCACAGCAAGAGCATGCAGAATGCGGGATGCTCCTATCATGGAGCACATTGCAGCAAAGAGAGCACCACAGTATATGCCAATAGTCACAAAAGGTGGCCAGATGTTAATTCTTTGGAGGAAACCATAATCCTGAATCAGAAGAGTTCTACAGAGAGAGGGAAAAAAATCCATCACAATTTACAACAGCAGTGACGTGGAATGAAATCCAAGTTTGGCTTCAGTTTCCCACCTGTCACAAGTGGCACTGACTAAGAGGAAGAAAAGGATGTAGACAATGAAGGTGCAAATGACGGCCACGATGGTTCCTTTAGGGATGGACACACTGGGAGTTTCCAGGTCTCCTTCAGTGACAACAACAATCTACAAGTTAGTGTTGATGTACAAGTATTGGTACTCGTTTAAGAAATGATCCGATACCATAACACCCGATACCACTTGACTAGTGCCCCATATATTTCATTGGTATCATATATATATATATATATTTATAACCTGACATGTTGGCTCCGGCCATGATTCCAGTGCAGCTGGTGAACATCACGGCGAACACGGTGGCGAACGACATGACTGAGTTGGTGCTGTAGTCCAACGAGTAACCAGCTGCGGGGCAAAAGTGTGAGACGCGCATGTCAACATTTCAAAAGAGTAAAACACCGTCAAATACTCACAGCCCAGGTTGTTCTTTAGCGTTGTCACGTTAAAGCTTGTGTAGCTAGCGTTGTAACGTAGCGTCTGATTGCCAGGCCCCGTGTGACTGATGACAAAATCCAGAGGCTTAACGGCCAAAGCGCTGATGAAGATGGACAGCAGCGATACGCTGACCAGCAGCAGGATGCCGAAGGCCATCCGGGAGTAGATGTGGGCGCCCACCAGACACACCAGCAGACACAGCAGGAGGACCACCGAAGAGTAGAGCACAGTGTACCAGTAGCTTTGAGGGAGCACGCGCAAGCCTTCGGACATGGACGTTTCTGAAAAGAAAACAAGAATGCAAAGGCTCTTCAACGATACGTGTAAATCCTTTCAAATGTCACAGATAATTGAAAAATAATAAGCCATGGCAAAAATAACAACAAAAATCCTACCGGCATCCTTGCCAAACACATCAAGAATAGCCTCCACCAAACCAAGAACGTATTCTCCACACGCAAAGACTTTTGCTAAGAAGAACATCAAGCCAATACTGCCTCCGAACTCAGGGCCCAGCGATCGACTGATCATGTCTGATAAATGGAGTCAAGCTTTTTGAGACACAAGAGGCTCGGCCCAGAAATACAATTTGAAGAAAGAAGGATACAGTAGGCGCCGCCCCCCTGTATGGCCCCGTTGGTGGAAATTGCGCAGATGGATAGGATGGTGAGCGCGATGATGAAGTAGGCAACCATCACCATCAGAAGGCCTTGGAGGAGCCCCGCGTGGCCAACAACAAAACCTAAAAAGAGGAGCTCAAGTCAACCAAAGTACACACAAATATTTCCGCTGAGGTTTTCCCAGCTCACCCGTTCTCAGAAACAACACAATGCTGAACATGGAGAGGATGGTCGGCACCATCACGCCGAAAAAGGTGTTGAGCTTTCGGGGTTCTTTACTCGGCATCGCTGACGTGGCGTCAGGGGGCGTGTCCGGTACGGTGCCACATGTCGCCGCCGCCATGGTCATACCGCACACCCCTGAAGAGACGAGGGGGGTGCGCTCGTTTGACATGCTTGCTTCCTCACTTGACCCTGTGGAACAGAAATCAGTTCGATGAAAATAAGCAAGAATCCCGATTTTGAAAACAAATAATGTTAAGAGCATCTTGTGGAGGCTGCTAACTTTGACATGTGAAAAATAGTTTATGAAGAATGTGGCACACCACTGGCACAATATTCCTTACATATCATCTGCTTGTCATTTTCTAACATTGGACCACAATACTACATGATACATTTAACAAAAAATTTTTTGTATAATGTGATCTAGTTTCCTTAAAATTACTGACCCACAGTTTGTCACATGTTCAGAGCTTTCCGAAAAAGACAATCAGTTACTTTATGACCACCCCGTGACTTATTACATATGATTAGGCTCATTTGAGCATGTTTAAATGCACGTAATATCTCATTTTATTCAACTAAAATGTTCATGTCTTCAAAGAGTCGGATTAAGAAAGTTAACTAACTAACATCCTGTGACAGCAGTCACCTGATTTTAAAATGCATTTGACAAGTCATGTTACTCCTTCACAATCAATCTGATCCACATTTTGTTCTTATTTCCAGCCTGGGTGGACAGCTTCCATGAAGCGCAGCCAAGATGAAACAATTCCACACTCGCATGAATGGCCAGGCAGCCTGTGATGTTTGTGACGCCTTGCGCTAATAAAGAAAAACTGCTCACACCTCAGCTTGGTATTTGGAGCCAGCTGACTCACAGCTTCGTGTCTCGTTTGACATTAAACTAACTAAAACAAAAAAGGGGAGCTTGGCGGTGTGTATTTCATTCTTTCTTCCTTTTTTTGATGCAATGCAAGCCCCCCTCCCCCCTCAATTGCTCAAGCAGCAACTGTAATGACACCAGACATGAAACTTCTCTTCTACTTGAAAGTTTTTGACATCATTCAAATAGTAAAGCAGGCCTGGAGTAAAGTCTCTCCTGGTTTGTTCTTCATATTTTGGAGGCCCAGTATGCAGACTCTACCATTTATAGAATCATATGTATCATTTATAAAAGGTCCTTGCCTTAGGTCACCTACATGAGAGAAGCATTCAAAGAAAGAAAGAAAGCACACGCAAGGGTTTCATGTGATAAGTACTAATTAGATCTGAGCTTTTAATTAGCCCAAAGATAAAGAGGAGTAATTAGCTAAGTATCTTTATTTTGTTGGGACAATGGTCCCCCACTTTTTAAATCACATGATGACATCATTATTCTGTGATGGACCCAGAATTGGGAACCACTGTTGTCGTGGCACAGAAGTGAGTCATAGAAAACATGCCAAGGTGGGATGCAACTATTTTCATGTACGGTAGTTACTGACATTGATTTGTAAAAGTTTAAAATGTTTGTATTGTTGCTGAGGCTAAAAATAAAGATGCCGTCCAGATGTTGATACAAAGCACCTGGAGCCATCTACAGAGGCCATTTGGTGGTCCCTCTGCCTTAGTTTGTAGCGCGTTCAAGTACAGAATGGATTCTTTCACATTTACGCAGAACGGTGGCGGATTTGAACGCTAAAAAGTTGACATTTTCAAGAGGCATTGAGAGTAGTGCTCCCTTGCTAGTGTTGTTATGGAGTCAGGAAGTGAAAGCAGCTCGGCGGCACACCGCGTAAAATCATTCAAACCCGAAACAAAACTGCATCATCAAAAAGTGACATTGGAAGTACACGATGGAAGTACATTTGGGCTCGTGCACGCGAGCATTGACCAGCTTAATTCCTCGGCGAGGATTCTCAGACTTACCGCGACCGTCCCTGGGTAAACAGTAGCCTACTTCCGGCGTGTAAACGTCCACGTTTTGTGTCCGCCTTAGGTCCGCTTGACGCTGGCTGTTGCCGTCCCGGGCCGGTGAACGGCGCCGAGCTGTGAGCTGGGGCCTGTGCAGGAATATGCCCAATAACAACACGGCGGCATGACACGCCTGGTTGCTCGAAACTGTCACGAGAGAGGGGAAAACAGACCATGTGACTTACTAAAGGGGTGGGAGAACGCCTCCACTTTTTTAATGCCTCAAAACAAGAGCGACGCTACTTTTCAACGTTAGCCACCCCCCCTTACGTCCTAACCAGAACACACACGCAAACATATTTTATTATTCACCCTAACCATACATAAATATTTATTCATTATATTGTGCATATATATCATATTTACTTATTATATTAATTACAACACAGTAAAAATAAATTTGTATGTGTTAAGTTGCATATGTTTCGCACACCAGGGGGCGTTGTTGTAAAGCTCAAATAGAAGATTGCAAGGGCTCTACTGGTCACATGATAAGGTACAGTTGCATGGCAAATGCAGCCCTCGGCAAAACCTGCCCAGCGGGCCGCAAAGGGCCCACTCTTATCTTGAATGTCACGTAAGAAACTGGGTGGCTTTAAACAAAGGCGCTCTATGCTGAGTTATTTAACTATGGAAGACCATGAAAAAAAAATAACTAGATCTCTGAAATGTCATCCAAATTCCTCCAATGTGACACCTACCATATGATAAACCAGTAGAGGAAAATGCAGATTAAAACTTTGTTAGTTCGTGTGCTTGTACTGGAATAAAAACTAGAACAGTTACAGTTAGAGGCAATTAACCCCAGTGGGCCCGGGCAGCTGATGTGACCACAAATTGAAGTCTGTCTGGAAGGCCATTTACTGTATATGTATTACAGCATTATCCTGATTTTCAAATGGGAAATAACATTTAAAGGGTGTGTCAAACGTGCAGTTGTTGGTTGAATATTTGCAGATCCCTTTGCTGCGCAGCGGCTTAACCTCGTGATATCTGCCCGCTCCCTTATAATTAGAAAGAGAGAAAGAAAAAAAACTACTCGCAAAAACGACACGGCTGATTATTGCCTGGTAGGAAACAAACAAAAAACATGGTTTTGTTATCTTATTACGAGACGCTTTTTGGAGGTTTGCTTTTCTATTGTACATTAGTCGAGTGATGAAGGGGGAAGGAGGGGTGAGGGGGTGCGAAGAGGAGGGAGGAGGAGGAAACCACTGAGAGAGGAAGGAAATGAAGATCACGTCACGAAGAGCAAAATCGGAGTAAAAAAAAAACGAGCGAGTGCTATTTGACGCTCCTTGGCTTGACGCGAGCGTGAACCGGAGTGGATCTTATCTATAACCAACATGTTGACGTGGACTTGTTCGGCGTGAAAAAGGGGGAAAAACCGCTACGCAACAGCTGTAGATTTTTTTTGCTCTCTTTTTTTCTTGTGTGGAAATGTGTGAAGACCTCCTCCTCTTCCTCCTCCGTGTGCCTGCCCACTGACGCCTCTTCGTGTGCATCTTTCTCTGCATATTTCCTTTTTTAAGGACATATATAAAGCAACGCGAGAGAAAATAGTTATTGTTAACAGCGTGATATCTATATATATTTAAATTTATTCATTAAAGGGAGTTGGCTTTTTCCACGACAATCAGAGGAGCATCGGTGGAATTAACAGGTAGCCACAAATCATTAAAGTGCATAGGCCAGTTTTCAATGTGTAAGATGGCTGGGTGATGATGATGATGACGACGACGACGATGATGATGGTGCTCTAACCATCTGCATTGAAAGAGATCTTGTTGCTATGACTGCCTCCATGGGCCTGTTGTCCATTTTGAATGAAGTGTGGAGCATTCTCCCTCTTCCCGTGCTTTCCGTTTTGCTTTCGTGTTGACTGTGGCAAGAATCTGGGCCTCGCTATCTCTAACATTACACTTCATGTTCGCTGTGGGCTCTCCTCCAGATGCAGATGTAACCATGGTGTGCAAGTCAAAGGGGTGGGGCAGCGTGCTCTTAGCTTAAAAAAAAAAAAAATGCCCTGAGCGGATCATGCATCCATACAAAGATGCCAATAGTAAGGAAAAAAAAAAAAAAAGACATGTTAAAAACGGGTCATTTTGTCCTCCATTAGATGTTTGCTAGGCCTCATTTTGGGAACTGCACATCTCAGCTCTTCAATGCTTACACAAGCAGAGGTGTCAGGTGGTCGTTTTTGGAATCTATTATTGGTGGTCTATAGTTTCAATTTCTGTCAAGAATTGAAGCCACATCATTGATTCAAATATGCAATTCTCAGTGTATTGTGGTGACCCCGGTTGGCCTCAAGTCAATTTACGATTTAAATCCACCTCCATTCCGAGATAGGTTAACCTTGATAGTTAATAATAGTGCATCCCGGCTTGGTACACAAGTGTAACAGGTCCCCTCGGCTTTTGTGGGAGTGGTCCCTCAGCATCTTCTGCCTGCTAGTGATGCTCACTGGCTCTGTGGCATCTTAATCTGTGCAGGCACCGTTGTAAACAGATTACAGGGTTTATCCTCACTAGTAGTTAGAGATTTAAAAAAAAAAAAGAAGCATGGTTTTATTTTTTTTTAATCTAATATCCAGATCAGGGATGAGGAAAGCCAATCATTAGATGAACCACTCATCAGACCCTTTTTAGTTACACGTAATGAGATCCAAAATATAAATCTATATGACAAATTCTGCCTTTGCAAATATAACATGTTTGTCAGAGAGGTTTTAATCGATTTTTAATCTAATATTTTCGTTGTCTCGTTTAATTGGGTGATGCTTGACAGTTCTACATCACTCTAGAACCTTTTGTTATTATATAGGTATAGTATTATTTTTATATATAGAGCTCCTATTTATAGACTCTACAGGTATACCTAATTGGGTGTCCGGGCAGCCAAATTACGTATTTAAATGCAGAAAGGTTTACACACAAAACAAGTTATTGCCTCTGCACTACTCCACTGCAGTTGTCTCTAGAGCAATGGTTCTCAAACATTTTTTCACCAAGTACAGCCTAAAAATAAATGTGAGTCTAAAGTACCTCCATCATGACTAACATTAAAACACAGGTGCATAGTAGAGCTAGTAAGTGTTCATCAAAAACAAGATTTTAGTCCTAAAAAGTATGTTTTGTATTATACTGTGCTTAAACACAGGTAGAAAAAAAACCCCGAATGATTCAAATAAAATATATCTTGAAACTGTAATGCAAAATAATTAATCTAAAAAGTGAAATACAACTGAATGGTAGGCGGTGGTGACTCACCACTAGAGGGAGCCTGTGCACCACTTTTGAGAATCCCTGCCATAAATTATTATACATGCATTGGATATCATTCAGCTGTGCAAGTGTACCTGATGTTGTATCCAGCGATTGGACTCTTGTGTTCTTCTCCAACTAACAGGCCGCATCGAGACCAAATTCCAAAATGAGTGAGCTGGAGCAGCTTCGCCAGGAGGCCGAGCAGCTGAGGAACCAGATACGAGTATGTTGAGTATTTCTTTGAATCACAAATGGTTCTCCTTTCTACTGTAATGTATGTGCACTGTGATGACTTGTTTCATTCATCCCTCCTTCTTGGTGTTTTACAGGATGCCAGGAAAGCATGTGGAGATTCCACCTTGACACAGGTGAGTATCACAGAATGACTGATGATGACAATATTCAATTTAGAGCACGCAGTAAAAATAAAAAGATCCTGTTGTCCTATTTTAGAAATCTGTCTGTCCTCGTGTTCTACCTAGATAACTGCTGGTCTGGATCCAGTGGGGCGGATACAGATGCGAACAAGACGCACTCTTCGAGGCCACCTTGCTAAGATCTATGCCATGCATTGGGGGTCAGACTCAAGGTGGGCCCAATTCTTGCTGGTTCTCACTATATTCAGTGAAATGAGTCAAATTGATTGCAACCTTGATGAAGGTCTGCGGGTCTACAGAGTGTCATTTTCATGATTATTTTTGTTTTATGAGTCTGCGCTAGATCCGTTTGTGATGATGCTCAGGGTGAAAGAAGTCATGAGATTAATGGAGCATTGCTCAAGTGTTCAATGCAAAGGGGGGGGGGGAGGCGTGAATTCTGCTAAGATGTTTGTAAAAGTTAAGAAAGCATTTGGAGTAATCACTCCGTTGTGCTTTGTGAGAAGCCCAAGTGAGTTCTGATCATATGAGGTAATGTGCGTCTCTGCAGGCTTCTTGTTAGCGCCTCTCAAGATGGCAAACTGATCGTGTGGGACAGCTACACCACTAACAAGGTACACTCGCACAGTCGTAACACTTCTCCTGACATCTTCCGTCAATTCCCTACATTAGTAACAGTCTACGTTTTTTTCCTCGTTGCTATTCCACATGTTGCATTACGTGTCACCTTTTTTTTTTTTTTCCTCCCAAGATCCACGCCATCCCTCTGCGCTCCTCCTGGGTGATGACCTGCGCGTACGCCCCGTCCGGGAACTACGTGGCATGTGGAGGCCTTGATAACATCTGCTCCATCTACTGCCTGAAAACACGTGAGGGGAACGTCCGCATCAGCCGGGAACTACCTGGGCATACAGGTGAGAGAGCTTTGTCCTTAATCTGATGAACCAGGCATACTTTGATTGGCTGGCTCGTGGAGATTTCTGATTCATATGCTTAATTAATCACTGGCTGGTAATGAGGCGAGATGTTACCTCATGTCATCTAGATGTGAGGAATGGCAGCGCGTGGTTATTTCTTTAAATAAGGTCTGCTGCTTTAATAAATGATGTGGCCTAATTAATTGCTGGGTCACGTACGTACTTGCATAAACAAACGTCACACCTTCGAGAAATGCCCCATTTTCTTAGCTTACTACTTTGGACACGTCTGCTGAATACAGTGAAGCCACGCCCTGCTTAACTGTCAATCAAATAGCACCACTCCGGATGCTACGCAGTGCTATCCGATGTAACTATATTAACAATGTTTTTTTATTCACTAATCAGATTTCAAATCCACATCTGAGGGCCAGCTAGTGGCCACCCAGTGCACAAGTAGCACATCCGCCTCATAGTTCGGAGGTCGGCCTTTCAATCTGGGCCCTGGTGTTCCTATGTACAGTTTGCGTGTCAAACGCTCCAAAAGAAGATGCATGGCAGGCTCACTGAATTGCCCAGAGGCGTAATTGTGAGTGTGAACGGTTGTTTGTCTATATGGTGGAAGTGCCCTGCCATTGGCTGGCATTGAGTTCAGGGCGTAGCCTGCCTCACAGCTAAATTCAGCTGGGATAGGCTCCAGCTCACCCGGGACCCGAAAGAGAAAAAGCCATATGGAAAATAGATGGCTCGCTGGCTCTGATGTCAGAATTTTTCCGTCGCCTGATTGGTTGGCAGGTCAAGTCAGCAAAAACAGTGTGTGAGGTGTATGTGAGAGAAAGGTCAATGTTAGCTAGCATCACGTTTTCTACATGCGTTGTCTCAGGTTACCTGTCATGTTGCCGTTTCATCGACGACAATCAAATCATCACGAGTTCAGGAGACACCACCTGGTGAGTTCAATACGTTGTCCACATTCCTATAACTCTTTTTTTTTTTTTTCAATTATGGTCATCTGACCTCAATGTTCTTTGCCCCAAGCGCATTGTGGGACATCGAGACGAGCCAGCAGACCACGGTGTTCTCGGGCCACACGGGCGACGTCATGAGTCTGTCTCTGGCGCCCGACTTGCGCACCTTTGTGTCGGGGGCGTGCGACGCCTCAGTCAAACTGTGGGACATCAGGGACAGCATGTGTCGACAGACCTTCACGGGACACGAGTCGGATATTAACGCTATCTGTGTGAGTGTCTGAACAATGGCGCCATGACTAGTATGACTCGAGATGATCCTTCAATGTAGTCATCCGCTTACTTCACATGAGGCGTTGTCTCCCTTAGTTCTTCCCCAACGGCAGCGCTTTTGCCACGGGCTCCGATGACGCCACCTGCAGGCTGTTTGACTTGCGTGCCGACCAGGAACTCAGTCTCTATTGCCATGACAACATCATCTGCGGCATCACCTCAGTGGCTTTCTCCCGCTCTGGCCGCCTGCTGCTGGCTGGCTACGATGACTTTAACTGCAACATCTGGGACGCCATGAAGGGAGACAGAGCAGGTGGGTGCAGAACAGATTTCACAGACCTACCTGATCTTTTTTTTTTAGAAAATTTATAATTAAACTAAATACTTGTATGAAAAACACCAATGGATCATCAACCTATTGTAAAATATTATATGAATAAGTACGGCAATGCTACTAGCATTTTGTTTGTAACCAAAGACCATTACAGTCAATGTTCATATGAAAAACATTTCTGGGCTGTAAATATTCATACTATAGTAACTGAGTGTGCATCTATGTGCCACGTAAAAAATATTCTCACGTTAGTACTTTAAAAAAATAAAAGAAAACCTCCACACATTCCAATGAAAATTGTTCATATTTGAAAAGTAATGAAAATAATAAACAGCTCTCCTTGCTAGCCACATAAATATACCGTAGAGTGTAAGCCTGGATTCCCGCTTGACGAATTCAAATGAATATGCTGTAATAGGTTAAAACTAAATGAGGAATTGAATCTGAACCCAAGAAAAGTTGCAAATAATCATAGTCATAAAAAGTCTTGCGTTAAATAAATTATTTGGGGCAAAATGGCGGTAAATAATTTGCCTTTAGACAATAAAGTCTTTCATTTTTACAGATTTACAGCATTATTTTGGTGTCAGATTGCGAAGTACCGTAAAACACAAGGCCCGCTGTGTTCTGTGTGGGGTTAAGACGTCTCAGCTCGAGTCTGGAGAGCAAAACATTTGAACGTTAACAAGTCTCCTTTTGTCTATGCCGACCCTCCTCCAGGAGTCTTGGCCGGCCATGACAATCGTGTGAGCTGTCTGGGTGTGACTGATGATGGCATGGCTGTGTCCACTGGGTCCTGGGACAGCTTCCTTAAGATCTGGAACTAAAGGAAGACACACACGCACACACTTCCTGGAACACAAGTGTTCGCACTCTATGTAAGGTCCAACAAAGTGCAACAAGTGTAGGCTACATAAGACATAGTATGAAGACTTAGTCACACACACACACGCACGCACATACACGCGTGCTACCTTCAGCTGACTCAAGTGCAAAAACTGCAGCTGCGAGGTTACACAAACACACACACGCACAACACAGTGTATGATAATTTAAAAAAACTTAAAAAACAAAACAAAAACAAAAAACAACACAATGTGACCAAATTTAAATCTCCAGCTTTCTTATATTAAAAGGAAAAACACACAACTATGACCTGAAGCCTTTTAAAATGTTACACCCCCCCCACCCCGCCCCTGAGAGACACAGCTCAGAAGACGTCAAAAGGACAATTCTGTCTTTGTTTACAATGAAGTCCAAAATGCACTTAAGACGAATACTACTCTACTGTGTACTTTTGTCTCAGTGCCACTTGTGTTGCTTTTCAGGAGAATGTGGAAAAGAATCAGTGATATTGTGAGAAGAGGGGAAAAAAAAAAAAAAAGTCATAAAGTGGTTCCAAAAAAAAGTGTCTTCAAATTAAAACATGTTTTCGTTTTTTATAGCTATACCCCATATTCAGTGCTTCCTTTTTTTTTTTAAGTTCTTTTTACACTTAATTTGTCCATGTTCTTCCCTTGTGCCTCAGATACACTTAAAGGATTATAACTAGAAAATATTGATAAGGGGAAAAGTAACTTGAGAACATGGGTAAAAAGTAAAAGCATTGAGATGAGTCTGAATGGAGCAGGAGCCAGTATTCAAACTTTAATCTGAATATCACGATGGTAAAATTGTACATAATATTAATAAATAATATCCTCTTCTGCCACTGAATGGGGTCTTTTTTGAAGCACTGTTGGTGCAAATATATTTGTGTCATACTTGCACAATGGTTTGCATTATGTTTTAAAGGTCGTTGAATGTGGATGACCTAAATTTTGATAGGCTGCTTTTGGAAGTCAGATGTTTATAGGCACAATGATCAGAGCTATGGTAGAATACAAAAGCCTTAAGAGTACAGTAGAAAAACTGAATACCAAGGAAACGAAAATTGATCAAAAACAAATACAGTACAACAGGGTTCATTTTGGCACTATTGTAGCTCATTCGGCATTTTTCATTTTTAAGCTAAAAGCATAGAATTTGCTTCAACGCATCTCGAATCTAAGCAGTGATACTTTATCAACACGGTGGATTGTAGTGCCGCTTTGTGGCGAAATACGGCAATGCACTCTGCCACAAATGATCAACCAGGTCTCTCGTGGTTTAACCCCATTTTCATAAGCAAGAATGAGATTTTATTCCGAAAAACTCTATTTAATAAGCCACTGTAACATGCAGTTTGAATTTACAGTACTCTTAGATCATTTTAAAAAGTACTTTTGATACCTCCATTAAAGTGTATTGTGAGTAAATTCAAAGCTAAATACAACTGAACTGTATTTGAACGGCGCTTGTTTGTTCACATACCTGAGAGGGAGCCCACAGTAGAATCACAGCCGGACATTTTGCGTCAGAGTTTCCCAACCTTCAGTCGGCCAAAAGCACAAACCTCCAAATCACTTTTTTCAACGCAGGCTAATTGAACCTTCTGCCATCTAGATTCCAGGTGAAGAACAAATATTTGTATGTCACAGTTAGTTGCTTCCATAGATAAACAAAGATTCATTAATTGCAGTAAAAGAATGATGAAAGCAATTAAGTGATATTGGAGAGCTGGTTGGGAATTGCAGATTGAGTGAATCAAAAGCCCGACAAACCAAATACATTTCCGTAAAGTACAGTTCAATAAAATTAGACAAATCTGAGATGAAGAGATTTTTATTCTGTATCAGACATGAACACAATCTTTTTAAAGTTTTAAAGAGCTTATGAAATACACTCTTCTCACAAATAAGAAACACCTGCAAACTAAAACACTGCAATGTTTACCGAAATAAAAAAAAAAACTAAACATCGAGTCTAATGTTCAAAAGTCTCGAGTTTTTGGGCTGTACTGTTATTGATTTGCTTCACAAGCTCCTATACAGTCGATGCCTTCATCCACTTCTCTATTATGTTTAATTCATAAAGGCAATTGTGGGATTTCGTTCAAGATTGAGCATCACAGTTACTGATTGTGAAAAGCTAACACAGAAAAGCCAGAAATCGCCCAACAACAACAACAAAAAGCCCTGTAAAGCAAACCAAAAGGTAAAATGAGAGTGACTCACCAAGCAGGCAACGTTTTGCCTGCCAAAATGAACTGAGGCCAAACTGGGATGAATCAATCAAATGCTTGTATTGCTTTTTCCTCACACACTTAAGTGCATCCCCGACCTTCTCAATGTCACCCTGCGATGTGAGGTTTTGGAGGCTCTTGGAATGAAACTGAAGCAACATGACCAACCAGTATCACTGAAGCAATAAATGAGCATTTTAAAAATATATATATATCATACTTTCAATAGAATGATCAACAGGAAGTTAGATTTCTTCTTTGGGAAATGAATTATTGAAAACATTCAGGTTTCACTTTAAATAATCACATGAAACTGTAAAACAACTTTGCTTTGAAATCTGATGAGGATCTATGGAAAAAAAAATGCACTAATTGTTAGTTTGTTTAAAAAGAAAAAAAAGAAAAACTTAAATTCTGCCCACAAAAGTCTCTGGACCACAATGGAAGAACTTAAGAGCCTGGATTTCTTTTGTAGTGCATCTTTTGTGTGCTTGATATGAAAAGTGTCACCTGCGATTGTGCATTCTAGCAGATACGTTACGCAACAGTGTTTTCATTCGGGAATGAAGCTCAATGAAAAACTGGATTTTTCCCGCTCACATTTCTTTCAACTTCAAAACCAAAAGCCTTCAAGTGACCCGGCCATGTCTATGCACTCAAAGTCCCGTCACCGCCTGAGCATATTAGCAGATGGATCCAGCAAAACATTGAAACGCGTGATGACTCGCTTGTCTCTTACCTGACGACCACTTGAGAAAATAGACCGTTACACATTGTGCTTTGACTAATAGAGCGGCACACATTTTCATAGAAATACAAATCTCTTAGATAGAAGTACATTCACTGTAATGTCTCAGACTAATTTTACATAATACATTTTTATTGTTATAAAATAGACTTCTCTAAATATAGTCAGGCTACTTTCCCCATGACTACGTTACATTAGCAACATTGAAGGGTAACGCGCCGACTTCATATTTGCTGCGACAATTTACGAGCGGACGTCACTAGACAAAATTCACAAGTATGGCTTTTCGCTATGCCGGTCCCCACTCGGGTCTGGACTTTTCCCCAAAACCTTTTTTAGCCTTACACGGCCGGACATTTAACTCTTCGTTATTGCCGATGTCTGAATTAATACTCATTGAATAGTCTCGTTTATGTGCATGTCAATACGCATATCAACAATTTAAGTGCACTTTAAGGGGCAGATAACAATCAATAATACGAGGGTCGAAATTACACCTCTTGCTCCGCGATTAGTAAGCAACATGGGGGCAAGGCTTAAACCCAACCTACGGTATAATAGCTTCTATCATTGTCGTCCCAACTCCAAGGCACTGCTTAAAGTGTAAACATGGCAGGTTGGTAAAATAACCGCAGAAATCACACATGGCAACAAACCAATGTGAAATGTAGGCCATGGCACACAACTATAATTAAGAAACACAATCTTCAAAAAAAAAAGGGGAAAACAACTTTGATACACTATTGTACTTCAATGGCTTACATGCACACTCGAGTTTCCGCTCGAGCTATTGTACATTGATATATATATATATATATATATATATATAATATCTATCACTTTTGGCTTGACGATACATCAACATCTCTCGAGCTATTGTACATTGATATATATATATATATATATATATATATATATATATATATATATATATATATATATATATATATATATATATATATATATATGTATATCTATCACTTTTGGCTTGACGATACATCAACATCTCGTGAGCCCACAATGTGCCATAGCGCGACAACGCCATCCTTCCGACGCCAACAAATCCTTGCTGTCAAAGGCTCCTGCAGTATTTCTATTGCAAACCAGTGTCACCGTACGCATAATGGACCGTTTTCGTTAACTTGGGGGTTAAAGAGTCTTCTCAACTTAGCAAGATCACTTCCTTTGGCTTGTATTCATTAGCCCCCATGTAGCAGTGTATACAGTATCATGACCTTCAGCCATGCACACAAAGAAATCCATTCTCGGTTCTAACGCTAAAATGTCGGCTTTCTATCAGCTCAGAACAAATATTAGCCGCGGCGCACTGCGGCTCATAACAGACCCACGCGACGACTTGAGAATTTTAGAGTAGAAGAGCCCGCTGCGCCCCTTTTAACACAATCAGCCACATACGCTAACACACTCTCCTCAAACCATGGCTGCACAACACTGAAATATAATTACAGTAGAGCAAAATCAAGAATACCAGTAATTCAAAATCACTACAGATAAATATCAAATTTGTTGTAAATCTCTGAAAAATGGTAGGTACAAGTTTGACGAGGCTGATTTGTTTGCCTCGGCGGAAGAAAAGAAACAAAAAAGCAACAAAAGACATTTCACAGTACTGTCTGCCGCAGAGTACTGCTCAGTTATGATAACTTTTCGAAGCGAACGAGAGCTAATCTGCAATGACTGAGACACAAGCAAAAGCGGGAATGCCAGATTTGCTCGAACTTTGGATGAGCTGGCCCAAATTTTCCTTTTAAGCCTCTATGAAATTTGGGAGCCTTAAGCCACAGCAGATGGGTGTGCGGGCATCCTCTGAGTCGGCCGTGCAACCAATGACGGCTAAACCGGAAGAGACCCGCAGATGATTTGTGCTATTTACAGCTCAACTTGAACATACAGTGTTGGTAAATAACGCCTTCTGCACCTGGCGAGACATCTGGGAATTTACAGTACAGTACTTCACAATGAGGAACTAAGCAGTTGCCGATACTCCACCAATTAAGGGAAGTCAGGACAGGAATCAAAACAGTACAAATAAATGCTATAAACATCAGTGACTTTTTGTAATGGGTACAGTGAGAAATTATTATTGAGGCCATGAAGCTGATCGGAAAAAATTTAAAGACTCCTTTTGAGATTTTTTTATCAGAGCGCACGTGCGTTTTGTTTTGTTTTTGTCCGTGAGTTATCAGTGTGTCTGCGTGCGTACGTGTATACAAAAACGAATGCGAATGAGCATGCTCGCCTGTGTGTGTAAGAGAATGTCAGATGCGCTTCCATTTCCAGATCCTGCTGGCTCCGCCCAGAGCGAAGCTGCTCATCCTTCACCAGTTCATGATGCAGTTTCTATTCAAGGTCATGAAGTACACCTGGCTGCTGCCTCCCGACCGCACTGAGGCAAAGAATACCTGAGGACACGAAGAGAGAAAAGGAGTGAAGGAACGCTTTTGTTGGTGTTGTCACTCGCACTTCATTCTCAAGTACAAGTACATATGCTTGTGTAACAAAGCCACATTGAAATTTGCCTTTGTTGATAACTTGGTAAAATGCAAAAAAGAAACGCTCAAGTTTCCCATTTTCCCTTTTTCTTTTGTCTTTCTAAACTCACCCTTGTTAACTTGCATACTTAGACGTAACAGAATGGTTTGAATTGGACAATCAGTTGCACGCTCTCCAGCGGACATCCTATTCAAATGCACCTCCATAGCGTCACTAATGTAAAAGACTCACAGCAAATTTAAATTACACAGCTGATTTTTTTTTTTTTATCTGCAGTAACAAATGTTTGTATCTTGTTACATTCCACCACATTTTTTTCTTCTTGCCTTGTCGTTCCTCTCACACAGGAACTTAAGCCTCTGAGCTCTCTTGTGCATGAAGACGCCATCCAAGTGGCCAGTCTCCACTGAGCGAATCTCAATGGCTTTCTCTCCCCAGCCCATGATCTGATTGGAGCAGATGTGAGCTGCAACCAAAAATGGCAACACAGCGTTAATAACTCGTCGGATTCCGTCTGGCGAGTGAGTCCATTTTGATCCCGTACCGACAGATGTCGGCATTTCGCCCCACTGCAGGACCACATCCTTGATGATGCGACCATACGTGTTGACATAGACGCCCTCATCCTCGTAGCACAGAAGCATCTCCATGCCGTCGGAACTGGGCAGGAACACGATGGCGTGCGGCGTCACGTGGCTCTGGATCTGTTTGGGGGACCAAAGTCAAATCTCCCAGCCCGGTGCATCTCAAAACACTGCACAACTTACATGGACGGGGATGTAAATGTCATAGTTGTTTCCGGAGTCCACGTCGATGGCGTGGAAGCCGGTACAGGAGCCGTAGATGACCTTTAACCTCTGACCCTCCTCCACTGTCAGGTCCACAAGGACTGGCCTGTGTGGCAGGTCTGCAAAAGACTGGTCAAGGGGAGAAGGCGGTTTGCCGGAAGTAAATACACATGGCAAAAAGATCATCTTAAATACTTGAGCGACTTGCTCGTACTACCTTGAAGGCCATGAATTTGTGATAAGGCTTGGGCGCCCAAGCATACACTTCCACGGCATTCTTCAAAGCAATCACAAGGAACTTTATCCTCTCGTATTTCACTAGAAGGGACAATCACGAGGACACGTGATATGGCGTACTTTCTATCAATAATTCAGCCGGCCAAGCGCATTTGTCACAAGCAATAATAAGTCTGCCACTCACCAACTTTGTAGTGCACGCAGCCCTCCATCTCGCCCACAGTGGTCCAGCCTTGCTTCTTCTCCACTTCGGGGTCATTGTGGAGGATCTTATTCCTCAGCCAGGCCAGGTAGTAGACACGCACCTTGTTTTTCTTGCCTTCAGAGGAACAGTAAGAGTTGGACTGTTGACTGACATAACCGACGCACAACGACTAACTGGTCACAACCAAATTCCATGAGCAGCAATACAGACCTGAAATGGTGATGAGCAGATTGAGGCCCTCCAAAACATCCATCTGCTGGAACCGGCGCGAGTTGATAAGTGGATAAACTTTGCCCTGTCCACTGCGGTCCAGCAACTTCAAACCATTCTCTGTCCCCACCAACAGGTTCACACCTCCAGAGACACATTATGTTCAGTTACTATCAAAAAAAAAATCTTTGGATTGCCATTTATCACCATTTGCAGATACTGTATCAGAACATGAGAACGCTTAATCAGGAGAGATGCTACTTATGCTAAACAGCTTTTTAGGAAAAGGTCAAAGGAGCTTGAATAGATTTGAATATAAATTCTTTGACAATACAAGCAGATGCCCTTTAATGTCTCATGAAGTCTTTCTAAGCAACGATTTCCACAAGATTTTCCTCTTCTGAATAATCCATAACGGCATTATCAGTGTTCGGGTTATCCTCCTCACCCCAAAGCGCCGCACACAGGATCTCAGAGTTGAACCTCTTCTTGTACTTTCGGATCTCAGGTGTGTCAGTAGGGGGGCGTGTGTTGGTGGGATTCACGTTCACCATGGAACCCTTCCTGACCTCCATCTTCAGCTGTTCAAACCTTGAGCCTAGAACATGAGGAAGATTTGATTAAGTATTTGGCAAATAACGTTCCAATAACAAATCACTTCGATGGTAGCGCAATATAAAACCTTCTGACTCACTTGTAACAGAAATGTTATCCCCGGTACCTCCCGGTGTCTGGTACATTCCAAGATCCACAAAGGTGGTGAAGGAGGACTTGCCAGGTGCCTTGACCAAACATCTGGACTGATACTGGTGGAGAAGAAAGGATGGAGAAGCACAATTTATAGAACGTTTGAATTGATAAACCCAAAATTAAAATAGCTCTAATCACCAAACTAGGTGTCGTTAAATCACACGTTCTATGTGAAGTAGAAAGATAACGCAAATAAATAAAAACTTTGCGTCCCTCTTACATCATACACAGAGTCCTTCCCAGGGGAGGAGTGAGTGGCAGAATCAGTGGGGGAGTGTGAGGGCTGCACCACATCTGGTAAGTTAGTGTAGCCATTGTGGCTCCGCTTCTCAGGGGTCTTTCAGATACAAAAGAAAAAAATGCACACATCAGTTTTTTTATACATAACAAATGTGGAATTACATAATATTGTGCACAAAGCTATACATTTGTATGTGCTCCCATTTTTCATGTACACCAAGTGCCTATTGTTCTAAGTGATCATTTTCATTTGTGTTTCTGTGCTATTTGTTTTCCTCGACACTTTTTGGTATATTATTCTGAATTATTTATAGTGGAGCAGCGACATGGAGGTAGCTTGCGTGGTCAATGGCATTTAAATTCTGTGGTCTAACGACACGCAAAAAGGCTGTTAAATGCTGCCATGGTTTCTGCCTACCCCGTTTTACATTTACATCAAACGGCCCACGTCATCAAACATGTCTTGCGTTTGATGTGAATCCCATGGCCTATCTCATCTAGCTCACTTTGCATTTCCAGCTTCATTACACATCCAAAATGACCTCACCCTTTGTACCAACATGGTCTGATCTCCATAACCTCCAGCTTGCTCTCCTTCCGCCTCCTCGCCCTCAACTTCATGAACCACCATGGTGTTGACCGAATCCGTGTCTGCGTCCCTGTGGCTGAAATCAAAAGAGGGTTCACTCATTTTTTTCCGCTTCCATTTTCCCCGCCGCCCATGTAATGACATTATTACCGATCAGATGGACTTTCATCCTCTTCAGCTCCTTCTCCGTTTTCGCTCTCCTCACTACTCTCACTACTCTCCGAGGAGGAGGAGTAATCATTGGCCTTGACTGGAGGCCTGGGTTGTTCTTCAGCACGCTCTTTGGCAAAGAGGCCGTGATCCTGCAATGTATATCACAATTCATTTGTATGCAGAAATAATGGATGACTGCACGTGATAACAAACAAATGAAGATCCCCTGATGATATTTTATGATGATGTTCAAGGTCTTTAATTTCAAACGTTCAGCATAACAATAATCAAACACAAAAAAAAGAAAAAAAATCCTTTGTGTGCTCAAACATGCAACTTGGGCTTTTGCAACCCGTGAACACAGATGAATGAAAAGACAGAACATGCGTACACACTCGCTACTAACCTCTCCTATAGCTCTTTTGTAACTCTACAATTGTCAACATGGATTTAGGGAAGAGGTACAGCATGATGGGGAACAAGTCAAAAAGGAACGTTTAGGTTAGGAAAAAATGACCGATTAAGTGTTAATATTCAGCGCAATTTTTTTTTAATGACAAAATTTAAGAAGTATTTTGCTGTCGCCAAAACAACGTTAAAATTAGCGGGCGACATGGTCTGACTTACAGCAGGACGCCCTGGGCGAGAAGAGGTGCGAGACTCCCCTGGCTTGTGACGACTATCCTGGGATAGAATGGGCGACTCCATCTTGGAGGTACCTGAAAACAACAGTAGGTCAAATAGTTCCCACTTGAGGAAGTACAGATAGTCTTGGGGGACAGAAGGACTCACTGAGGATGCGATGCCTTTCCAACGAGCCCGTCTGTGGGAGATCAGATATGATGCCAATATTATCGCCTCTCTCCCAGCGATCGTTTCTGCTGAGATCCGGATTACTGCGCAGACGAAACCATTAGTCTCACACATCCATAAAACCTCGCAAAAGAAATAAAAAAAAAAAAAAAATTATGCGTGAATGATGAGACATAGTCAAGATAGATGACCACACAGGGTATAAAAGTGGCAAAACAAAAGTGAATAACTTACTTTTTTGCATCTCTTTAAAATGCTAAAATTTTGAATATTTTGCTACCTGGCTCTCACTGGATGCCTGATGCCAGAAGTCAGGTTGGTGTTGAGAGCTGTTGCAATTGATGCTGTTCTCTGGGGAATCTGAGGATTGAACTTCATCAGAATTTTGCAAGATACTATATCACACTGAATTAAAGCCTTCATTGTTAGTCCAGAGTCCACTGCAGTCAATCCATCTCACCTTGGGTGGGAGTTCCACATCTGGCAAGCGGATCCAGGGCCCATGATCCTCCCTGATTTGGTGCATCAGTGGCGCGGGGGTCTCAGATGTAGGGTCTGAGTTCTGACGCACTAGCTCTCTGGAGTGGATGGGTCGGGGCGTGAGGGCGAGGGAGGGGTCCTGGGTAGGGAATGCGGACATGGTCTTAGTAGGCTGGTCGCAGAGAGACTGGGAGCGTGGGACAGGGGCGGCGTAAGGCTTTAGTGGAACCAAGTGAGCCATCTGCAACTTTTGGGTGGCAGGAGGAGCACAGGATGATGGAGTAGGCCCAGAAAAGAGCGCAATCCCAGTTAAAAGGCCAAAGATGTGAGGGGAAGAAGGAAAAGGTTGGCGTTAAAAGGCAGCAGATGAAGTGTAAAGTAGTTTCGGATAGATGAAGAAAGCTCTCGCCTTAAACAATCGCTATCACCAACCTTGCCCTGCCCCCCTTGAGGTTCAACGGGCCTCTGCATCGGGGGCGTCTGAGCAGACTGGGCCGCTCCAGACGGGCCGATTGAGTCCGAGCGTGACTGGATGGCCGTGTCAGAGACGGTGGTACAGATTTTCGGAGAGCCCTGTCTGTTGAGCTTGCTTCGCTCCTCCACCTGGTGCCAAGAATGAGAGCGAAGTATGAGAGTAGCGGTCGACAGCAGGTTTCGGGCACATGTAGTTTGGAACGGCTGTACCTCACGGGCCCATGTGGGTTTATTATTGGGCTCCAGGTTTTTGTTGTAGTGGTAGAGTTGGGGCTTCCTTTCCTGTTGCTGTTGCTGCAGCGACACCAAGTAAGCATGCTCCTGTTGAAGCTGCCTCTGCAGCCGCTCTGACTGACGCTGCTCCTCCAGCTGCTTACGTTTGTACTCCTGAGCAAATAAACACACTGCGGTCAGCATGCTGAGACGAGACTGATTGCATTGCACTGATTGCATTGACTGGCAGAGGTTTCAGATTTTTAGCTACCAACGGGTGACTTTTACACATCTTCAAATAGCTGACAAAATAAGTTTCTTTGGCTTCACATTTCACGTGGTGCAACTGCAAGTCAGTCAACGTATTTATTTTTATTTATTTTTAATTGTGAGTTATAAGCTGCGTGCGTCACTGAAATGTTTGACGGTCATTTCGAAGGGTTGAAAATAAATTCAACCATGAGGCACTTGCCAAGCATACTCGCATTTACTGTATAGTCAGTCGGAAGGCATTTGAGATAGATATTTTAACAATCTGCAAAACGGAGTTCTTGCTTGCTGCAGAGATAACCTAAGATTAAAAGTCAAATGTCTTATGCAGCACGGACATCAAAAAATAGCGCTGTGAACTTATTAAGGTGTCCGGTGAGTGTGTCGTCTACTTGAAGCCAAAAATGAGAAGCCAATCATGGCGATTTACCATAAGCAATGCCTGCTCCTGAAGCAGCTGCTGCTGGAGGATTTCGAGCTGCCGTTGCTCTTCTTCTAACTTATGTCTTATAAACTCCTGAGGAGAGGCGAGGGAGAAGGGAGGACAGGAAGAAAAGGTGCAAAAGGAGAAGGCAAATATGAGAGGAGGGGGAGAGGAATCATAGAACAGTTATGTAAGCATACGCTAAACAACAGGATCCATTCAACAATTTGAACACAAAATGCCGTTTGGCAAATCAAACAAGAAAACTCAAGGCAAGACTTCGAGATTTGTTCAATGCTGAGAGAACTTGATAGTAGCCAAAGACTGATTGATATTAGTCACACTAACAGAACATAAGCGTGATGGGCTCGTGATTGTGATTTGACACCAGACAATTTCAGATGGGAGACAGGAAATGGGAGAAAAAAAAAAAAAAAAAAAAAAGAAGAGACCGACACACAGAGAGCTCACCCACAGAACTCATCCCTGAATAAATTCACTATTTTGAACCCTTGCTGCTATGGCAACCTACTCATGGAATTTCACCACTCGCAGAGTGTTGCTGCACGACACGCCCACACTTGGCCTCGATTGGCTGACTGTAGCGGTTGTCCCCTGTGGTTGGTTACCTGCTCTCTTTCGGCCAGCCTTCTATCTTCCTCCCGTCTCATATCGTCAAGTCTCCGATGGGGACCTTTTTCTTGCTGCCTCACCATCTCTCGCTCCTTTCTCTGTTGCTGAGACAGAGGGGGGGTTGACAGGAAAAAGAGAAATGAGCACAGGGGCAACGTTTGCACAAGCGAAATAATGTCTTATGAGTGAAACCACCCATATATTTTGCACAGAGTTAGGGAAAGAACTAAAGGGAATGGAAAACAGAATAGAGACGGACTCATTCTGTCAACTACACACATGCAGATGCACACAAAAGGACATCTAGTGCATTTGTCATCTTATAAAGCTAAAAAATGATTTCTTTTTGACTGGAGGGAAATTAAATGCTGCCAAATTGTTTGTTGCTGGCAGTTGAACACAGAAAGGCTCAACCCCACTGCGTTGTTTTTTACCAGAAATCATAACGTGTTCATTTACAATATGGTCAATTGCTGTAAGTGGCAGTCAGCAAAATGAAGATTTAGGGCATCCATTTCAGCGATGGTCAAAATGTGGTGAGCTACTACCTCTTCCAGTCGTCGCCGCTGCTCTTTTTGCTCCTCAATGCGTTTCTGTCTGTCGTGCAGCAATTGCCTCTTGTGCTCCTCAGGGTCCCGGCGCTGAGCGGCCAATTGGGCCTGCTGTCTCTTGTGAGCCTCCGACCGCTCCTTGTTCTCTTGTTGGAGACGCTGGAAGTCCCGACGGAGGGTGGACTCTCCGGGCACGTTGAGGATTGAGCTGGCGATCAAGTAGGAAAATGGGAATGAGACAAGCGGGCTTTTGTTATTGCACGGCATGCTTGAACATTTTAGAGATCAAGGAATACCTCGACTCTCTGTCATCGCTTCGATTCTCATCGTCTTCATCGCTGCCGCTGTACTCGTACTCCGTCTCCTCTGTGATGACAATCAGAATGAAGGTCAAGGATGCAAGATTGTCAATATCACAGTCAGGTCAACTCAATGATTCTCAGTTGTTCCTCTACTGACCTTTCTCTCCCCTTTTTTTGCGCGTCCGGTCAATGTGGTCTTTGAGTTGAATTCGGACCTGGCGCTCGGTGGGCTGGTCCCTGATGAAGGAGTGCTTGAGCAGCTGCTCTGTGGATGGTCGGCTGGGATACGTCTTCACAAGGCAGGCCTCGATAAAGTCAATAAATTTCTTGGACCTGAGAGAAATGGGAAGAGTGCTAAGCGATTGGGATTCATTGGCAGCCGGCTATCTTCTAATTCACCAACCATCGAGCATAGTCAATCTTGTTATTTTGTTACTTTTGGAGAGGTACTTGCTTAATAATTCAGGTCAAATGAGACCATGCAGAAAGTCAATATTTTTTGGGGTGGGCAGAAACATTCTACTGTGTTGATTAATTAGCAGGAAGCAATGAGATATTTCGCAATTACATATGACGCTTGCCAAATTATTACATAACAAACGATGAACTATGCTCTTAGTAACGCATCTGTATTTTCCATTACCTTCCTTTCGTATACTAATGAAACATTTGAAAGTATAGTGTTGCCCCTGAGACTAAATACTGCTGGAAAACTTTTTTTCAATTCTTCCTGGTGTCTGGTACAATATGCAGATTTGTCAAAATGGCAACCCAGAGCATTTAACTCACCACTTTTTGGATTTAAGTTTAGGAGGGGGATTCCGGGGAATCAGGAAGAGGGCTCTCATTGGATGCATGTCACACAGTGCTACAGAGACCAAATCAAAGACGTGTTAGCATGTACATAATCCCAAAAACCTCATCAATTACCGTGGAAAATGAAGAGGAGGCTAATCATGATTTGCCACATTTTCCAGCGCAAAGTGGCTTGAGAATAATAAACCCAAAGGTTCTTTGTGTCCTACAACATGGGCACAGCTGGTGTTATCCAATCTTTCCCAATGCCTCGGGCTTATTGTTATACTGAATGTAAGAGCAAGCAACGTGAGTCATGTTGTTCCCGGCGTAGGTAGGTAGCTTGCTAAACCTGACTGGTAAGCTTTTAAGTTTCACAGTACAGTATCCAGGCTATCCAGGCTAGCTGTGGAGAAAATAATGTACACAGCTTTGACGTTTGTCCTCAAATCTTATCAAGCACGGCGTCCTGAAAATTAGACAAGTGGGGTCCATCAGTCTTGCTGTGAAGACTGTTGGACATGAAACGTTTTAACCAGATCTGTGATTAAATGCCCGAGCAAGCTCATCCCGCAAAGCAGAGCGGAGAGATCTGTGTAATCAGCCTCCACAGGCGGCGCGGTGTGCCAGCTCACGACTTCACTCGCTTGATTACAGTGAGTCAGCTGTCCATCTGAAGACCGACAAAACTGCCGGAGCAAGACTCATTCATGGCGAGAGAGACAACTGAGCTCCGCGCGACTCCATCACGTAGGAAAAGCGCGGCTGCAAGCCCATTAAAGAATTCACTTTGACTTACGCGGCGCTCCTTCGGCCATTTCGATGGCGGTGATACCCAAGGACCAGATGTCGCTCTGAAAAAGAACCAAGACGACACTTGAGCCTGGCCTTAAGTCGTCACGCAAGCGCGCACATACTACACAGCTGTTGTTACCCTGTAGTCGTAGGTGGAGTCGGGGTTCTCGTCGCAGGCGATGACCTCCGGCGCCATCCAGTAAGGCGTACCGATGAAGGTGTTTCTGCGGCCCACGGTTCTGTCTAACTGAGCGCTGACTCCAAAATCAACTGGACACAAAGGGTGAGGAATTTCCCGAGTTCCGTTACAAGCTATTAAGCGGTGTTCTTTTTGTTCAGCTGCCTAAAGCGCCAAAGACATTTTTAGAAAATACCACCACATTAGTCACCCCCCCTCTTTTTCTAAATGAAATCCTATATGCATAATTTGGCAAGCACTTCAAGCATACCGAGTTTGACCTCTGCATTCTCTGTGAGAAGAACATTCTGGCCCTTGATGTCTCTATGGATGACTTTGTGGGTGTGCAGGTGGGAAAGGCCCTGGACACAAACAAATGGGAAGCGCACAAAATATCAGTTAAAGTTTGGAACGGGGAAAAGAAGAAAAAAAAACCACACTTCCTAACGCTGAACGGTGTCAAAGTCAGTCTCTGATTCCCACGTCTGTTTCTCACCCTTAGGATTTCTCTGCAGATGTACGCGATCCAGTCCTCCTTCAGAGAGCTGCCCTTTGTGTTTTTCACCAAGTCGGTCACCGAGCCGGCGCCGCAGAACTCCATCACCAACTGCAAATGTATACAAATCTTTTTTTAGCGAGCCCCCCGATGCCACGGCTGTGCAAGTCATAAACAACAGACCCAAAGCTGGTCATCGTGTCCTGGTGGACTCTTCTTGACGAAGGCACCGTAATACGTGGCTATGTTGCGGTGGTGACTGTATTTTTTCAGCATGTTGATTTCAGCTTTGATTTCCTCCTCTTCCTCCTCCGTAACATCCATCACCTTGATGGCCGCGAGCTGGCCCGTCTTAACATGGCGGCCCTGATTTGAACAACACGATAAGACGATACTAAACATCAAACATGGCATTTTTTTCCAGCCCAAGTCATGGCAAATAAATCACCGTGGAAGTAATTGCGCTTTATCAGCGAGTATAGTAGCTTAGTGCCAAAGGCAATTTTACATTTCACAATGAGGGCTGACATTTTACAGAGCCAGAATACAAGAAACTTTATCGCAAATATTTTTGCAGGGTGGGAGCAAGAATGGGGAAATGGTTTCTAAAGTCTTCACCATGTAGAAAACACATTTTTTCTTACACTGTGCTACTTTATAGTTAACCTCACTTGGTTTATTGTACTCATGATATATTTTTTTTTTTTTTACATCACATCTCACCTTGTATACTTGCCCATATGTCCCATTGCCGACCACCTCAACCAGCTCAAAGATTCCAGCTGGATCCTGCGGAAATGCACATTCACAACGTTCAAAAAACATCAAGGAACAGACACACACTTACATTTTCCATCGGTGCAAAATTCTCAGCAGTAACCATTGGATCAAATGTATTTAATATTTGTCACCATAACATACTTAGATAATCACAGTCATTTTTCATTGGCTGGATGTGTTGTTGAGATGAAATTTTATTCAACACAGATATAAAAAACCAACTTCAAGATGGCTTCACTAGTGTGAGCACAAATCAGCAAACACACAAGAATGTGATTGAACCATCCAAGTCGCAAATTAAAACCTGCACAATTCTATTGATTATTTTGCATTCAATTTTAGAGTGCCTGTTTTATCAAACATGACATTATTGTGCAAAATTGGATTTATAATTGCTCGTAAACAAATGGTCGGGTCTCTAGAGTGCTTGCCTAACCATTGAGTGTGAAATTAAACAACCAAGGGCATCTTTTGTGATTTGTCCATTCCTGAAAATGAGCCATTTCAAATTGTCTCCAATAAGAAAACGTTGCTCCATTTGTTGCTAGTCACCTTTTCTGTAATAGGTAAAGTATCTCTCCTAACAGGCTGAGGTTCATTTCTAAATCTAAAGCAAATAGTTCTTTCTCTGTAAAAACTTCATCTGAGGAGAAAAACAAAAAAAACTCTTCAGCATTAGCACTTGGCCAAATCATTTGAGATGTGTCTTAAAATTCACAGTGCATTTAATTTGCATTCAAATCGGCTGATCTCAATTTTCTTGACACCCACCGACAAAAAAAAATAAATATTCACACGAGCTTTAAATAGAGTACAGCAGTGACAGCACATATACGAACATAGTGACAGCACAAATACGGATGCTAACATGGCCACTTGCGATTTCCTTGATTTGTGCACTTAAAGTTGCTGACCACAAATTTCAGTGCCACTAATGACTATGTTGCTCTCAATTCAATGCCCAACTCCCTCCCGAGGGAACCGGAGGAAAAGTGACAAGCGCATTCGCCTCCATGCTATTTCAATATGGCGTTAAGATGTGTGGGTGAGACTGCTGCTGAGGGTTTTAGAATGTAAAGCATGACCCGTCCTGCTTTCATCTGTTTCCAATGACGGCGTTTCTGCCTCCAACAACACGAGGAGAAATTCCGTTGAGACAGGAAACAAAAAATAGTACACATACTTTAATAGATAGCAAGATATAACTCAAACAAACATTCCTGACTGATGAAAATATGGTAGGTACAATGTAGACTAAACAAGAGGAACCATAGTAGGCACAGGAGAGAGACACATAGAGGAATAGAAGAAAATGATTGAGTGGGTGGACAAAGGCAAAGGCGCCAGTCACCCACGTCCAGCACAGAGAGGAGGATGCGAGGAACGGAGTGATAGAAGAGGAGGGGTACAGTTCTGCTCAAGGAGCAGCGCCGGAAGCACAGACACTGCAAAACAAATTGTGGGCAACGACTGCAAAAATGCAGGGAAGCGTTAAATCCAATGGCTCTCTGCTGGTGAGAGTTACAAGGGTGCTTGCCAGAATCATGAAAAAAAAAAAAAAAAAAAAACTGCATTGCTGATCATTTTGGCATATTCAGAGATGTAGCCAGTAATTTTTCCAACACCTCATAGAAGGTTTAAGTAGTTGGTCCTGACGATACTAAGGGATGCACAACTTCAGATGGTTTTAGCCATTGTTAATGTGATTCAAGTCAAGTTGACGACATTTTTTTTTCCTTTTGAGGAGACAATGACATTCCTGGTCCAGTCTGCCAAACACTTTTGGGCAGGCAACACTTGGGCAACACAGGCCTCCTGTTGGGCGGAAAACTCAAGCCTTCGAAATGAAAGCCTGCTTGTGTAACACCATGGTTGCACCATAATGTGGGTCAAAGACTATTTTCAAAATCCTGCTCCAGCCCTCGCCAAACCCTTACTGCTTCTTCCTAACTCACCACAGGAGTCCATTCAGACATGGAAGACAAGATGGAACCAGCTGTTCTAGATTTGGTACCTTCCTTAGCCAGAATGTGAGGAAACACGAAGCCAAACCAAACAAGGATTTGAGTATGCAGGACTCTTCTAGCACCAACAGTTCAATACTTGTGTACTCACCCTCAGAGCTGCCAGGTCGATGTCATCCAGGCTTCGCGTGGGGGCGTTTTCAGACATGGCTGGCCAAACTTGCAACGTTAGCTTATCAAGTTAGCCAGATTTTTCAAAAGGAGCACTTTGAAGGTGTGAAGGTGGCACCGTTGGTGATCTTAAATGGCCGCAATAGACAGTCCAATTTGCGAAAATTGTTGCAGTACTCAGATGAGCAAACACATCGCAGTTTCGAGCTCGCAGCTGGTTAGGTCGCGTCAACTCTCCAAATCTCGTCTTGAGGAATGGAATAATAGCACGACCGATTTAAAATATATCATTTATTTATACAAACTTTTACTCTAATTCGGCCACAGGCGCCCTTCGACGAACTGGCAGCTTTTCCAAGCAGTGCACCTCCACTGTTGAACACCTTGCTGCGTTCATTTCAACAAGATGTCTTCGATTTTAAATAACAAGCCAGCTGCGGTGTCATGGGAGGCATT
This sequence comes from Syngnathus typhle, assembly GCF_033458585.1. Classification (NCBI taxonomy): domain Eukaryota; kingdom Metazoa; phylum Chordata; class Actinopteri; order Syngnathiformes; family Syngnathidae; genus Syngnathus; species Syngnathus typhle. The sequence goes on from NC_083752.1 coordinate 6,311,777, forward strand.
CCGAAAAATGGCAACAATCTATTAACGGAGTAAAAAGGGGGGGAAGAAATGCCAAAATACGCAATGTTTTTTTCCCCAAGCGAACGCAACGTGATGGCGCCCGTTCCTTCAGTACCGCACCAGAACCGCCTATCAAACTGGCACTGATATTTTAAGTAACTATCCCCGAAGGTATTGTTATAAGAGTCTTTCGAATGGGTCCGCGGTTGTTAAACTTCCGAAATAATCCCAAATTCGGCGTTGCGAAGAGGCAGGTGGGCGCAATTAATGGCTCTTTAACGGGTTAGCTAATGCGGCTAAAACAGCAGGCTAAACAGTCTCGTCTGCAATAAACTTTGCTTCTTCTTTCATTTTCTATTTTGACAGTCGCGCCCAGCGATGCCAACCTTTCCGGAAAAACACAGTCAGGCGGGCGGTGTGTTCTGGACTAAACCCCGCAACACTTAATCTAAACCGGGCCCTCGACTCTTTAAAGTTGCGCGTCGCGTCCGTGTCCACCATCCAGATTGGAGCACTCGGGAGTTGTAAATCCAACACTGCGGTATATCGTGCCCAGCCTCAAAACGGCGTCTGACGACCAAACTTGTTATTTCGCCATGTTTTGCTTCCAAGCGCCCCCCTCCCACTCCAAGCCTCGCTATGTGCAGTATCGATTGCTGGTTTGCGTCGACGATTGGCTGCGCACTAAAACTCCTCAAGTCTCTGTGGGTGGCTACGGCATGTTATCAGGGACAAACGAAAGCAATGCGTGTGACGTCATAACGATGCACATATTCTTCTGCGGTTGGATGCGTTTTCATTGTTTTTATATTTTATAATCACAGCACATCACTCCAAATATGCGAAAGTATTTTTACACAGATTGACCTCCCGCCACCCGGAAGATCATTTGCTGGTTCTGCTTGTCACTATACGAAAACATTTCAAATAGAAAAAAAGAATCTATAAAATGAAGCATTTGACTCAATATTAAAAAAAAAAACTGCTCTAAAAGACATTAAACGAATCAACAAAAGGTTAAAACTATATTAGAAAACAATTTCAAACAAAATCACAGATTTATTTTTATTCATCTCATCTGAGATTTACATACGTAAAGCATATGATAAGAATAGCACAGTAGTGATACATTTGTGAAATCTGGGAGAGAAAAATTGGTATTAGTGCAATGAAAAAAACCGCCATGGAAAATATTTTTAATAAGGTCACTTGTCAGTATATCACAGCCACATATGAGGAAGACATAAACAAACATTGTACCCATAAGACTGGCACTATTGAGGTGCTTCACAAAGAACGACACTCGTGGGTGTTGTCTTGTGTTTATGGTGGTAATGATTCAGGCACTTCATAATGCAGGTCCATCCAATATTGCTGGCATTCTTTGAGGTTTGTGGACATCAATTGAGATTTAGTATCATAAAAATATACATAGCGGGCATTTTGCAGACACTTACTATACAGTTACTGTAAATAAGGAAACCGGGGCTACTACTTAATCTGCTTTCAGTAACAGTGAGATGGAGCCAAACACAAGGCTCAAATGCAGACACATCTGGGTGAAAATTACACAATGTGGAAAGCATTTTAAAAAGGAGTTGTTATTTCCACCACTACAATCACAGTTTGTCTACAAACACGAAGAAGCATCATTGAGAGTGTGTGTGTGTGTGTGTGTGTGTGTGTGTGTGTGTGTGTGTGTGTGTGTGTGTGTGTGTGTGTGTGTGTGTGTGTGTGTGGAGGTATTAGTGTTTCTTAATCAGCAACTGGAATTTCTCTTGGACTTATGCTGTGAGACTTTTCTAGATTGGTCAATAATATTTTCCTAACAACATGGCATCAACGACTACGTTTTTAAATATCGCACTTCTGTTGCCACATGCTTCACTACATGAATTTAATTACAAAGCCTATTTAGAGCAATGTAATGCTAATTGTGACATACTACTACTCTGTACGGTGATCAACGTTATGCAAATATGTCTTCGTACATTAAATGAGCACACTGGTAATGCGCAAGGCAGTTGGACACAGAATTGTGGGATCCAAAGAGGAATAAAGTGGTTCAATAATTACTCAAAGTCAAATAGATTGTGGAATGTCCAAGATGAATTGATCCTCTTTTAGCCATTCCCAGGGGCAGCCAACTTGCTGTCGACTGAAAATGACATCACAGTTGATGATGTCACATTCAGTCGACAGCAAGTGGCAAAATGGCCGCCACCCTGAGATGGAATTTTGCTGCTTACCTCATATTCCATGAACACAATATTAATCAGAATGCCATGTTTAGACTAGTGGGGCAATACGGAACATAATATTGAAAGAAAATGGGGACTTGGCCATTAAAACAAGTAAGAGTACATCAGCAAGCATCTTTAAAAATAAAATAAAAGAAATTGCACTTGCATTAATGGAAAAATCAGATTCCCATTTGTATCATCCAGTCGCTTTCTCAGATAATAGCCTGCCGTTTCTTTGTGTCCATCACCATAACAACCACACATTTTATGACAGATTTGCTGGCACTGCAGTGAGAGGTGAAGCCTCGGAGGGGAGGGGGAAGAGAGAGAGAGTGAGAGGGTGGGAGAGATAGAGAAAGAAGCAGGGAAGACCCACCCATCTGAAAATCGTGCTCCAATAAATGTACAGTACACTGTGTACCCAAATCATGGGAGCTAAAAGCAGATGCGAAAGAAACTGGCTAGTTGATATCATATAATCTCACGTTGTGTCAGTCATAAAATCTACAGTACATTTCAGTGGTCAATATGAACAAGGTCAAAAAGTTAAAGTTATCCTCATCACTGAACTGCCAAAATTCACTGTGAGTCTGACGTACAGAACGTTAGCTATAACTGTTACCTGGTGGTCTGAACAGGCTGCGCCGCAGCTACGTCCACAGCCCGACGGGGGCCATGCCCTCTCGGGTACTCAGCGGAGGCAGCAGATTCTCCTCGCGCAAGAACTTCAAAGGGAAGTGGACCAGCAGTCCTTGGACCGCTTTAAGCTCCTCCTTGGCCTTTTCGGGGTCTGTGTCACTCAGACGCTCCTTGCTGGTGTACTCCTTCAGTTCTTGCATGTTGTGGACAGAATCACATGGTAGGCAGCAGAAGACCTGTAACCCGGCAGGAGATTGGCACACAAGGTTACGAGCGTGAGAAGGGAGAATTAAACGATATTTCCTGCTGGTGTATTGGGACTGTAAATTAATGATAGCAAATAATTTTGATATTATATCCTGTTCCCAGTTGAAAGGGGCCACAAGATACATTTTTTGTTCTAAAACAATGAGGGTTTCATTGACACCTTGTTGTAAATAGTAGCATTCAGTTTGGCAGCAGAATTCCACACCATGAAGAACAAGTCATCGCTGATTGGATCATCAATATTGATGTTGGGGTCCGAAGCGGCTCCAACGAGTACACTGAACGAAAAAAGATACGGGTTACCAAAATAGGAACGAAATACACGTGGTCATGAATTGTTAATAAGTACTTGCAAACTGAAAATATCAATTTTCTTTCAGATTAAAACTCCAAGGCTATGCAGTCGTTTTTTTCTGAAGCATCTGACCTGAAGCACTCTTTGCGTAGCGCGAGTGTAAGGGGTCCTGCTTCGTACTCCTCCCCTCCCATGACGGATGGGATCCTCTCTTCATCTTCCACAAACACTGCCAGCTCGCTGTCTCGGCTCCCCAGCATGCTGCGATCGTTGATGTTTGCTGAGCCTGGCATCAAAGTGCAGTGTAGATAAACAGACTTTAATGATAAATTCCAGCAATGAGGCAAAAATAAAAGCTGGGGCTCACCAATGATATAGCAGCGGTCATCTGCAATGAGGGTCTTGCTGTGAACGTAGATGAGCTCGGTGACGAGCGACTGGGAGAGCTCCGCCTTTGTTCTCAAGCCGCAGACGGTGATGTACTCTGTCCACTTGTCCTCCACTGGAAAGCAAAACACAATCACATTGACTTTTTGATACAAGGCTCCAACAAATTCCCACTTGAATACATACTGTATTTAGAATGAATGTCAAGCAGGTGAGGAATGAAAATGGAGACAGACTGGGTAGATACCTAAGACCAGTGCCTTCGTTTAAAGGGGCAACACAAAAGAAAGAGAAAAAGGTTACAAGCGGAAAGGTGCATGATTTGAGATGGATTCAAGGAATCGGAACGGACGAAGATATGAACACTCACTTTCACTCAGTCTTGACAAGATGGACTGTTCCCCCCGGCATATCGTCCTATGACATTAAAAATCAGTTCAGACTGGGTGTTTGAAGGATTTCTTAAAAAAGACACATCTTTGAGCAAGTTGAATTCAGAATATGAGATAAATAAGAAATAAAAATGCTCTTACCTGTAAGTGAAGTGAAGAATGGCTTGGATCGCATTTCCACCTCCAGTAGTGATGTCGCCCTCAAATCCGGGTAAAAGTGGGATCACCACAAATACTCGATATTTCTTCTGCTCTCTGCAAGAAAAACATAAATTCACAACAAAAAACAATAAAGTCCCAGAAAAAATAAAATAAAAAATACCCCAAAGATATCTGGCCTGGCACCTGGAAGAGGTCCTAACATATTTCAAGAGGGAGGCGGGCAGTTCCCCCATACCCCCCCTAGCTACGCCAGTGGTACCCTCACAATCTCAGTACTTCTTTTACATGCTTCATTTCTGTTTTATAAAACACTGACAAAATAATTATTTAACATGTTTTCCTACAGTATCTGCTTGGTTTTACATCCAAATCTAAGTTTCTGCCACAGACCTGTAAGCGCGAAGAATCCGGTTCACAATGGCATCGCCGATTCCATTGTAGACCGTCTTGCCATCGGCGCAGCTGATGAAGAACTGGTTCTGAAAGCAGATGGCGGCTCAGTGTGAGGCGAAGACTAAAACAGGTAGCTTGCCGGCAGGTGGGGTCGCATTCATACTCAAGATTGGACTCATGCAGACTGTCACTAGCGTGAAATTAATGAGTAGTAACAATGCTGCTTTGGGAGCCATTACTTTTGTTACCTCAATGTAAATATAGTGCTGGCTGCTCTCAATGGTGTGGATGTAAGCGTTGAGGATTGAGTTCTCACAAGTACCAGTAGACCAACGATGTGCAGAACGCAACACCTGCGGGCAAAAAAATATTTTCTTAGAGAGCCATTGCACTTTGTGATATTGTGATGTTGTAGTCGGTCATGGCAGCTGTTCAAACAAAATAAAGCGCAGCCCTAGTTCAAGGTTACTGGATCCTGAAAACAGTTGAAACATTACCCGAAACTTGTAGTGAGGTTCGAGTTTCAGGCAAACATCCACAACGCAATAAGTAACTGACACAGTCAACAACCTCCTCTTTAATGCTACCCGCCTAATTTAGCTCTCGTAAAAATGAATGCTAGCGCGAGTGTTACTCAAAAGGTTTTCCCAGTTCACAAATCCTGTTAAAAATGCACCTTATCGGATCGCTCTCGTTTGTCATGGGCTTTCTTTGTGAAGTTTTATGAATGGCAATTCCCCCAGAAAAATTGACAGCGTACATCTAAAACTCGATGGCAAAGTGTGGGAACAAGTTTCCCCGCATGGGCCGGAAAGAATGCGTGCATAGGATAAAGTATGGATTTGCCAGGGCTTAAAAGCCACAATGCTAAAACAACCCAACGAGTGATGGAGAGTTACATGCAAGAAAGGAACGGAAGGAGAGCTCCTTCAACAAAGAGGCAGCTCTGGATGAGCTATGTGGATGCTTTAAAATGACAGCAGCCTTAATAAAAATGATGACTTGGTTGGCAAAACCAATTTATCAATGCGAGCAAATACTTTACTTGCACTTTGGCCTTCTTGGAGCCAGGCACGGTGAAAGACAGATTGTCAGCAGAGCAATGAGATTTGGGGAGAAGGTAGGGGTAAAAGTCATCCTTGTACTTGATTTTGAAGATCTACAAAGACAAAGCA